>NC_134249.1:17110000-17415595 GCF_965152275.1 Natator depressus | reverse complement strand
ATCACCATTGATGATGTACAAGTAGCAAGTAAGTCAACTGAATGGAACACTTACCCAGTTCTCCACTTCCTTCTTGATGCTTTCAGTAAAATGTTGTTAAAAGGAGAAATAGAGTTCCTTCTGTAATCTTCTGCGCTATTCCTTCTAGAATTGCATACGCCTATTGCTTTTCATAGCTATATTTCATTATACTGAATAACCTGTAATACCAAACGCTGTCATCCATTGCTTTTTTTTATAGTGTTCCTTGTCTAAAGATTTCAAGGGAAGTTTTATGCAATTTAAGTTTTGTAAAAAGTACCCAGCGATTTGGATGGGTGCTATTCTGGTTGCTTTTCAGACTAACTACAAGTACAAATTTAGAGTTTGTGATTTCAGATCAAGTTCTCGAGAGCGACATATTTGCATCTCCCTTCTTCCCTGACTGACACTGTAGGTGAGGTTCTGTGCTGTGCCCCTTGGAGATGCAGCATAGACAGCACAGACCAGGGGGAGGAAGTGGTGAGGGTCCAATGGTAGTTTGTGCACGCAAATTCTAAGTTGTCATGGAGGCTAATGCAGCCCCCGGCTGCTCTAATTACAGCTGCCTCCCAGGGCTGCCTGTTAACTAGTTTGTAGCCCAGAACCTTACCCCTGCCACCCCCTACTCTGGGTCTTGTGATCAAACCAGAATTGGCCCTGAGGATGTTCCAGCACCTCAGTCCCACCACATGGCAGTTCAGGATGCTACTAACAGGGTTCTAGGGCCGATTGGAAAACTATTTCTGTGCTCTGGTGATGGGGTTTAGGAATAGGAGACCCTTGAGTACTGTGAAAGGAAAGAATTTGGATGATCCACTGACTTTTGCAAAGTTACCTCTTGAAAACTGAAAGTATCCAGCTTTGTACAGTTGCTTTGGAGCAATGATATGTAGTTGATCTTGTTTTGCTGTTACTAAGTCTGTCCTTTGCTATGTCCCAGAAATTGAAATGCCAAAAGAGAAGATCTCCACCTTAATCCGTCGTAAACAAGCTGGGCTTTCTTTAGAGATCCATGACATTAAGCCGTTCACTGAACGTGGCAGCAGGTATCACTAGTATATATTGAATGCTTCTCTGTACATTCTGTCAAAAATGCTTCTGGGTACTGTCCACACAGTTTTCTGCTATACTTGTTGATGTCATGACACTTGTTGAACTTCCTAAGCTCTACCCACCACAGTTACGATGTTGTTTCTCTAGTAACTAATGTACTTCAGAGAGGGGGGAAATGCCAACCTCGGGACAAACCCTACCTGTTTTGATCATGTGATCACATATTGATCAATGGGATTCACACATAACAAAAAAACAAAGCATTTTTTTGTTCTAGTTTTTTTTAAATAACTAAATTCCCCACTCCTAGGCTAAGAATATGAAAGACAAGTATTAATCTAGATTCTGCTTTTGTGGAGATTTCTTTCTGGAAAAAAAAAAATCTGTATTTCCTCTTTAGGAATAACTAGCAGTAGAATCGTTCTACTCCCTTACTCCTCCTCCTCCACCAAAAAGTTTTTAAAAAATTTCTTGTTTGTGGTTTTAAGGACTTGGCCAGGAATACCCAAGACCACGCTCACAGACGTTCCAGACCATATTCTCTGCAGAGAAACTGCCTCTGTAACAACAGCCAAAACTACTCTGGGTCATGTTTCAGCAGAAGAAGCAAGAGATGCAGCCTATGTGGTTTGTGCAGGGGAGAGGTGTAATTTCAGGGGGCTATAAGAGAAGAAAATGTATCTGCTCATAAAACCAAGGCACACTGCGAGTCTTTTCAAAGATTATAGTCAAAATCAGTGTGACTAGAAATCCCCTCTCATTTCCATTTCTTTATGATGGTGACAAAAGTAGAAAGTGCTTGAGTGATTTCTGCTGAGAGCCTTTTCCATCAGGCCCTTCCCCACTTTTCAATAGGACAAAACAATGAGTGTTGCCAGAACAAATGATCACTGTTGTATGTAAAGTTGATGATGATGTAGAGTTGAAGTTTGGAGAGTAACAGTGTTGTCAGGATTTCCCCCTCGTGCTGTTTCAATACAGCACTCATTTCTCTTCCCAAAGTCTGCAATTTCAGTCTTGGATCACAAGGCTAGTTCTCCCTTGGAGTGGAATGGGTAGTAAGATCCATTCCCATTTCCATCCTAAATCCTGAGTCATCTCAGATTTCTCTTTCTGCCACTAGCAGGGTCACCCTCTCGTCACTTTGGTCAGTAGGAAAAATGAACAGATTCCATTCCAGACTCCTTCAAAGCCCTCCAACTCACCTTGCAAATAGCTCAAAGAACAGCAAAATCAGCAGCTGGGGAAAGGTGCTTTGTTAAGTCCTCATGGGAATAAAAGATCAATGCTGCTGGGCCAGTTCTGGAAGTGACTTTATTTCAACAATCATTTTGTATGGACAGTAAAAAATATATATATTAAGGCAGAGGTAGCAAGACCATAAAACCGTGTCAGTTTTATATGTGTAGTAATGATGATGAAGCACTTGCCTCAAAACACTCCTGTGAAGTAGGAATGGTGTATGCATAGATGTATGTAAGTAATATTAATCAATGTATACATCATATAGTACATACATGCTGCACAATAAAATATATTTTGGTAAGGCAAAATGAAACAATGAAGTGTAGGTTCAAGAAAACCATTTTCATTTTTAGAATAAGAAATCATTTGTTTGGTCTGGAGGTTTTAGTGATGGTAGAAGGTTCACAACTTCCCCATCCTGTCTAGGTGATGTACCTCAGAGCAGCTTCATCACACAGTTTAGCTCGTCTCTCTGCCTTACTGAGTTGTAGGACAAAAGTAGATTTGAGACTTAGAGCCCTTCCCCCTTCTAGAACAGGTAGATCTTTAGTCACATGAACTCATTGAGGTGAGATAGAGAATCTTACATTTTAACCCAATGTATACTTAAAAGCAAAACTTAAATATTTATTTTGTTTATTTCAGTATCCATTAAATAAAGGAAAGGAAAGAAGGCAATGAATAATTAAATACCTGTGTAGCGCTATTGTCAAATATGGAAAACAAGTGGCCAGTACACAATCATTTGACACAGCAGGGCAGGGCATGGAGTTAGAAAGTAAAAGAAATGGCAGGTATATCTGATCTTAACCAGTTTCTTCTTTTTGGTTATTTGTTCAGAAATATAAGCATAAGCTGGAAGAGGAGTTTGCCAAGATTAAAGAGGAAAACACAGCCCAGCTAATGAAGGCTCAGCGCTGGGAGGGTTGGTGGAAACAATCTGTTCAGAAGATAAAGCAGCTGTATGCTTGAACCTCTTGTTACATGTAAATCTGTGTTGATAATATATCAGTGTCTTTGTTCTACAAATAAAACTTTATACTTTACTTTATTAAAGGAAAAAGTATGAACATCCTGCAACTTTCCTAGAATAATTGTTGAATGTCTGTAACTGGTCCATGGACAGTCCGTCTTTGCTGACTGGTCTATGTCCAAACCTGATTCTGTCATGAGAATAATTAGTTGTTCTTGTGTCTCTTTATAACAGCCACTAACTGATGGAGGTTAGGAAGAAATTTCTCCTCTAGACTAGTTATTTTATAATTGTCCACTATAGGATTACTTGAACCTTACTCTGAGGCATTTAGTACTGGCCAGTGTCAGAGACAGGATGCTGCATTAGCTGCACCACAGCTCTGATCCAGTCTGGCAATTCCTGTAACTAATGTACTTGATACCAAAAGGCTGATTGGTCTGTAATTAGAATAATCTGTAACACCTTTTTAACATTGCTGCCCCCTGGAATAATA
This sequence comes from Natator depressus, assembly GCF_965152275.1. NCBI lineage: Eukaryota > Metazoa > Chordata > Testudines > Cheloniidae > Natator > Natator depressus. Next base: position 17,411,807 of record NC_134249.1, on the reverse strand, counting down.
GCTGATTATATGGAGACACTGGCTATTTTTGTTAATAACTCAGACACTTCAGTCTTAAATTTCCTGAGAATTCTCGGATTTATCCCATCCCTTGTACTTGTATCCAGACTGAAAATGCCTATTTTCTAAACCTTGAATCATGTACATTGTTTTCTTCTGAGCTCTTTCTTTCTCTTATTTCAGTGAACTTTAAGGACTCTAGTCTTAAGGGGTCAAAAGTGTACATGCTTTAGCTCATCTTTTGGCCATTAAAAAATTATGTTATTACATGCAGATAAATTCAAGCCTCTTAGGTAGAATTTTTTAACAATCCTCCAATCATTCAAGCTAGGGCATAATTAACATACTAATTGCATGAGTTTTTTGAGAGATGGGTTTGAACTGAGGGCAGGGAGTTGCTGTTAAGTTGTTCATTTGTTTGGAACCCCATGAACTGTTCTATTTTATTGTACTCCAGCAGCTCTACTCTGAAAAGAGACTCTTTGGGCCAGAACCTTAGCTGGTGTAAATCAATATAGGTCTGTTAGAGTCAATGGAGCTACATCAGTTTACTCCGGTGCTGTAAAAGTGACCGTGTGAGGTTTAATGGTTATTGTCTTGACAATTTCTATGTCAGATGCACTCAGTTTGCCACCTCTCAAGCTTCAAGATCAACCTGGTCTCTAAGCATCAGAATGGTTTCTTTCCTTCTCATGCATCATCATCAGAAGTAAACCTTGTGCAGGCCCCTATTAACTCTTGGTGGCAGCTCCATTGGACCAAATGATGCCTTCAGTGACAAGGATACATTTTGCACTATTGTTTCTTGATTCTGATACCTTTATGTGGAGTCCTTTCATGCTTACTGTCACGTTGCCTGGAGTGGCTCATAACCGTGAGTGCATGCCTCAGGGCAGACTGTCAAGAAGCAGGGCAGAGACTCCAGATAGGTTGTGTGTTCTATAATTAGACTTCACCAACCCAGTAACAAGTATGAACTCCTAAGTGCTATAATAATCTTACCGTGGAGTCACAGACCATCCCTTGGGGCATTCCAGTCTATTTTGCCAGCCAGGCAAGCTGAACTTAGTGACAGTTGGTTGCTATACACCAGTGGTCTCCAAACTTTTTACACACAAGATCACTTTTTGAATTTAAGTGCAACCCAGGATCTACCCTGCGCCTTCCCCGAGGCCCCACCGTGCTCACTTCATCCCCCTTCCCTCCGTTGCTTGCTATCCCCCACCCTCACTCACTTTCACCAGGCTGGGGCAGGGGGTTGGGGTGCGGGCTCTGGGCTGGGGCCAAGGCATTTGGAGTGTGGGAGGGGGTGAGGGGTGCAAGCTCTGGGAGGGGGTTCAGGGCTGGGGCAAGGGGTTGGGGTGCTGGAGGGGGTTCAGGGTGCAGGAGGGGGTATGTGATTCTGGCTCTGGAAGGGGGCTCTGGGAGGGGCTGGGGGTTGGTGTGCAGGAGGGGTGCGTGCTCCCGCTCGGCGGCACTTACCTCGGGCGGCTCCTGGTCAGTGGTGCAGTGGGGCTAAGGCAGGCTCCCTGCCTGCCCCGGCTCCATGCCACTCCTGGAGTACATCCCTGTGGCCCGGGGTGGGGGGTGAGCATTTGGCTCTGTGCGCTGCCCCTCCTTGCAGGCACCGTTCCCACAGCTTCCATTGGCCGCAGTTCCCCATTCCCAGTGCTTGCAGGCAGGAGCAGCACGCGGAAACCCCTTCCCTCCCACCCAGGGGCATGCTTGCTGCTTCCGGGAGCAGCACAGCGCCAAGGCAGGCAGGGAGCCTGCCTTAGCCCCACTGTGCCACTGGACTTTTAGCAGCTGGAGATCGCACTGACTGTTAGAGGCTCCAGGGTCAACCAGTTGATCGTGATCTACTGGTTGGTGACCACTGCTATACACCAAAGATCGCAAAATATTCAGGTTGCTCCTGGTTCCCAAGAGATCAGTCACTTACCCCCCTTACACTGATCTTACACCAAAGACAACGCCTGTAGCCAATCCTATAGTAAATTACCTAAGGGTTTATTAATTAAGAAAAAATGAGAGCATTATTACAAGGTTAAAGCAGGCAAGCATATTATACACAAATGGGTTACAGTGTATGGTTTCAAAAGGTGACAGAGTTGTAGTAATCTGTCAGCTCTGAATAACCTTTTGGTCTAACCCAGGTTGACGCTGGGGATCTCTGCTTCTGTTTTGTAGCTCCAGCCCTGTGAGCGTCCAAATAGCAAAAGACATGAAAAAATGTCTTGTCAGCTATTTTAATTTCCTTCTTCCAGAAGTCAAGATGATGGGACGAGCCTTTTTGCAGGTAGCCTCTTCATGGACTGAAGGAGCAATTAGCAAAATTTTTGCATGGTGATGTCCCACAATGGTCCATTCAGTTTTGATAGGTCTGCTTGATGGGCAGGAAAGGATCCCTCCTGACCGAGTTTGCAGTTTCACAGCAAATATTTTTACAGTTACAAATCAAAACCTTAAATATTACCTTATAGCATGTGATAAAGAAATTATAAGATTAATGCATGCAGCAACTTACAAGCATTTCATAAAGCCTACACACTAAACATATTGTTATAAGTAAGGCTACATTTTTGTCATGGGTATTTTTAGTAAAAGTCATGGACAGGTCACGGGCGGTAAACAAAAATTAACAGTCCCTGACCTGTCCATGACTTTTACTAAAAATATCTGTGACTAAAACTTGAGCAGGGGGCCGTGGGTGCTCTGGGGAGGAGGCTGGGGGCACTGTGGGTGCTGGGGGAGGTGGCCCAGGACCCTGCTGGTGCTGGGTAGGTGGAGTGTTAACGGGGCTGGCAGGGGCTCCCTACCTGGTTCCGTGTCCCTGCAGCTCCTAGGTGGCGGAGGGGCACAAGCACTGGCTGCCACAGTTCCCATTGACCCCCCTGACCCCTCCGCCGCTTAGGAGCTGCAGGACCATGCCAGTGGGAGCCTCCCACCCCGAGGTAAGCACCCTCCTGCATGCTCCAATCCCCTGCCCCTAGCCTTAAGCCCCCTCCCATACACCCAAACTGCTTCTGCTGGCCCAGGGGCTGCCCTGCTCAGGCAGCCCCTAAGCTAGGACCAGCTGCTGCAGAAGTCATGGAAAGTCATGGAATCTGTGACCTCTGTGACAGACTCGCAGCCTTCGTTATAAGTCCAATACCCATTTTACTCATGTTAACACAAGTGAAACAGACTGGTTTCCAGCAATGAATTTGTCAGTGCTCTGCTGAGGCCGAAAGCCTTGGCAAGAGCTGGCACCTGGTCTGCCAGCGTCACACTCACTGTAAATGCTGGTTGCTATAAAGCAGGCAAATGAGTTTTGGCCTGTGTTTTGCAGGACTCTCTCTCCTTAGATTTTATAGGTATTCCCTATGACAATTTTCTGCCACTTGATCCAAGACTTAGGAGGCTGCCATTGTTAGCACTGATGTGGTTATGAAATGGGCTCCCCGGCAGTGGCAGATGCTGTTGATTCTCTCATCCTCAGGGGACATTCGGCACATCACATGTAGTATCGAGTGTTTGTTTGTTCATGCACGCCCAGGCTAATGGAGAGCTTTGAATTGCAGACCCTTTTTGCGTGGCCAGTCATTGCCAGGTATGTTTTCGATGGGACCTATCCTGGAAAACGATCCCTTACTCTCCCAGATCTTGGGAGGCAGGCCAGTCCTCGCTTACAGACAGCCCTCCAACCTGAAGCAAATACTCTCCAGCAACTACACACCACACCACAGAAACACTAACCCAGGAACCAATCCCTGTAGCAAACCTCGTTGCCTACTCTGTCCCCATATCTACTCTAGCAACACCATCAGAGGACCCAACCACATCAGCCACACCATCAGGGGCTCATTCACCTGCACGTCTACTAATGTGATATACGCCATCGTGTGCCAGCAATGCCTCTTTGCCATGTACATTGGCCAAACCAGACAGTCCCTATGTAAAAGAATAAATGGACGCAAATCGGACATCAGGAATGGTAACATACAAAAGTCAGTAGGAGAACACTTCAATCTCCCTGGACATTCTAGAACAGATTTGAAGGTAGCTGTACTTGAACAAAAAAACTTCAGAAACAGACTTCAAAGAGAAAAACAGCAGAACTAAAATTAATTTGCAAATTTAACACCATTAATGTGGGCTTGAATGGGGACTGGGAGTGTCTGGCTCATTACAGAAGCAGCTTTGCCTGTCCTGGAATTGACACCTCCTCATCTATTATTGGGAGTGGACTACATCCCCCCTGACTGAATTGGCCCTGTCAACACTGGTTCTCCACTTGTGAGGTAACTCCCTTCTCTTCATGTGTCAGTATATTTATGTCTGCAGCTGTAATTTTCATGCCATGCATCTGAAGAAGTGGGGTTTTTACCCACGAAAGCTTATGCTCAAATAAACCTGTTAGTCTTTAAGGTGCCACTGAACTCTTTGTTCTTATTTGGGGGGAGGGTCACCTTTTTGGTTAGCTGACTTTGTCTAACGTAAAGCACCATGTGCCCTTAGAGCTCATCATAAGGCTTTGGAGTGGATGGGCAGGAAGGCCTCTCTGGTCCAGCCAGTGCTACGTGTTATGATGATTATACACAGCGCTCAGAGCATCGGAAGGACGTTTTCATCAGAGTCACGCCAATAAATGCAAGTCATCTCTGTTAGTATGAAACATGGTTGTTTCAGTCAAGTCAAAAATAACTTAGACAAGTTAGATGTCTTCAAATCAATTATCTTTGAAAAGTCATGGAAGACGGGAGACATTCCAGAAGACTGGAAAAGGGAAAATATAGTGCCCATCTATACAAAGGGAAATAAGGACAACCTGGGGAATTACAGACCAGTCAGCTTAACTTCTGTACCCTGAAAGATAATGGAGCAAATAATTAAGCAATCAATTTGGAAACACCTAGAAGATAATGAGGTTATAAGTAACAATCAGCATAGATTTGTCAAGAACAAATCGTGTCAAACCAACCTGATAGCTTTCTTTGACAGGGTAACAAGCCTTGTGGATAGAGGGGAAGCAGAAGGTGTGGTATATCTCGACTTTAGTAAGGTTTTTGATACTGTCTCGCATAACCATCTCATAAACAAACTAGGGAAATACAACCTAGATGGAGCTACTATAAGGTGGGTGCATAATTGGTTGGAAAATTGTTCTCAGAGAGTAGTTATCAGTGGTTCACAGTTGTGCTAAATGAAGGGGTTGGGGGGTAGCTCTCTTTTATGGACACCCAGCCAGCCAGTTAGCTATAAAGTCCCTCTTGGTGTCTGTTCTCTGCTTGCTTTACCTGTAAAGGGTTTAAAAAAAAAAGTCCCCCAGGTAAAGGAAAGGGAGTGGGCACCTGCCCAAAAGAGCCAATGGGAAGGCTAGAACTTAAAAAGAGAAAAAAAGCTTTCCCTTTGTCTCTCTGTTGTTCTCTCTTGGCTGAAGAGACAGGGGCGGCAGGAATGCTGAATACAGTTTGGACCAGGTATGAAAAAATCATCTTCCATACCTAGAAGGATTCACTGGGACAGGGAATGTTTAGATAAATTCAGGTTTGTTTCTTTATTTTGGCTTGCGGACTTCCTCTGTGCTAAGCTCAGGTATTTTTGTTTTCTTTTGTAACATTAAGCTGGACCCCAGGGAGCCATTCCTGGTGTTTAACCCCTTTTCAGTTGCTCTATAAAATCTAGCAATAGCCTGATTTGCCAGATGTGTTTCCTTTCTTCTTTTTTTTTAAATAAAATTTACCTTTTTTAAGAACATGATTGATTTTGTGTCTTAAAAGGTCTGTGCATATGTTTTTCAATTAGCTGGTGGCAACAGCTGGGTTTCCCTTTTGTTTGTTTTCTTTCTCGGCTTCCCCAAGGGGGGGGGAAAGCCGAGGGGCCTCAGGAAAAACTTCCCAAGTGAGTTTTTCTAGGATTTGCAAGAGGCAGTTTTTCACTTGGGTGGTGGCAGCATTTCTGAAGCCAAGATCAGAGAAAAGCTGGAACTTTGGGAGTTTAATACAAGCCTGGAATTTAATACAAGTATTAATTTTTAGAATACTTGCGGGCCCCCACCTTCTGCACTTGAAGTGCCAGAGTGGGGAATCAGCCTTGACAACGGTCATGCTGGAAGGACATAACGAGTGGGGTCCCACAGGGATGGGTTCTGGGTCCGGTTCTGTTCAATATCTTCATCAATGATTTAGATAATAGCATAGAGAGCACACTTATAAAGTTTGCGGATGATACCAAGCTGGGAGGGGTTGCAAGTGCCTTGGAGGATAGGATTAAAATTCAGATTGATCTGGAGAAATGGTCTGAAGTAAATAGGAAGAAATTCAATAAGGACAAATGCAAACTACTCCACTTAGGAAGCAACAATCAATTGCACACATACAAAATGGGAAATGACTGCCTAGGAAGGAGTACTGCAGAAAGGGATCTGGGGGTCATAGTGAATCAGAAGGTAAATATGAGTCAACAGTGTAACGCTGTTGCAAAAAAAGCAAACATCATTCTGGGATGTATTAGCAGGAGTGTTGTAAATAAGACACAATAAGTAATTCTTCTGCTCTACTCTGCGCTGATACGGCCTCAGCTGGAGTATTGTGTCCAGTTCCGGGCGCCACATTTCAGAAAAGATGAGGACAAATTGGAGCAAGTCCAGAGAAGAGCAACAAAAATTATGAAAGGTCTAGAAAACATGGCCTATGAGGAAAGATTGAAAAAATTGGGTTTGTTTAGTCTGGAGAAGAGAAGACTCAGAGGGGTCATGATATCAGTTTTCAAGTACATAAAAGGTTGTTACAAGGAGAAGGGAGAAGAATTGTTCTTCTTAACTGCTGAGGATAGGACAAGAAGCAATGGGCTTAAATTGCAGAAAGGGAGGTTTAGGTTGGACATTAGGCAAAACTTCCTAACTGTCAGGGTGGTTAAGCAATGGAATATATTGCCTAGGGAGGTTGTGGCATCTCCATCATTGAGGATTTTTAAGAGCAGGTTGGACAAACACCTGTCAGGGATGATCTAGATAATACTTAGTCCTACCTTGAGTGCAGGGGACTAGACTAGATGACCTCTTGAGGTCCCTTCCAGTTCTATGATTCTATGGTTCAGTGCCTTTTGGTTGTACTATCTAAGAGCCTGACTGGGCCCCTCCTGCCCACATTCACTGTGTAGTACCTTACTGCAGGAATATTTCCTTGCAATATTACCAACCCTGAAGGTTCAAAAATAATGACTTAGACCCCCCCCTAAAATCATGAGATTGGCTCAAAAATAACACTTTTGGGGGCTTTTGATTTGCCTTCTGGTATTGGAGCCGTTGGGGGGGGGGTCATGTTTGCAAACTTTCTTTGCAATCAAGAGAGACAACTTACTTTTTTAAAAACATGCAAGCTGAGATTCCCACCTCATCACAGGACTCCAGGAGCTGAGGCTTGCAGAAAAACACAAGACTCGTTATAAAATTGCATGAGTTGGCAACACTGCACTGGGCTCCTGGCAGTGCTGAGCATTATGCCCTGTAGTGTTTACAGGATTGGGCCCTGCTGTTATCATTATGGGCTTGCCTGAGCAAGGGCCAGCCTGCAAGCTGCACTGCCCCAGAAATAGCTTCAGAGACACCCCTGTTAGGCACAAATCTCCTGATGCTCGCCCCTTGCGCTGGGGCTGGGAGGTAAACCATCTGCTACAACTTCTCCAGCCCCCAGCTGCAGTCAGCTCTGTGAATGGGCCTGGGGAGGTATTGTTCTGCCCCTGTATGCCCACCTGCCCATTTTTGGAGGGAGGCAGGGCACACAGTCCTTGCTTCCTCCCCCTCCCCTTGAGCTCCCTACCAGCAAACCTGGAGCTACAATCCAGGCAGGTCTTACGCAGCCATACTCCCCTTACTCCCCTGCCTGGCTGCGTAAGAGCCAGCCAAAAACCTAGCGCTATAACCATTTAAAAAAACATGTATTCAAGCTTTGTACCCAGCACCTTTGCCTATGCTCTCTGACTGCCTGCTGCATGTCTCTGCCACCCTCCCTCTGCTCCCCTCGTACAATAGCTTAATGGGACAATAGTAAAAATCTTTACACTGGGTAGGCCCTGGATACATATAGTGCGTCATTCTCCAGGGCTGTTGGTCTGTCGTCATTTCCCAGCACGACGTTAAAACACGGAACAGACTGAAAATTGTTCCTCTGGAGGTGAGACCTCTTATGCCAAGACTAATCGTGGCCTGAGTGTTTACCCGTGCGCAGTTGTTATTCCTCCACTGGACATTCTGGCTGGACTGCAGTTCCTGGAAACAATCACAACTGCAATGCAGCAGCACTCCCTGCTCTCTTAGCGCTGTAATCAGGAGAGGCAGGTCTGAGCACAGGAGAACGGCAAGGAGGGAAGGGCTGCTAGAAAATCTGGCTGAGCTCCTACTTGGGGATCTGCAGAACACTCAGGTAAGAGTCCGGAATTGCCAAACGTGACTCTATTAGGATTTTAAATGTCAGGCTGCCCTGATCTTTCTTCATTTCTTGGAAAGCGCGAACTCCTCCTGTCCAGATACTATGGCGATTGGCACCATGGAAATGTGTGTGTGATAATAAAGAAACTTCAGCTGCTTTCCGTTCCCCATCCTGTAGGAGTGAAATTAGAAATGGGGAAATACTAAGGAGTCCATGTAGTGCATTGCCCACCTCCCCCTGGGCCCACATAGGATGGATCCCCGTGGTACATTCTCCAGTGCTGCGTGGGCAGGTGATATCCAAGCACTGTTTACAGCTAAAGGGCAGTCCCCAGCAGAGACCGCTCTAGGCACAGACAAGCTAGGCACTAGCTGTCTGTGTGCACCCTGCTGATGCAAATTAACAGTTTATTAAAGCACTTTGAGCTGGTCCCTCCTGCCCTTCCCATGCCATCAGCTGCCTTCTCTAGTGTCCTGCTCCATCTACCCCCTGTGTCCTATTCCCCAACCCCATCTGCCCCAGGATCTGCTCTCTGCCCTGTTTTCCTAGCCTCCATGTCCTAGTCTCTCCCTATCCTGTTTGCCCCTCACTACATCCTGAACCCCACCCCATCTGTTCTCTGTGTCCTGGTCTCCCCCAAGTCCTGGTCCCCATCCCTACCGCATGTCCAGACTCTAGTCCCCCAGTATTATCCCTCCATTGTTCCCCCATGGCTTGCATCCCCCACTTCTCCCAGCTGCATGATGGGGACTCTCCACCCTGTAACGTGGTGCAGCTCCACTTGCACCAGTGTTGCCAGATGTCCAGTTTTTGACCAGAACGCCCGGTCAAAAAGGGACCCCAGTGGGTCTGGTTGGCACCACCGACTGGGCCGTTAAAAGTCTGGTCAGCGACACAGCGGGGCTAAGGCAGGTTCCCTGCCTGTCCTAGATCCATGCAGCTCCCGGAAGTGGCCACCAGGTCCCTGCAGCCCATAGGCACATGGGTGGCCAGGGAGGCTCCATACGCTACCCAGTCCTGAGTGTCGGCTCCGCAGCTCCCACTGGCCAGGAACTGCAACCAATGGGAGCTGCAGGGGCAGCGCCTTTGGGCACGAGAGCAGCACACGGAGCCTCCCTGTCCGCCCATGCGCCTAGAGGCTGCAGAGACCTGGCAGCTGCTTCCTGGAAGCTGTGGTAAGCGCCGCCGGGATCCCTCACCCCGTCCCACACCCCTGCCCCAGCCAAGTGGAAGTGAGTGAGGGTGGGGGAGAGCGAGCGACAGAGGGAAGGGGGGATGGAGCGAGTGATGGCAGGGCCTCGGCGAAGGGGCGGGGCAGGGGTGTTCGGTTTTGTGCCATTAGAAAGTTGGCAACCCTAACCTGCACTGTAGGGTGCCTTTTGGATTGACCCAGAGGGATGTCTTGGGATGGGGTTGCTAGAGGCCACCTGGGGAGGGTACAGCAGATAGAGCCAAATGCTGCACGTCCCAGCACATGCTGCTCTTGGGGGCAGATCTGTAATGCGGGCCTGGGTAGGGCTGCTGGCTCCTTTGGGGCCCCAGTGGCGGGGTACTTCCAGGGAAGCCTGTTTAAGGAGGAGTTTGCTGCTATATTTGCCGCTCTGTCACCCTAAAAGAGCACTGACTAGGGGTGGGGACAGGGAGCTGCAGGGTTCCCATCTGTCTGCATGAGGCATCCTCTTTGAAATGTGGGTGCTGTTTTAAAGGAATCACTTCGGTCCCATTCAGATTTCTACCAGATCCCGGGTGGGAGCGACAGTCACTTACCCACCCACCAGGCCAGGACTGTAGCCAGGTTTAGCACCACAGTTCGATCCAGTTTGTGTGGACCAGACTTGAGGGGGCTCCGCCCCTTACACCCCTGCTGGGGTCTCTGTCCCCTGATCTCTGGGCCTCACACACAATCGTATAAACCTGGCACCCATGTTAAGGAACTGCCAATGCTCACCGGGTGCACACTGTCTAGTAGAGGGGGGCAGCACACGGAAGTCCTTTGTACAGGCCTGCCAATGGGGGAAAAGGGGCAATTGCTCAGGGGCTCCTGGTGATTTAAAATATTGATTGTCTGGAGCAGCCGCTGGTTCTTTGCACCAGCAGGTGCTGGGAGCTGAGAGCAACACGCTGGGCTGCCAGGCAGGAGGGAATTGCCTTGTGTTGCCCCTTATCAGACCTTCCAGCTGTTTAAGGAGTGACTCAGGGTTGTGTCAGGGCTACAGAGACCACCCTGAAATAGAGATCCATTATTATCTAGTCTATATTATGGCTCACATCTGTTCCATATGTTAGCTGATGGCCAGGATGTTTGGTGAGGTGCCAGCTATACCCGTTTATACCATCCGTGACTTTAACCGCTAGGACGCACTGTCCCTTCGCGGCAGGCAGCCCGGGCTAGGCTGACGGATGCCCCAAGTTCCTAACCACCCGTGACTTTAATTGCTAGAGCTCAGAGCTCCTTCGCAGCGGGCAGTCAGGATTGACTGACAGGTGCCCCAAGAGTTTGCCCCGTGGAGGCGGCACAACTCAACGCTAGGCTCTTAGTACTCTCACCTAATGGCCAGGCTTTATAGCCAAAACGGCTGAGGTTCTTTAATTGTGTTGGCTGCTTTACAGTAAACCAGAGAAACAAGTCAGGCTTATGCACAAATGGTTACCAAAATTTATTAAACTAGATTCTAATCATGTGGTTACAAAATTGCTAGTGCCTACTTATTTAAATGTAGAGATGTTACACACACAAACAAGTTACAAAACTGAAGCTACAATCCCAAAGAAAGAAAACAAAGTATAGAGCTCTATTTCAAAATATGTGTACACTAAAGATAGGAGATCAGGTGTGGGTGCTTCTTACCCTCCTTGCATCTCTTGATTCCAGCGGTGCCAAGCCAGGATCGGTCACTCAATTCCGCGGAAAGACGAATAAGGGACAAGGCTTAGGGACCCTCTTAGCTGCGGAAGCCTTGGGAGGCTGTCACTTATCTGACCAGCAGATAGATAGTGAAAAGCACTCAAAAATCATGGTGCTGTAGGTCCCCTACTTATACCTCTGTACTCCTTTATTCTCTTTCTCCTTTCTATGCCAAATTGGGGCTGGTCTATCTGGGTGACGCCAGCTCTCACAAGAGTAGTTCACACTTGCAAGGGAGAGAAACAATAAGTGTCAACTACTGGACATTCCTTTTATCAGGGTAAATATTTTCCCACCTAGGATGTTGGTGTGTGTGCATCATGCTGTTTAGTAGGGGCTAAGAGCCATGTCTGTCACAGGGCCTCTGCCTGCTGTGAGCCCAATTGTTGCATATGTTCCCAGAGGCACATTGTAGCAGCACACCTGTGCTTCTCACAGCTTCAAAGGCTGTGCTGGAATTCATGTTAAGTGCCCTGTGGTTTTTTTTTTTTTTTTTTGGCTCCCGTGTGTTTCCAGCAATGCTGGTCTGGGGGGGGGGGGGGGGGCTGTCTGTCTGGCTACACCATATTACAGGGTGTTACCTTGACTATGGCAGATCCCAATTTGCCTTCATCTCATATGCACATATGCTGGGATCTTTCTGTCATGGGCAATTATTAGCCCGTGGAGGCTGGTATCTATATTCTACAGTGATGACTACATTAGCTGTACCTACCCTCTGATATCACTGAGTCCAGCAGCTTACTAAGCCTCAAAAAGAGATTATAGCTTTATCTGAACAAGTGGCTTCATGCAGGTTAGGATAAAATTAGGAGGGCTATCAACCTCCAGGCTTCAGGACATAACCAAATGAGCCACTGTGATCAGGAAAAACTACAAGGAGTCCTTGTGGCACCTTAGAGCAGCTTATATGTAAATATACAGCACATGAAAAGATGGGAGTTGCCTTACCAAGTGGGGGGTCAGCGCTAATGAGGCCAATTCAATTAGGGTGGATGTGGCCACAATAGTCTATTACAGTATAACTAGCCAGGGCATTGTGGCCATAGTGAGGTTTCTCTGATGCAGCTTGGGAAGACAGCTGTAGAGACTAGCTGGGCCCTGAGACTGTTGCAATCCAACCCCTGCTGGATTCCCGCATGCGCAAGAGGAGGAATTAAAACCGTGAGATAAAATAAGCCACATAACATTTCATGCTTCCCTGTGTGTCCCTTGCTGTGGGATCTTTGTACCCAGTTTGAAGACTAGTGCCTCATCTTTTGTCCATGGCCGATTGAGAGCTGCTGGGAATGGAAATTTGTCTTTTTTTTGCTTCACTTTAGGAGAAATGACTTGCTGGAAAGTGGTGAAATCTGTTCTCCTGCTCCACCTCATCCTCATTCCCATATTTATCTGGTGAGTATCTACTGCTGGCCTTACTTACCCACTGACTCCTACTCGAGGAATGCTCACAGGCAAACACTGCTAGTGATGCATCACAAACCACTTGGAAGGAGACTTTATTGTTACTATTTATACTTTGCATGTATTTCTGGCCCTATACTAATGGCTGTTCTGCACCATTCCAGAAGTGGCTGTCTGTCACCAGTGGTGAAGGGAGCCCTATATATTTACATGGTTTGCAGTCTGTAAAACACTTTGATGTAAATAATAATAATACTTCTCCTTTATTTTAAAGTTGGAGCCTACTGGACATCAGCCGTTCATGATGCCCTTTCGCATATGACCAGCAGTAAATTATAGTCCAAAAATGTTCACAGAGATTGTATATCACTGTATTCTGCATCCGCTGGTGAATTGGCTAGATAACCTAGCAGGCCGTCTCAGTCTCTGTGTAGGATTCTGAGAAAACCTTTGAAAATCCTGACAAGTGCTGGAAAATGTCTTCCTACCTTTTAATGCTTTCTCCTGTTACTTACAGGATGACTGTCTGGAATGGGCCAGTCCACTACCTTCCACACTACCTTCCTTGCCCAGAAATCTTGTAAGTATCCAGTCTGAGACCGAGCTGAAATGATGACTTGCCTAAAGTCACACAGTATGTCTTGACTGAGGTGGGATTAGAACTGAGATTGCCTAGTTCCTGGTCCTTTTCCGTGGTGACTGGATGATTATTATCTACATCGCTGCAGTGCTTAGAAGTCCTAATCTTGGAGCCGGGCCCCTTTGTGCTAGGCGCTGTACAAACACAGAACAAAAAGATGGCCCCTGTCCTAAAGAGCTTAGGCCCAGATCCTCACAAGTATTAGGACCACTTACTTCCATTGATTTCAATGCAAGTTAGGAGCCTCAATACCTTTGTGAATCTGGGCCTAACACCTAAGTAACCATAGGACCATAGTGGCCTTCTGTCCTTAGTCAATGGCGTTAGACAATATCATTCCCCACCCCATGTCACGGTCTATTGTTCTTGTTAAAGATCCCATTACTTAGAAATGGGAAACACAACATTCTGTAGGGAGAATAAGAATCTAGACATTTTGGGTTGCTTCTCAATATACCCAGCTTGAAACATTCACTGTCCATTAAGATGCATATGCCTCTGAAAGCCATTTTATACTGGAATCTGTTCCAGCTGATGGAATAGCTCCCTTCCCTCTTCTTTCTTTAACAGGTCATGTGTTCATAGTTTAATAAAAGCACAGAGAGCTGCGTGCAATCACTCTGTGGCTCCCTCGCCTGGAGTTCCTCATCTCCCTCTTTCCCTCTAGTATTTTTGTTACACTCCATAACCATAGGTTTCAGAGTAGCAGCCATGTTAGTCTCTATCCGCAAAAAGAAAAGGAGTACTTGTGGCACCTTAGAGACTCACAAATTTATAAGCTTTCGTGAGCTACAGCTCACTTCATCGGATGCATTCACTGGAAAAACTGAATGCATCCGATGAAGTGAGCTGTAGCTCACGAAAGCTTACGCTCAAATAAATTTGTTAGTCTCTAAGGTGCCACACCTACTCCATAACCATGTTATTTGGCTCTGCAAAGCAACTTGGGATACAGAAATCAAGCAGTTCTGAATGGCTCCAAACTGCGCCACCCTGCTGTGTGAGCTCAGCAACTGCCCAAGTTACCTTTAAACAAATCCAGTGCAGCAGGCGGTGGAAGGAAATCCGACCGAGGGCATCTCGGCTAAGCCTTCAGGTAATGAACTCCAAGTAGGCTGTGAATGTGTGGCTTAGTGATGCTGGAAATCCCGCCAGGCTGCTTTTTCAATAGGCTTGATACTGGCTGCAGCAATGCAAAGTGCTGACCACACTGCACTGAAAGCTGTGCTAGCCCAGGGACGATGCGGTTAAGAAGTGACGTGTCAGTTCTCAGAAATATAGGGCCAGGTTCTGCGCTGCCTCTCCCGGGGGGTTTAGCGCCTGTGCGGGAGAAGTCAGGGTAAAGGTGGCTATCAGCTGCCCTCCTGCGCCCTCGTTCTGGGCAGCTGCAGCGACACAAGATCAAAGCTAAATTCTAACCTGTAACAGAGGGAAGACAAAACAGACATGCCTGCTCCCTATGACAGAGCCTGCAGTGGGGTAGGGGTAGCGGAGGGCTGTCTACATCGGCCCTCTGCTGCTCCTGTGGCCAGTGGAAATCTCCTGCAGCTCCTCGACAGTCCACTGATCGGAATCTAGAGTTTTCTGTTTTGTCTTCCCTCCGTTACAGGTTAGAATTTAGCTTTGATTTTGTGTCGCTGCCCAGTGCTGCCGGGATCTGTAAACAAAGCTGGTGCCCCTTGAGTTCTCGCCAGCAACGAAGAACTGGAACTTTGGTGTCAAACAGTGTTATTGGTCAGAGGAGAAGCCAGTATTCGCTCTCCTGTCACTGTTCTGGCGTTGCGGGGCTAAGAGGAGGACAAATGTCCTTTGGTCAGCAGGTGGGAGTGGAAGCCTTAGCCCTGCTGAGTAGCACTTCCGCTAGCATTCCAAGGGGCTTCAGGGGGACACTTGTGTACGTGTGACTGCACGCGAATCAGGCTCGGATTCCCTGGCCCAACTCTCCTCCCTTTACATCGCAAACCCCGTCTCTCCCCAGCTAAAAATTCCTCCAGTAGTGGGGGGGCGGTGCCCCAGTGGGTACAGAGCCAACGATGTGCAGTGCATGCTGACAATCCCTTGCTAGTGTGTATTCCATTGGCTTACTGCCCTGAGGCTCTAGCCTTCTCCTGATTCCCCCAGAGAATCTGGGCGGTGTAAAGGACTCCCCGAAAGCCCCCAGTCTCTCCCACCCCATGGGGTTGTGTAGCGAGGTGCCATTTTAAAGGACTGGTTTCTCTAACAGCTCTTGAAGCTTTACCTAGGGAGGCAATGCATGCAGCCCCCGCCAGGCAATGCAGCTTGTGGGGTAGGCCTGTGCTTTGAGGAGTATTTGGTGCAAGGACCAATCCTGAAACTGACCTGCCCCCTTGTGTCAAGGAGAATGTACAGACCTTTCCCTCTTTCCTTCTTCTTACGCAGCTCCATGAAACTACAATATGCAGAAGAGAAGCCTGTCCAGCTTTTCCCCCAGTAAGCACCAATCTTTGTAATGTCTCCCCTTTTAAAGGCTTTTCCTCTCCTCCAGGCCTAGTCCTCTATTATTCAGTGAATGTTTGTTCTCCTTTGCAGGCTATTTTATCCTCAGCCCAGATCACTGGATCAGAAGTAAGTCTCCTCCCAGGACAGTCTGATTCTGCGACACCCCCTCCCCACCCCCAACAACTGATGCGAGTAGCACCACTGACTTCAATTCAGGGCACTCGGGGTCTGTCAGGATTGGACCCTTTAAGATGACGGGTCAGATTGCAAAACGCTTAATCGCACTGAACAGCACCTTACTCTATGAGTAGGCCAATTGAAGTCAATGAGACTGCTTGTGGAGAAAGATACTACTCAACAGGAGTAACGGTAACAGAATACAGCCTCATGAAGACTAATGAGTAGTCTCATCCCCAGGCTGATGCATTATCTTCCAAATATTTTGGTGTTTGGTGTCTTCGGCCTCATTCTCTTTTAATCCTCCCCCATTAGCCAATGAGGAATGCCTAATTAGGTGAGCAGATGCTACGGTGATGGCCAACGGTATAAAACCCCAAGAGAGGCAGTTTCAGTTCCCTTTGGGTGCATCATTAGGATTTGGAAGGATCCTTGCAATGCTTTTCCATAGTGATGACTTACCAGAGAGAAAAGTGCAGTCACTAATCTTCCCCTGGCTTCAGCAGGGAGCTGAGCATGCTGAGCACCTTTGCAGGAGTGGGCCCAACAGGAGCAGTGTGTCTGACACCTCTAACAAGTTCCCTTCATTAGCCACCATTTTAACACCTAACGTGTGTCTATCCATCCATGTTTGCATCTCATTTCTGTTTTGCTAGGACACATGGGGCCTAATTCTCCTCTCACTCACGCTGGTGTAAATTGAAAATAACTGCAGTGAAGTCAATGGAGTTATATTGGTGTAGGGTGACCAGATGTCCTGATTTTATAGGTACAGTCCCGATTTTGGGGTCTTTTTCTTATATAGGGTCCTATTACCCTGCACCCCCTGTCCCGATTTTTCACACTTGCTGTCTGGTCACCCTATATTGGTGTAAGTGAGGGGAGAATCAGGCCCATTGTGTGGTATTTTATAGCAGCTTTTGGTGTGAAATGTTTCCGGGGAGAGCTAATTAGTGGTTGCATATGCTTCGCTGGGTGTATAAATACCATGGAGAATGAGTCACCCAGAGAGATCCAGTGAAGCCTTTTGTAAGGAAAGGAAATTGGATACAAGGGATAAACTTACTCCCAGGGTGTTCAAAAATAAGACTTCAGATAACTGATCTGGAAAGAGAAGATCTTGGTTAAATTAATGTGTTTTCTACATACAAAACCAAATTCTATTCTTTCTCCCCCATCAGTTTCTGAATTTATTTTTGTCTCAATATATTAGACTCCCCTAATGTACAAGGAAGTCACACGCAAGGCTCACCAAACATTGTGTCCAATCTGACTGAATCTGCTGCAGCTGAGCTACGATGTAATACAACGTTGGGCCACCAAGCTATTCCCCTGGTTCCTTGAACGTAGCTTACATGCCCTCTGTGGCCTTAGGGGATCTGGGTTGGAAGGTGGGGTCGGGAAGACAGCTGCATATTGGCATAGTCCCAAAACGTGGCCAAACAAGGCTTCTGCTAAGTCTCAGCAACAAATCCCAGGGTCAGGCAAGCATCATAAAAGATACCTCATTAGACACTCCAGAGCCCTTGCAAACAGCCCTTCGTATAGGAAGAAGGATAAAATGTAAGTGAACTACTGTGGTCAGGTTTCAGAGTAGCAGCCGTGTTAGTCTGTATTCGCAAAAAGAAAAGGAGGACTTGTGGCACCTTAGAGACTAACCAATTTATTTGAGCATAAGCTCACTTCATCGGATGCATTCAGTGGACTGTGGTCAGGAATAACAGGCCTCTGTTACATGTGCATGAGATGCTTACGCTGTGCAGGTGGAAGAGGGTATGGATTTCCCATAGCTTTGTTACATGTCCGAATGCTGGACCAGATATAAAAACATTAGCTATGATCCAACATATGAAAACTACATTTCCAGGCTGGGATAATGCAGTGCCATACCACAGATTGCCCCGTTGCCATGGTTATGAAAAGACAGTTTTGTTTAATTTTAATAATTTTGCATATATTTTAAATCCATATGCAGCAACCCGTATAGGCCTGCAACAGATATAAGGAGGGTATGCGTGGCCTCCCCCTATGTGGAGTTCAGTGCCCTGTGCAGAGATTCCATGGGCTTAAGTAGGATGTAAGTGGAGTATGGACCTTTTGCTAGCCCCTCTGCACAGGACTGGATTTCACCCTAGGAGCAGAAATTCAGATCCTGCTTTATCCTGCTCTGAGGCCTTCTGCAATGAGGTGATGGAAGTAGCTGGAGAGAATCATATAGCTATGAATAAGTCTGCGTGTCTGTCACATAAGTCACGGATTCTGTGACTTTCCGTGACCTCTGTGACTTTTGCGGCTGGCTCAGGGGCTGCCCGAATACTCAGGCACCCCTGGGCCAGCAGCAGCTGTAGATTGGGCGGGGGGGCTCAAGGCTGTGGTTACTGGGGAGGCGGGGGAAGGCTCCCTGGAAGCGGCCGGCATGACCCCGCAACTCCTGACCTAGGCAGAGGGACCAGGGGGCTCTGCACGCTGTCCCTGCTTGGGGGCACTGCTCCCGTAGCTTCCATTGGCTGTGGTTCCCAGGTAACGGGAGCTGCGGAACCGGAGCTCGGCGGGGGCAGTGCATGGAGCCCCCCTGGACTTCCCTCTCCCTAGGAGCTGCAGGGACACACGGAGCTGGGTAGGGAGCCTATCAGCCCCACCAAGCCCCTCCCTGCCCAGCACCAGCCGGGGTCCCGGGCCACACGCCGCCCCCGTACCCCCCAGCACCAGCAGAGGTCCCAGGCCACTCCCCACAGCACCCATGGTCCCCTCCCCACAGACCGCCCCCCCCCCCCCGAGCACTGAGGGCCCCAGCCCAAGTTTTAGTTATGGGTAAACAGTACAAATCATGGACAGGTCACGGGCCATGAATTTTTGTTTACTGTCCGTGACTTTTACTAAAAACACCCGTGACTAAATCGAAGCCTTAGTTATGAAGCCTCCAGGCTGCCGTGAGGGAAAATTTCCAATGGGGGAGCCTGGCATGTTTCATGTACAATGAAACTTGAAGGGTTAACTATTGACTTCACACATGCATTATCCAGCATCTCTTTCACAGCCGTACTGGGCTCAGACCAAAGGGGACTGTTTCGTTTTGTTTACTGCCCTTCTCGTCTTCCTTCAGGCGCCAGGACGTGCTGACTCTCACGCCTTGGCTGGCCCCCATTGTTTGGGAAGGAATTTTCAACTCCGAACTCTTGGATAGTGCCTACAAGCCACTGAACCTCACCATAGGGGTGACAGCCTTTGCCGTTGGCAAGTAAGTGAGTCGCACAACGGCTCCGGTTCGTGAGGCAAAAGGTTTGCGTCCTCCCAAAGCTCCCCAGCCAGCATTGTCCCCAGCGTTGGTCTTCCCACAGAGGACTAGGTGGGGGGCAGTGAGAGCAAGAGGAGGGCAAAGGTGGAATTAAAGAAGTTGCTCAGAGAAGAGAGAGCAAACTCGCACAGGTTAGAGAGCTGGGGTCAGGAACAACCTTTTATGCCTGCTCAAGTTTCCCCTTTGTAAGAGTAAGGGCCTTGTAACCTGTTGGTAGCAGTGACACTGGTTAGAGCCTGGCCTGGTGGAATCAGCTAGAAATAGGCATCATCATCCCTCGCTCTTGCATTGCACTTGGCATCAGTAGATCACCAACGACTTTATGCTTTACACCATTAGCCCCCTTTTACAGATGGGCAAACCGAGGCCTAGAGTGGGGAAATGACTTGCCCAAGGTCGCCCAGCAGGCTAGTGACAGAACCCAGGTGTCTGGAGACCTCGGCCAGTGTTCTAGCCACTAGACCATGCTGCCTCCCAATAGCTCAAGTAGGTTCTATTGCTGCCTATCAGCCCTGCTGTGCTGAGTAACACCGGTGCTAGTCCAGTGCCCCACCTCCTCTGGCGTCCAAGCCACCGGCTCCTGCCGGCCTAGCTACGTCAGGCCTGGTCTTTACTTAAAAGTTAGGTTGGCATGAATCACACCTCCAAGCGCCGTAGCTATGCCAGCCTAACCCCTGGCTAGGTCTTCCATCGCCTTAGCTACAGCTGCTCGGGGCGGTGGATGACCTGCACCGATGGAAACACCCCTTCCATCACTGTAGGAAGCATCTCCACTTTGGCGCTACAGTGGCACAGTTAATGAGCTATCGTCGTGCCACCGAAGTGCCCAAAGCGCAGCTGTGGCCTCAGTCAGGCAAGAGGGGTGATCCCTGACTGACAGCACTGTGCTGGCAAAAGCCCCGATGAAGATGCAGCGCTATGGGCAAAGCCGCACTTATACCAGTATAGCTTGTTTCATTCCGGGGGGGTTACGATACCGGTACAAAGCGCAGCTTTGCCAGCATAGCTGCGTCCACACTGGAAGCGCTTTGCCAGTGTAGCATATGGATATTCCTATACTTGGTAAAGCCTTCTAGAGTAGACAAGGCCTTGCAAGAAGGCTGGTTTTATTATATGGATAAGTATCCACTAGTGAGTAGGCCAAGACCACCAAACTCCGTTCGCTGGTATAATCTAACTCAGACGTGATCATCTCCAGAGGCTGGCATGCAATAACCTACCTTGCCAGCCATCAACCCTCAATTTTAGAGAATCCCAGGAGCAGGAGACACAATGTCAGTCAGACTTTAAATTAAACGTGTGGTTTTGATGCTGAGTGTAAGTCAAATGACTCCCCAGTGACTTCCCCCATCTGCCAAACTGGAACCACATGCGTGATCGTTAGACAGTCTGAGAAGAGACCCCTTCTGTGATGGAAAGACCTGCTGCGTGCGCTAAGCCAGGAGCGTGAGTCACCGCTGCCCCGTGTGATCATTTACACTCACACGGATCGGACTGATGCTGTGTACAGCGCAACGGAGGTGCGATTGCCGCATGTGTAGACCCAGCTGAGCTAGCTCGGGTGCTAATAGCCGTGAAGCGGTGGAACACGGGCTGCAGCGTAGGCCAGCCGCCTGCGTACATGCCCGCCAAGGAGCCTGGCTTCTTGGCTGGCTAGTGCATGCTGCAGCCCGTGCTGCCACAGCTTCGCTGCTGTTGGGACCTGAGCTAGCTAGATCAAAGCTTGCTCGGGTACGTCTACACATGCTGCAGTCACACCTCTGACTGTCGTGTGGACGTACCCTAAATGGCCACATGAGCTGTAAGGCCACAGAGAAGCACAGTCAGCAATTTTGAAAGTCCATCCCAGGTTCTCTGTGAGACTAGCGAGAGCTGGGACATGTGGGATTTCTAGTTCATTTCAGGTAGTTGACCGGCCAAGGTGTGTTCTTTATTGTCTCTCTGCCCTCATCTAATGTAGCGCTATTCCAACCCATTGCACCTGTAATGTGCCCATCGTTAGAGCAGTATCTAGGCAAAACTCTTCCTCTCACATCATAGTGTACTATAGACCCCCAGTAACCTGGGCCACGGTCTCTCCCCCATGGTGCTATGCATCAATGCCTTTGTGTCTGCACAGGTACACCACATTTGTGGGCCGTTTCGTGGCGTCGGCGGAGAAGCTCTTCATGAAAGGCTATCGAGTGAAGTACTACATCTTCACCAACGACCCCCAGGTGATCCCCAGAGTCCAGCTGCAGCCCGGCCGGAGCCTCAGCATTGTCCCCATCAAAAAATACTCTCACTGGCAGGAGATTTCCATGCGCAGGATGGAGGCAATAAACAGGCACATCGCAGAGGTGAGCCACCAGGAGGTGAACTACCTCTTCTGCCTGGACATCGACATGGTGTTTCACAACCCATGGGGGGCGGAGACTCTGGGTGAGATGGTGGCAGCCATACACCCTGGGTACTACAATGTCCCTCGCAGCCAGTTCCCTTATGAGAGGAGGAGCTCTTCCGCTGCCTTCATCCCTGACAGCCAGGGGGACTTCTACTATGCAGGGGCCGTCTTCGGCGGGCTGGTCAAGCAGGTGTACGAGTTTACCAGGGCCTGCCACATGACCATCCTGGCGGACAAAGCCAACGGGATCATGGCGACCTGGCAAGAGGAGAGCCACCTCAATAGGCACTTCTTTTCCCACAAGCCCTCAAAGCTCCTCTCCCCGGAGTACGTGTGGGATGACACCAAGCCCAAGCCGCCTGAGGTGCGCCTGATACGCTTCTCCACGGTGGATAAGGACTACAAGGAGATACGGGACTGATGTGTCAGGCCCTCTTGGAGGTATCTAGCCCTCTCTTTTTTGCTGTGCAATCAGGCCCTTGATCTGCTGCCAGTGCAGGATGTGTCCCAGTCAGTGTTTTGGCTCCCCTCTGTGAATGGATTGTGGAGCTGGCATGGGAAGGGCAGGTGGTTCTTTCAGCTCAGGGATGGTGTAAGGTACTTGTTGAGAATGGTGTGATGATGCCTTAGTGATGGTGACTCCTTGAGCTACTTGATTCCTCTTCCCTGTAAAACTGGGAGGCTGCCAGGGCCTGGATGGTGGCCTTTTGCCAAGCAATACCAAAGCTTAGAATCCCCTGTGTGCTGGTTTAAAAGAAAAACACCCAAATTGTAGTTTGGTCTGAGCCTGGGCAATAAAATGACAAACAGTCCTGTCAAACCTCAGCCCTGAATGGAAAGGTGCTGTTAACTTTCATGATGTTTTTCACACTCCAGAAGCAAGGCTCAACTCGTAATTAGCCTGGGGAACTCATTGCCACAAGTCATTGTTGAGACCAAGAATTTAGCAGGATTCAAAAAAAGATTGCACATTAATCTGGATAAGGAGAATATCCACAATTGTGGTAAAAAAATTAAAAGAATAAACAAGGAAGAAATATAAACCCTCATAGTGCAGGGCATAAACCAACCTCCAATGATTGGGGTCCTGAGGAAGCTTTTCCTGGAAGGAGGTTTTTCTCTAGCTGCCTCCCACAGGGTTTATTGCACCTTCCTCTGAAGCATCTCGTTCCAGCCACTGTCAGAGACAGGATACTCAACTAGACAGGAAAATGATCTTACCCTGTCTGGCATTTTCTATGTTCCTCATATCCTGCCCAGTTTTGCAGACCCAAGAGATCTGAACAGATCAGATACAGATCAGGCCAGCATCTGAATGTCTGCATGCATATCTCAACCAAAGCCAACCTCTGAACCTTTTCAATGGTTCATATCTCTCTGTGGATCATTCAGTCTTCTCTGATAAAGAAAATTTGGCATTGAGGTGTCCAGGTGGATCCCACTATTCAGTCCATTCCAGCGTTCCTAAGCTCTGTGAAACAAATTGGCTAGAAGTTGCTGGGAGTAAACAGTAACACCTAATGTGTTTTGTAGCAAATGGGTTAATTTCACTTTGTCTTATTAATGAAATGGCAAGTTCTACTCTGGGGCTCCCTGCTCCAGCTGAATAACCTTGACGTGACAGGCAGAGGAGGGGGAGTGGAGGTGTGAGGTGGGCCAAGGTTACTATTTGTTTGACATGAGAACAAGGAGAAGCTGATCTGGGTACTGGGAGCCTCAGAACCCGACTCTTCCTCTGGAACCAAAAGAGAAATACAAATGCAGGAAAACAACAATCACCTGCAATGGTGGCTGCCTAATTAAGGCCCAAATGCCACCCACCCTGCTGAAGCACCTGTGCCATAAGCATCTTTCAAATAGCTCCCGAGGCACACGACCGAAGAATAACGCACGTCTTTGCCACGCTCGTTTAATGAGAGCCGTTAGAGAGACCTTGGGGAAGAGCAGAGACTGCCTGAGCACAGCTCTGCTCCTGCACTGGAAAGCAAGGAGGGGAGGGGGCAGAGGTGAGAGGGCTAAGCGGTCTGTTTCCAAGGAAACCGTTCAAAAAAGACTCATTTGGCAGGAGAGGGAGGGAAAATGGGGAAGAGGCAGCTGGCTGCTCTTGCCTCAGATAATTGCTAAATGGCAGTGAATCAAGCGGTCCATTTCCAAAGGCGAGTGGCTAATGAGGCTATTCCAGGCTATTCCGATTGTCACTCAGGTGTGTCAGTGTGGGCATTTACCTGCTGCAATGCATGTTAGAAAGGCCCTCAGCATTTCCATTGTTGTTATACATTTTATGGGCAACACCCCCTCAGCAATCATCACCAGCTGGACCCATTGGGCTCCCCTGTGATGCTTTCTTCATTAGGGCTTGGATGCTGAGGTGCGCCTTAGAGATATATTTGGATCCTCTATTAAAGTGCCCACCTTAGAGAATTGTGCTCCTCATCCCTTCCTCGGGACCAGGAGGCCAAGGGAAAAGCCCCATCCTATTTCAAGCCTTAGCCATACGCCCCTTCCCCCCAAGATCTCTAGCTGTTATTTGTATTGCAGTCGTGCTTGAAGATCCCAGCCAAGTTCCAGCTCCCATTGTGCTGGCTGCTGTACACATATGGATTAATAGGTTATCAGGCCAGAAGGTACTATTGGGCTCAACTAGTCTGATCTCCTGCATACAACAGGCCATTGAATTTCACCCAGTGAGGCCTATGTCAAGCCCATAACTTGTGGTTGAGCTAGAGAGTATCTCGTAGACAGGGATCCAGTTTTGGCTTGAAGACTTCGTGACGGAGAATCCACCACTGCCCTAGGTCAGGTGTTTCATGGGTGAATTACCCTCACTGTTAAAAATGTGTCTTATTTCCCATTTGAATTTGTCCAGCTTCAGCCTCCAGCCATGGGATATCGATCTGCCTTTGTCTGTTACATTAAAATGCTCATTGCTATCAGAAATCTTCTCCCCACCAAGGTTTACAGACTGTGACCACGTCATCTCTCCATCCCCACCACACACAGCGAGAAGCAGTCCCTGCCTCAGGGCCATGCAGAGGGGATAGTACCTGCTTTCTTGACAGCTGCTTATGGGGCCTCCGTTAAAGGTGTCTGTATCCAGCTGTTTGAGAGAAGTTGCATCTTTGCTTCCCAGGCTGCTGCTAACCTGGTGCTTCCCAGCCCTCCTCCAGCCAAATCAAAGGCCCGCAGTCACCCAGTGATTGGCATAGCACAGGGTCTAAGCTGTACCATGTCATGGGCCGTGTTGTCCCTGGCTGGCCCACACGCTGCAGCTTCTCCCTAGGGCTGACCTCCTGTCATGCAGCCTGCTCTGCGAATAGCGCTTTGCGGGGCTGCAATTTGTAACTGCATCTGGGGAATCCCTGTGCATCCAGGCAGCAGGGCTGTGTGACAGGCGAGATGCACGCCCAGCCTGGGAGGAGGGGGTGGGGCCCTGGATTAGCTCATGCTGGCTGAGAGCAGACGGGAACCAGTCCTCTGCCATCACCTCTCCCTGCTTCACCCCTCTGGAGCCAAGAACACTCCCTTCCCCCAGCACTAGCAGGCAGCTTTGGCTCCTGTGGGAGGAGAGCTGGAGTCTGTCTATGGCAGCCAGCCACAGGGCACCATCCGCTGCCTCTGTCTGCTCCCAGGTGGCCTCCGTAATTAGACAACAGCCCGATTCTTCTTTTCCCTACAGCTCAGGGTGGCATTAACACCAGGGCAAAGTGGGTCTAGATTGCCATCATTCCAATTGGGCGGCACTCTGCCCTCCTGTAAATGATGGCCTGAGACCCAGGCCCCCGGAGAATTGGGCTGCCTGGGGTGGGAGGTCTGATGTAGGAGAAACACAAATAAGGAAACCACTTACCTTCAAAGGGGAGTGCGTGGGCTGAGGCCTGAAATGAGCCTGGAAGCATCACTCCATCACAGTGTCAATCTAGGGTATCATTGCATAGGGGAAACTGAGGCACCCAGGGGTGAAGTGACCTATCCCTTTATTTGGTGGCAGCACGCTAGACTGACTCTGCTTCCTGCTGTAACCACTGGACCATGCTGTCACCAGAGTTCTCATGCCAATGGAATTGAGTTGATTCTAAGTGTCCACATAGCACCATATTAGAGTATACATTAGAGGTAGAAATACAGGACCAGATCCTCAGTGGGTGCAAATTGCTGTCACTCCCTGGAAGTTAGTTCACACCGGGTGAGGCTCTGGCTCACTGCTTTCAAGATATTTCTGACTCAACCTCATCCTTGACCAAGGGCCCCCTGTTCCATCCATCCCCCTCCAGATGCACGGAACAGACTCATCATTCATTGTCTGTCTAACGCAAGACCCTTCTGACAAGCGTTTTCTTTCCCTCTCTCTGCTGATCTCTTGTGCGATGCATTAAACCACAAAAGGAAGTCTGCGGTAGGCTGCTGGGGACAGAAACCCCCAGTGTGGAAGAGAATCCCGTGAGAGGACAGCTAGTGACCCACTTGATCCCGTCAATGGCGTGGAGTCTTTTCTGTGCCAGGCCATGCTGGCACCACTCTGTGGCTCCCGTTTTGGCTACTCTTGATCCTCCCCTAGATCCCATCTCAGGCCCTGGTGCTCTGGGTCATGTATCCGAAATGTCACTTGCCACCAGTTAGTTTAAAAAAAAATAGTAGCCTGCCTCCCCCCCACCCCAATTAGGGGGCTGGTCGGTGGCTGGGAAGAAGGGAACAGAGGTGCTCTTTAAGGGAGCTATGACAGAGGCCTGTGGGTAGTGTATTAGTTGTAAGTTCTTCGTGCAAAGCCAGCACAAGGAGGCTGGGAAAATGCAGCAAAACAAGTGCTTCTGGCCAGCTTAATGACATGCCTGGGCAATGAGAGGAAGCATGGTCCAGTGACGGGTTTCTGAGCTGCAACTCGGGAGATCTGGGGTCTCTTCTCCGATCAGCCACTGAGCTGCTGGGTGACCTTGAGCAAGTGACTTTCCACCACTGTTCCCTCTAAGCTGTGCACGTGTGCGCACGCACACAGATCTTAAACCCCGCGCACACGGCGAAACACCGCACGCACTCCGGTTTTGGCGGCGGCACAGAAGAAATTTTTTGCGCACACAGCCTGTTAAAAATTAGAGGGAACATTGCTTGCCACCTCTGTTTTCAGCTCCCCTGCCCTTTGCTTTATCTGTTTAGATTGTGAACTCTTCGGGGCAGGGACTGTCTCTTGCTCTGTGCACGTACAGCACCTCGCACAGCGGGATCCCCATCTTCATACTAGTAGAAATAATAATAAAAACAAGGTGCGCTGGTAGGATTTCTCCCCCAGTGAGCAATAGGGTTGCCATGGCGGAGCTTCCTCGCTGAGCACCCCGGCTCTGCTTCACAACACTGCTCCTGGAGTCGCGCGTCCTGCGGGTGGCCACAGCCATGCGTGGGGATCTGCAGAGGCGATGTGTGCCAAGAACACCAGCAATGTGCCCAGCCCCCTTTCTGTCTAGGAGTGACAACAACCGCAATGGGAGGTGTGGGGGTGATCGGGAATTGGAGGCAGGAATGTTCCACATCAGTCTGCCTTCCATTTACACTGAGACCCCCATCCTGCCATCAGAGCTGTACTTAGGACTGCAGGAGCAACTCCGTTGGGAAAGTTGTGATGGCTGAGTGTACTGGGCGTGTGAATTTTAAAGCTCAGTAACCCTCCTTCCCCCATCACCTCCCAAATAGAGATACTTTAGTTAAGCTTTTCCAGACTTAGTTACAGATTCACTAGATGCTTTCAAGCAGAACGAGTTTAAGGCTATCTGAATGCAAAACCCTGGCAGCTTTGAACCAGGAAACTTCCCTTTTTCTCTCTCGACATTGAACTGATTTAACAAGAGTTAAATGCTAGTAACCCTTTTTTAAGGATTTTATTCTGAGCCTTTGTAGCAACATTTTGCCATGAGCAAATTTTACCATCAACTTAAAGGTCCAAACTCTTTCAAACCTGTATTTTCTCCACTGTGCAGCTGTGGCTTGTTACTATGATTAGAGCGTTGCTCTGTAGTGACATCTAGTGCCACTGGGCATAAATGAGAACAACCTTTGTCCATGATTCTCCTCTTCTGTTGAGTTTCTATTCTGTTCACAGAGCCATGGATGCCTACATTCTGTTGAAGGTGAAGGAGACTACAAGAGACAGTGAGGCATCGGGGGGCTAAACGTGGAATCCAGTCCCAGCTCTGCAGCTGACTTGCCTGTGGCCTTGGGCACATCGCTACACTTTTCTGCCTCAGTTTCCCCACCTGTAAAATGGGGATAATCCTTCCCTACCTCACTGGGATGTTGGGAAGACGAATTAATGTTTGCAACGTGCTTTGAATACGTAATCATCATATAAATGCTAAGGCTTATTTTATAAGCCAGGAAACCAGAGAGAATCCCCTACTGGTCTTGAAAAGTTAAGTTCCGTTTTCCATTTCTACGCAGCACCAGCTGCCAAGGGTGGATAGCAGAAGCCTAAGTGTGTTTCAGCTGAAGAACTGCAGCTGTAGGAAAGCAGCGACCCCTCTAGTGCTGAGTGTGGTACAGATGGAGCTAGGAGATCCAGTTATATCTGCAGTCAGCAGCGTGAGTTCTGGGTATGAATGGAGCCAAGCCCTAGTATAAGGCATAAAGCCACAACTCTAGCCTGGAGGGGAGAGTTTTATCAGCAGGGTCGAATGTTATCACGATACAAGAGCTCTGTATGTACAAACATGAATCCGTTTATCCTCGCAGCACCTCAGAGAGCTCAGGATTATCACCCCCCGGTACATATGGAGGACGGAAGCTATGAAGTTAAGGGACTTGCACAGAGGGAGTTGGTGGCAATGCTGGGTTTAAAAGGCCGGAGTTCCTGCTCACGCTGTGAGACCATGCCTGGCAATAGACAGTCTCTAGTGCCTGCTGAAAATGATCATTCAGACCTGATAACAGGTCTCAGGACACCACTAACTCTCCTCTGGCCTTTTCTTGGAGCGATCTAACAACCCTGACTATAGACATAGACGCTCACTGGTTTGACTGCGGCCTAGCTCAGCAGGAACCCAGAGCCATTCTCAAAGCTATGCCGTGGTCTCTGTGTAGGGTTGCCAGGTGTCCGTATTTTGACCAGAATGTCCGGTCAAAAAGGGAACCTGGCAGCATCTAGTCAGCACAGCTGACCAGACACGAAAAGTCGGGTTGGCCACAGTAACCGGCCTCCGCCCCTGAGGGGGCAGGAAGTGCAGCAACGGCGGCTGCAGCCACATGGGTGAGCGGCTCTCTGCTCAGCTGCTGACGCGCGCCTGACAGAGCAGTGGCTGCTCTGGACCAGGCTCCAAAAGGTAGGTGCTGCTGCCTGGCGGGGGGAGGGAGGTGGAAATCCTGTCCGCCCCACATTTTGCTCAACTGTGCCCCAATTGCCTCGGCCCTAGCCCCTTGCTACAGGGACCAACCCCTCCGTGCCCTGGCCCCTTGCTCCGGGAACCGACCCGCGCTGTGACCCGATTGGCCTGGCCGACCGGCTTCACATCATCTCCTCCCAGCCTAGCCCTGCAGGCAGCAGGTGAGTCCTGGGAGAGCGGGGCGTGAGCGAGGGGGGAGGAGGGAAAGGAGTGAGTGGGGGCGGGGCCTCAGGGGAAGAGGCGGGGCAGGGAGCGGAGCAAGGGTGTTCGGTTGTCAGCAATTAGAAAGTTGGCAACCCTATCTCTGGGAGATTAGTGGTGGTTCTCAGTCCAATTCTAGTGGACAGGGGGCCACTACATGCTGCAGACTGGAGCCCGTTCTTGGCCAGAGACTGCCTGTAACCTCTCAACCCAAGGAGTAGCTCCTGCACCACCTGAGACGAGGCATGTTGGTGGGGTTCTGTGTTTCAGAGGACTTCGGACTCCAGGGCTGCCAGGCTGGTGCCAGCCGCATTAGAACTGAACTCACTGCTTGAGACCCCATTTTTACTGCTCCAAAAGGGCCTGGGGACCCCAGCTGGCCTGGCCCTGCCGTTCTAATCTGAGCCAGCTGCCCAGGACCTGACTGGGCCCACGCTCCGCCGGCCTGTGTGGGCGGCCTCCTCTCCCCTGAGCTCCTGCCTCTCCCGGCATCCCTCTGAAATGGCACATGTCACCGCCCTCATAAATATGAACGACCAGTCTCCTTTAAACAGCAGCCTCTCTGTTTCCATGGAAACCCCGTTCTGCTCAGCCCTCTTCAGTATCAAAAGCTCGGCACTCCAGCAAATTGATCGTGCGTGGAGATTTCCAGCAGCTTTTTCCTCCTTAGTTTCCTCAGCGCTTCCATTTCAGGTGTCAGTTTGAACAGAGATGAAACGGCTGGGGGTGGATGTCGTTTGCGCAGCAGCCCCACAGTCACGATACCACACGGCGCTAGAGGATGGGGCTCGGCTTGGCTAATTAGATGGGTCCTGCTGGGATGTGGCTGGCTTTAGTCCCCCAGCTCTGCTCCCTCCCATTCCCCTGCCCCCACTGATAGCCTTACAAAATAGCTCTCTCCAGGCAGGAATCATTGCAAAAGGTCTCCCTCCTCCTGGCTGGGCCTGGTGCAGGGGAGGGGACCCCACTTCTGGTGGCTGGTTTGGCACTGAGCTCTCTGGGTTGGCATGAGCCGGGGGTGTGGTGAAGGAGGCAGTGGTCTCTGTGCTCAGATGGGGATGGTGCATCTAGGGGATGGGGGTGGGTCTGGCCACAGGTAGCGGAGGAATCAGAGGGAGCCCTTGGAGTCGTACCTCCTACGGGGCCCCACACTTGGTCCGTGGAGGTGAAGTGCTGAGCCAGCCCCTGCTGGCCAGCTCCAGAGGGAGCCAACTCATTGACTGGATGGGGAGACTCTGGGAAAAGGTGCAATAAGGGTTTCCAGAGGGCCCATCCCGCTCCACTGGATATCCCCCATCCCTAGGGGCCTCTCCAAAATATCCCCCTGGCTGTTGTGTAACCCACGTCCCCCTTCGTGTTAACTAGGTTTTCTGTCTGCTGCTGAGAACCTAATCTGGTTTGCCTGTGCCAGCGGCCTGGTGTGTGTGAGAGCAGAGCAGGGGAGAGAGCAGGGGTTAGTCACCCGAGGGAGGAGTGGCATATCTGGGAAGAGACAGGGACCAGCCTCTACTGAACACAGCAGGTCCCCTGCAGGCAACCGAGGGGCAGTGTGGGCTCATCAGTCACTGCGCGTTGCTCCAGCCCAGACAGGGAAACCAGCTCAGATCAAACCCAGCCCCTGTCCTGAGGTCTGACAACACTGGGCTGACCTCCCTCACCAACCTGTTTGATTCAGGGCCGGTCCATGGGTCTGGCCCATGCTTTGAAGAGGCCCCTGACATGTGTCCCTACAGACAACACACCATCACGCCCAGCCAGTTGCAGGCCCTACCTCTCTCTGACTGACATCAGCCCCAATTTGAGCCGGCCTTTGTGGATCTCTATGACTCAGCTGAGCCCCAGATGGAGCTAATGGAACAGCAGGCATCTGCTGCAGGCTGTTAGTCCCACGCTGGGAGGAGCAGGGCCTCCTGGGGCAGCCCGGAGGAGGGAACTGGTCAGAGGCGCTGAGGCAAAAATAGATTCTTCTGTGTGGCCTGATCCCAGTACTGCGTGTGGCAGCGTGAGTAGACAGAGACCTCAAGGGGCTTTGCTTTCTCCCACGCACCGCTTGAGCACTTTGTGCTGGGCACGTGACCCGGAAGGTAGATCCATTTTACAGGGTGGTGCTGAGGGGGAGAGCCAGCAAGCAGGTAATCCAGGGCAGTGCCCTCCCTCTGCCAGGCTGGTGCTACGCCCTCACTCCCTTCTGTTTGCAGTTTGCCAGGTGGCTTTTGGCAATGAGCAGCCCCTTTCCGCTCTCCCTGCTGGAGCTGTGACAGAAAGAGATGCCCAGGGACACTGCGGTGCCATAATAAACTCATCAGATTTCTGCTGGGGTGCAAAACACCTGCCTGGGAGTGCAGGGCGAGGAGAAATGCGTTGAGCGTGAGTGACATCTGGGTGTCTGCAAGTGACTGTGTATGTGTGTGATTGTGCACCTGTGATGGACTCCGCCTGGGGGATTGGTGTTTATGAGTGACTGGTTCTAAGTGTAACTGTGTGTGGTTGTTGTGTCTGTGTGTAGCGGTGAGCCAAGTGATTGTGGGTCTGGGAATGACTGAACTGGGGTCACTGGTGCCCAGCTAACATGGTTTTGAACTCAGCTGTCTTTGTCTATGCGCCATAGTGCTTGACCAGGGGCTCATTCAAATATTGTGCTTAGCACAATTTACTGCCAACTCATTTGCTCCAGGCAGGCGAAGCCTGGGCGTCTGTAAGACAAAACCCTACAACTCCAACGGGCTGAGGAGCATTAGGGGGTGGTGATCTTAAATTCGAAGCACTGACACCATCCCTCCCCTAATCTCCTGGGAACTCCCCTGTCTCCTCGGTTACCCCAAGTGGGATCAAAGCTCCAGAAGGAAAGGCTGACCTGGGCGGGGGGGAAACCCTGCCTTTCCCTGAGCCACACGCCGGCTGGATCTCGAGAATCATCCGATCGCCTGCTCCAGCCCCGCCTGGGCGATTGGGTTCCTGGCTGCTTCGCTTGCAACGATTTTTTGTTGTTAATGCTGCTGTTCTCCTAGCTGCAAGGAAGTTTCTCTGCCCTGGAAAGGGATCCAGCGCAGAGACCCGGGGAAGAAGGCTTTATTCTGGAGCTCCCCTTAAACGCCTGGTGCCTGATTCATTCCCTCCCCTTCCACCGCCTTTGCACACACACGCTCACGCTCGCTTTGCAAATTGTTGCAGCCAAGCCGTGTGTTGGCTTTGCAATCTGCCGCCTGCAACGTGCGTTTGTTGGAAAGCTAGCTAGCTCCCCCCCCGGCACCGGAGCACGAGCTCTCGGGTCCCACACGCTGGATTTCCTCGCAGGAGGAAGAGGAGGAGAAGGCAGGGACTGGGAGCTTTCCTAAAGGGGCAAAGCTGCTGCTCCGTGGGGTTGTGTGCAGACAATGGGAAACTGACCCAGCCCCCCCGCGAGGAAATGTGTCTTCTGGAGACTCCTCCTGGCCTTCGGGTCCCTGGATCCTGCTGATTCCGCGTGGAGCTCCGAGCTGTGGTTTTGATTTGCAATGTGACCATGGCAGCCCTGTGTCGGGGATGCCGGCTCATCACCTGCCTCTCCTAGCCTGTCAACGCCTTAAGCCTCTCAGCCCTGAAAAGGGATCTTACCCGGGGGATTCCTTCCTTTCAGCGCCAGGAGATGGAAGGCAGCCGGTGACCCAGCAGGGCTTGGGGTGGGGGCTAGGACCAGCTTCCCCTCACCCCTCCTAGCCAGAGCACCCTCCATCTGAATCCCTGAGAAAGCAGCTGAGCTGGTGGGATCGAGGCCTCCGGATACCTTTCTCTGTGAGGACCCCACCGAGGAGATGAGAGGGAGATGATGATGATCGACACACAGGTGAGCTTGGCAGGATGGGTGTCCGCGGTGCTGCCCTGGTCTCTCTATGCCGGTGAAGTGGGATCAGCGGGATAAATACTTAGATCTCCTGGATTGGCACCATCCCGGGTGGCACTCAAGCCCCCACTGCTGGGGAGATTCAAGTGCCAGCTCTTACCCAGGCTGCTGCTGCACTGGGACGCTCAGGGTCAGCAGAAGCCACCTGTGTTAATTAGGAGCCGTGGGATAGATCAGTGGATCCACCTTCGCTGCTCCCAAACGGTCTTGTCTGATGCACTGAGTGAGATGAGGCGGCTCACATTTACTTACAGAAGGCCCTGTGTGCTAATTATATTTCCTGTAGATACGTGTGCAGGGTACAACCCCGACCAGGCAGCCACTCGGCTTCTGCCACCACATGACAGCATTCCCGAGGTTTCCCGTCAGGTTTTGTTGAACCTTTTGTTAAAGCCCCACATGTCTGTTGGGCACGGGGCACGGTGGCAATAAGGGGGGCATGGCCTGGCATGCTTTGGGTGGGTACAGGGGACAGATGGCAGTAATAGGGAAACAGACCACGCAGGCATGCTCGGTAAGGGGAAGTAACCACAGGGGAGCTTCCCAGTCTGAGTTCTTGGTCTCTGTGAAAATGGCCGAAGGCCACTGCATGTGCCAAAGGAGGTGGGTCATGGAAAGGGGAGGGATCCAGAGTCTAAGAGACCAGGTGCTTTTAAACTAGAGACCAGCGGTTCTCAAACTGTGGGTCGGGACCCCAAGGTGAGTTGCGACCCTGTTTTAATGGGGGTCGCCAGGGCTGGCGTTAGACTTGCTGGGGTCCAGGGCCAAAGCCCGAGCCCCACCACCTGGGGCTGAGGGCTTCAGCCCTGTATGGCAAGGCTCAGGTTACAGGCCCCCCCCACCCCTGGGACAGTGGTGATTGGGCTTGGGCTTTGGCTCCCCTGCCCGGGACAGTGGGGTTTGGGCTCAGGCTTTGGCTCAGCCCCCTATCCCCACCTACCCGGGGTGGTGGAGCTCGGGTGGGCTCAGGCTTTGGTCCCCCTCCTGGGGTCGGGTAGTAATTTTTGTTGTCAGAAGGGGGTTGTGCTGCAATGAAGTTTGAGAGCCCCTGCAAGAGATGCTTCAGTCATCGCTGAGCTGGGTGACAGACTGGTGGGCAGCAAATGCTCCCGAATGGTGAGACTCTGCTCCACTATGTGCAGGGCTTGGACCCACGTAGGCAATGCCTAGGCCAAAGAGACATTAGAAGGTGTCAGGCCCCCTTGCACTGTCCCTTATGCCCCAAACTCTCTGCACCGTCCCAGCGCCTTGATGGGGCAGGCTCAAGGTGAAATGGGGCCTAGGCAACCAAATCGCAGGGCCTCAAACCCTCTGGAGCTATTTCTGGGAGTGGGTTGAAGTTGGAAACATTTGGAGAGTGGGCCCTGGATTGGCGTGAATCCTCAACTGGCCCCTTCCTCCCACTCCCGCTTTTCCCCCATCAGTTAACCCCTAAGAACTTGCACGTTCTGACAGATGTATGCCTGGGGCCAGATGCTGAGCTCCCCACCAACCCCTCAGACTGGGGGACCTGATCCTCCACTCTCCTAGGCTGGTGAAACATCACTGACCTCAGTGGAATTCCCCCTGGATTTACACCTGTGCCCGTGAGAAGAGAATCTGGCCCTAAGCGTGGAAGCACATCCTGCAGGTGCTACCCTCCATCTGGTCAGCTTTGAAGCACTGCCTGGGGTCTCTGGGCTCTGCCTGTAGCAGGCACCAGAGGAGGGCCTGCCGTGTGAATTTTAGATTGATGCTCCCCCTCTAAATCCCAAACCTGCACACGGACCAGTCCAGCAAGTGACTTCCAGACTAAATCCAACTCCTAGAGCAGGAGGCAAAATGTCCGCTGAAGGGAGATTCCTTCCTCTCCCTTTGTTGGAGGAATTACATGGGCCTTTGGGGAGAAGGGAGTGATTGTTGCATTGGCAGATTCAAAACAGGAGGAGCCTCTGATAACACACTGATCTCCAAGGCGTAGTGAGCGAGGCTGGAACCAAACTCTGGTCAGTGCCTTTTCTTGAGTGTTGGCCTGAACTTTAGCAGAGAGCGGAGCCTGGCCTGGAATGACTCTTCATCCAGAGCTCCTCCTGGCTCTCAGCTGGTCTGTGGGGGCTTGGACTTTGGTACCAAGGAAAGCTGACAGAGGGTACACAAAGGAGTCCAGCTGCCATGATGTCTGGTGGGGACATCCTGAGTCTTTCACAGACTGGTTCAGCTGGTGTATTTGGGACCCCTATTTCCAAATGTGGGTGCAAATTAGGGGCCAGGGGAGCCCCTTTAGACACCAGGTGCTGGCAGGTCAGGGGGAGAAAGGCAAGCTGTGCAGATAGCACCAAGGCAGACCTGTGGCAATGGTTATCCTCACGCTGTAGCCCAGTGCGGGTTCCCCCCTAGGGCCCAGTTTGCTCTGAGAGCCCGTTTGGGGTTTTCCAAGACCAGTTTTCCCAGTGTCTTTGGGTTTGTGTTTCTTTCTGTCACTCCAAGTATTTCTGCTGCACTCCTTGTGCTGGGCTGTGGGGCCGCTAGGGGCCGGGGAGGCTGGTGGGAAGCAGCGTTCCCGGCCCTGCGTAGGAATCCTGGAGAAAGCTGCCTTGCCCACAGACTCGAGCTAGGTTTCCAATACATTGCTATAGCAATGATCGTTCCTGAGGATGCCAACCTGCTGTCTACATTGTGATAGCCGAGGAATCATTTCACCTGCCATTGCCTCAAACTCACTCATGGAACAGGAGTCGCTAGCCAGCCTCGTACACACACCAGCCTAGGGCAGTAGGAGGAGAGGAGTCCAGCCAGAGGGGGGGGGGGGTGGCGGGGGCAGATAACTAGCATATTCAGAAAGTGCAGGGGCAATTTAGAGAAGCTGAATGTCTGTTCCCCCACCCACCCCCTTCTCCCCACTGGAATGGCCCAGGACTGCAGGGTGACACGCTGACACTTGCACAGAAATGACAAGGAGTCCGAGGACTTTGGTTTTAATCTCTTCCAAAAAGAGCAGCTTATGTCCTCATCGATCAGCTTCGGTTGGTGCTGAGTGCACTCAGCTCCCCTTTGTCAGGAAGGCAGGAGGCGGGGTTGGGAGGTAGGGTTCACCTGCAAGATGTTGATGGGGAAAAGGGATTGTTTGCCCGTTTTGACAGAGACTGTCCCAGACGGTGTTTGCTTCTTTCTCCACACTGGGCTGGCTGCAAGTGCCTTTATATGAAGGTGTCGCTGGATGGGATTTAGCACAGTGTCCCTGACCCATTCTGCCCCCTTTCCTGCTGCTCACTGTGCTGAGTGAAGGACAGGATCAAGCCGCAGGTTGCCCCACACCCTCACATCCCACTGCTGGACGGGGAGACCCGGCCAGTCAGTGCTCAGTCCCCAGTCCCTTCGATGGGAGCTGAGCGCCTCACCAGCTCCCAGGCCCACGTGGGCCTCAAGCAGCGGTTTGTGCTGCTTGTCTCTGGCCAGGGTTTCCCTCGGGCCCTGTGACGGATGGACATGCCCAGGAAGGAGGTGGGATGGGCTGGGATCTGAGCCAGGATGGTGGAGGTGGAAGGGCATTGCCCGAATGCTACCTGGACTTCCTGGCTGGCGGCTCTCTATAGACAAATACAGCTGCTATGGGGGTCCTGCCATGGCTGGGAGCCGCTGTTATTCCCCGCAGTGCTAGGGGCGCACAGGTAAGAGGTCACACTGCTTCGTGAGGCTCCCCATGACTTGCAGCCATCTGGGCATCAGCCAGTGTGTGCGCCCACCTCCCTAGTGCCAGCCCGCGCAGCGAATAAATGGAGCAGGGAGGGAACTGACGGCTCAGTGTGATGCCTCCCCAGCCCCCTCCCTCCCTCCTCAGGGTAATCAAGCTTGAGGGTGACATTTGTTGAATCATTCTTGAAAAATCAACACCAGTAAAAGGTTAGAAGAAGGAGGAGAGGGGGAATTTCTGGTCCCTTCCCAGATCCCCGACCCTCTGGGGAGCTGGTGCCACAGAAGACAGCTCGCACCGTTGGGGACGCAGAGCTGGGACTCCCAAAGGGCTGCAGCAAGCCCCCACCTCAAGCCATGGGCAGGGTGGGAGAGGTCGGTGCTTGGGAGGGCTCTAGATGGGTGGCAGTGGTGTCGGTGGCTCAGTAGGGGGCGCTCCTCTCCCTGCATCGATGTCGTGTGGGTGTGCTGGAGGGCAGAGAGAGCTCCTCTGTGTGCAGCGTTACAGTTCCCACTACAGTTCTCTCCTCTCCTGATTGATTGTTTGAACGTTGGAAGTGATCACTAGGGCTTGGCCTGAGCCCTGTGAGGTTTGGCCCCTGACCCAGATGTGCCCAGAGGCTGGGGTTTGTCTCTGGGGGTTGAGCCCTGTTGTCGCTGTCATGCAACCCTTTGACGTTACTGTTACAGGCGGCTGCTCTGATCCGGGTGTATTTTCTTGGAACAGGAATGGAACCACCATGGGGGCTGGGGCGGCTGGGCAGTGCAACACCCCCACAATTGGTATGGGAGACTCAGATCCATCCAACAGGCACTAGGTAACAACCTGAGCTGTGCCCCATGCCTGGGCATGAACCAGGAAGTCTCTGACCTGCTGCATCTGGAGAGCTTGACTGTCCAGCAGGTGGCGCTGTTGCTTTCTCTATGGAATATCAGCTGGTCACCTCTCATGAGTCCACTGGGAAATGTGACCCACCTGCAGGGCGTGAGCTTGGCGACTCCCTGTGGCTCTCCTCATCACGCTTGGGTAGCCTCAGTCTGCACAGGGACCTGGACTTCCCCGCGGGGAGGAGGGGCTGGCGGAAGGTTGGGGAGAATGATCTTTGCCTCTCAAAGGCCTTGGTGCCTGAAGACAAGGTTTGCTTTGCCATTGATGTTGATGAT
Organism: Natator depressus; assembly: GCF_965152275.1. Classification (NCBI taxonomy): domain Eukaryota; kingdom Metazoa; phylum Chordata; order Testudines; family Cheloniidae; genus Natator; species Natator depressus. Next base: position 17,373,857 of record NC_134249.1, on the reverse strand, counting down.
GGTGATCGTTAATACAAAGTTGCATTTATTAAGCAAGGCAGTGGCTATCCCATGCACACTTAGCTAGGAGATCTGGGTTCCATTCTCAGTCCTGCCACTGACCTACTGCGTGACCTCAGGGAGGTCATGGTAACGTTTCTGTGCCTCGGTTTCCCCATCTGTAAAACAGAGATAATGATACTGACCTTCCTTTGTAAAGGGCTGTGAGATCTCCTAATTAAAAGCACCATATAGCCTCTAAGTACTATTTATAGAGGTCTTGATCCAAAGCCCACTCACTTTGGTGAGAATCTTTCCATTGACTTTGATGGGTTTTGGATCAGGCCCAAAGTACCTTTCTGACCGAATGACCACAGAGTGCTTAATAAACTATGCACAGACGTTACTTCACCCAGCCCTGAAACGCAGCAACTTCTGGGATGGGGCCTGGCAACTTTTTAACTATCACACTACCCCAGTTTAGGACAGGAAGTGAAGAAGTATCCTCTATGCCATAAAACTGCAAGGAGGGCTTAGGTATGTGGAATGTACCAAACTCACCCATGCTGGAGATCAGCTGGCACAACTGGGTGAACATCCCAGAACCCAAGGATTACATTTCAGAGAGTTTAGGAAGGCAGAGCAGACTGACTGGAGTTGGAATGTACCCAGCGTGGTTATCTCAATAACCAAAGCTCTCTTCCGCATTTTGTTGGGATTATTTCCACTTGAATCCTGTCTCCCAGGATCTCAGTAATGGGTGCTGTGATGCAGAGACTCTGCTGTTCCATGAGTGAGCACCACATGCATCTCTGCCACCCCTGAGACCGATCTTCCATTTTATTAGGAAAAGCCAAACCAAGCCTTCATTTGGCACATGAAACTGGGGACCCATGGGGGCCCTGCTGCTGTGGCTGGAATATAGAAGAGAACTGTCTGAAAACCAGCATGTAAGGAGCAGCACACAGGGATCACCTCTTTTCCTCAAGGACACTTCAACCCATCAGAATAATCCTTTGCCCTTCTCTGCTCCCTTCCCTCCATGCATCTCCCAGTGCTTCACGAGCATTTATGTCTTGCATCCCTATGAGGTTGGACTATATTGTTATCCCAATCTTACAGAGGGGGATGCTGAGACGCAGGCTTGGTGGAGCGGAGAACAGACCCAGGAGTGGTGGCTCCTGTCCCTACACATCTGGGGCCTGGAGTTAGAACCCGTCCCTGGCCCAAGTGATAGTGGGGTTGGGATATTGTCAAGGGAACAGCCTGCCCTTGCGTTGAGAGTTCTCCCTCACATGTGCGGGATTTATTCTGCCCTGGGGGTGTGCGCAGATCCCGCTGCTAATGCTGATAGGACACATCCAGTGACAGGAGAGAGCTACACAAGGTGGTGCCCTGTCCCAGCCATCTCTTATTTAAAATGCACTGTTCACCTGCACCCATCTGAGGTCCTTCCAGGGCACAAATCTCAGAATGCGGCCCTCCGTTACTACGGTGACGAGGGCCGTATAAGTACTCAGATACTGAGGCCCTGATCACCATAGTATCCCACTGCTTTCTTCTGAGGTTCAGATGATTGGGGGCAAGGTGGTGCATTTTTATGGGAGCCTGACACAAAGCTTACCATACAGAACGTACTCCTCACTGGGGCCAGAGCTGCATGAAACGCCTTTGCCTTTGTCTGCTGTCTAGATCTAAGCCCCTGTGCTGCTGGTATTCACGTCAGCGGGTGCCTTTGGCTGAACCATGATAGAACGTGCTCTGCTCTTGCTTGTGTGAGAGGAAGCTGATATTAGGGACCCATGGCTTAACTCGGGTGACTGTAGCATAGATGGGACATAAGGGCTCTCAGCTGATGGTTGATTATTAATTTGTATTTCAGTATTGTCCAAAGGCCCCAACTGAGAGCATGGTCCGTTGTGCTGGGCACCGCACGTACACATAGTGAGACGGTCCCTGCCTCAAAGAGCTTCAATCTAAATGGACAAGACGAAGGTCAGGAAGGGAAGTAGAGGCACAGAGAGGTCACATGACATGCTGAAGGTCACACAGCAGGTCAGTGGCAACGCTGGGACTGGAATCCCGGTCTGTTGATTCCCAGTCCAGTGCTCTGTGATGCCTGGAAGGAAACTGACCTGCCCTACAAGGTGGCTAAAGAGATCAGGGTGAAGAGGCCCCAGCAATGAGGAGGGCACTTCATGCTCTTGGCTTTCGGCAGAGGCTGCTATAAGAAATTCCAGCTGCCAGCCATTAATGTGCTAAGTGCACTGAATTTACCACATGCCCAGATCCTCTCTGCATGGAGCCATTCCCCGCCATCACTGCTTATCAAATGACCTAATGGCAACAGCAGGGAGAGCGTCCTGGACCTTGCTGGGGCCCTTTGTTCTATTATTGACATTTGATTGTTGCTGGGTTAGCCGTGGCTGGGAATGTCTGACCGGCTCAGGCCCGGTCAGTATCACTGGATGAATTCCCATCAGGTCTGTGGTGGGATCGCAGGTGTGGTGTTCCCCAGGGATCTGTGCCACTGGTTGAGTGACTTCTCTGGGCCCTGTTAGCTCGTAAAGCAGCCTGAGAATGACTGTGCATTCATCCCAGGAGGGCTCCAGAATCAGTCGTCTAACGTCCATCGAGCTGGCTTTCTCCTTTGTATCGGATGTTCTGTTCTCCACTTTCTTTTGTGTCCCTGCTTTGCGCACTTTGGCCATCAGTCAAAGAAAATGTTTGTAGACACAAGCTGACGTCAAGGGCTGCCTGGTGACTGCATGTCATTGATCACAGGCTTCCAAGACAGAGCTCCTGCTCCCTGGAGGCCTGGTGCAGACAGCGGGAGTTCATCCATTCAGGGGATTGTTGTAGTGCCCTGACAAATTTATGGTCTCTGGCTCCTCCTCTGTTGCTGTCTCCTTGGAGCATGACTGAGCTGGACAGAGATGGGATGTTGGGTTTCTGTGCCAGACTTTTCTTTCTGAGCCCCGGGCTGGCAGACGTCTGCAATGGAGGGCGGGTGTGGGATGGCAGCGAGGTGGGCCTTGTCTCTGTTGAACTGTCTGTCCCAAGCAGGATAACAACCTTCATTATGTTGCCTAGAGAGAAGTGTCTTCAGGGGGATAATTAAGGGGAGAGGCGGTGAGACAGAGAAGGTGAAGGATGAGGGAAAGCACCCAGGGGTGAAATTGGAACCAACCTAAACACATGCCCATTACAGAGCCAAATTGTCTGAGGTTCTGACACGATCAGCCAACCCTCTCCCCTGCCCCTCACCCTGGCTTCTAGCCATGACTGGAAGCTGAGGCCACGTGGGACCCTGTACCTGAGGGACATCCAGCCCACTGCTGGAGCCTCGGGAGCTTCAGAGAGGTTCTGGGGCTTGGTGGTAGAGCTCTGGGTTGCTCTTCCCAACCTGGATTCCAAGCCTTCCTGAGCTTCCCCATCAAAGAGCGTGAGGAGGTGGTGAAGACAGGAGGAATGGGGGTGAGTGGTGCTTAAACTTCTGGAGGGAACTGTCCAGGGGACACTCTGTGTCGGGATTTGAGGTAAGGCGCCGTGAGCCGGGCACAGCCTCCCCCAAGGCTCATGCTAGCTGTTATTATCCCTTTGTGTTGACATATGTGGTTCCATAACAGCCATCTCTGTCTCTGCCCCTCGCCGGTTTCTCAGGATGGTGAGAACCTGATATTCCTTTTCTCCCCTTCCTCCAAAGCTTCCCCACCTCCCCACCCAGCCCTGCCTCAGCTAAAAATGCCCTGCCCCTTCTGGAGACAGGACATGAACTCTGTAAAGGTTGCATCCGACACATTGGAACTTGCCAAGTCGTCCTGCAGAAAGAGAATGGGTCAGCCTGCCCATCAGCTTTGCACCTGAGGATGCATAGGGGTAGGGAGTTCAGGGGTGTCTCGCTGTGCCTGGGGGGATTGTGTTGGACCCCTGTGAAGGCCTCCAGGTTCCGTCCTGTTGTGCATTCCTGGCCTCACTGCTGCCATCTGATGCCAGATTTCCCGCCGTGTGTTTACTGCCATAGGAGCAAAGCAGCTGCTCTGCAGCGTGTTCTGTGCTCATAGGCCCGTGTGGCCTGTGTTTCCAGCCTCCCAGTGCAGCAGTGAGGAGTGCTGGCTGGAGACTTGACTAGTGTAAATAACTGTGACAGGAATTTGGGAAGGAACCTATGATTGCAAGTCAGTGAAAGGCCGGCACAGCAAACTCTGGCTTCTTCCCTGAGAAAGAAGGAAATGGCCCATCCAGAGGATGCTCTCTGACGCAGTGGGTTATGGAGACCTGGCTCCGAGAATGGCTTTGAGTGAACAGGATTTTGGCCGACGGCTCAGCCTCTGTCTGGTTCCTCCAGGAAAGGGTGGTTTGACGCTTGGGGATCAGGCAAAGGCCAGGACTGGAATAGCTGGGTGTAAAAGGTCAGGATGGAGGGTCCCAGAGCTGGAACAGCAGCAGAGGCTGAGAGTCAGGACTGAGGTCCCTTGGCGGGGCTCATTAGACAAGAATAGCAGAGGGTGCACCAGGTTCGGGTTAAGGAACATTGGCAGAGTTGTGCGTGAGGAGCCCTGGGCTGGAATACCAGGGGACGGGAAGGCTTCCAGTTGGGACAGTGGTGCGTTGGCAGAGCTATGGGCAGGGTGGATTTGATTTAAATCATGATTTAAATCACTAGTCAGGAAGACTCGATTTAATCATGGATTTCTACATAAAAGTGCATTCTTGTTGGTTGTTATAACATTAATACATAATTCTTCACAACTCAGCGATAGATGTAGGGTTTCATTTTTAGAAGGTACACACTAAACATTTTTAAAGTGATTTATTTTGAAAACTTTTCAGATTAGTTTTACAGCTATATCGGAAAATGAATGATTGTTTGGTTATTTCATTTACCAAAGGTAATTGAAGCAGATATTTATGAAGTCATTGGGCGGTGAACTAGCTCCAATTCAACATGGATTGAATGTTGAATTGGAGGGGGCTCAGTGCTGGGGCAAGGGGTTGGGGTGCAGGAGGGGGTGAGTAGTACGGGCTGTGGGTGGCGCTTACCTCAGGTGGCTCCCAGGAAGTGACAACATGTGCCTCCAGCTCCTAGGTGGAGGCACGACCAGGCAACCAGTTCCCAGCCAATGGGAGCTATGGAGACGACGCTCCATTAACATTTGGAGGATTTTCTTGCCATGCTTTATTAGGAGGAGAACATCACCAGACAAACATTTAAATTGTTTTATTTAACTAAAACAACGTTATGTTTTCTGGATTTTTTTCTTCAACAGCAAACATATAATATTTTAACAAAACAAGCATATGAATTTTTGAATTTAGTTAAACATTCAAGTTTTTAAAAATCAGGTTTGTTTTTGTTAAAATTGTTTTTAACTAAAATAGTTAAATTAAATATTTAAAAAACAAAACAAAATTAAATTAACTATGTCAGCCAGGTCAACATGAGAAACTTAAAATAATGGCTTCTGCAGCTAACTCAGTTGTCTTCACCTTCATTTTCCTGTTTGTTCACAATCTGGAAAAGAAAACCAAGCTTTCCTGCTTTTTCAGGTCCCAAACGATTTCTCAATTTGGAATGAATTAGTCCAAAGGAAGAAAATATTCTTTCCACACCAGCAGAAGAAGCCACTGCTGGTAAAAGTGAGATTATTGCTTCAACAGTCTTTGAATCCTAGTACTTAAGTGATTTCCACGAGTTCACTGGTGTGACTTTCTTTAAAACATCATCAGCAAACATATATTTCTTGAATGGCTCTTATTCCCAAACTGGGTCTCTTTTACGGCCTGCTGCCATTATAGGTTTTCCCTTCTAGTGAGAGAATGGTATGGTAGATCTCAAATCAATGAAGGCTACACTCAGAAAGACCTCAAGACTGCTGGAATATGCTGCTCACTTTTGTTTCTACTGCCTGTCCCTCCCTTCTCACATTTATCTCCAGACTTCTCCTTGTCCAGATCTATTCCGCCCCTAACAATCTTCTATTCATTGAACTTTTTGAAACTTTGCACTTTTAGAGAGAGGTAAGGGATTAACTCTGTGTACACAAATTTGCAGAGGGACAATAGGGTTGAGGTCTGTTATTTCTTTCCTCTATATATTATTGATTTATTTAAAAACATTTTTGCTGTTAACAAGCATGTTATCTCTGGAGACACATATCCACAGTTTGAGAACTGTAAAACTAAGCATCTCTGATGGTATCTTCTAAACTGAGCATTAGATAAATAGATTATTTAGGTTAATCTTTCTATACAGAAGCCCCTGGAACCCCATAAGATTGGGTCCCTAATCCATGAACTATTGGAACTCATTTACAAAACTTTTCTTAAACATTACATGAATATATTGTCTCACACTATAGAATTAGAATTTATAATCCTTGTTCCATGATGAGATATTTTTGAACTATAATGTATCTTAATTAAAACTATCTTTAGATAGGTTTTTCCTCAAAAAACATTTTATCAAAAAAATCCGATTTAAATAAAAAAAATCTGATTTTTTTGAAATTTATTTTTTAAAAATCATTGATTTTTATCCACCGTGGCTATGAGGAATCCCCGGGCCAGAAGAGCTCCGCGGGTTTGTGGGTCAGAATTGCAGGGCTTTCTCTGAGTGTGCGGTGGGCGCGGGTCCGAGGACCGGAGGAGATGGGGTGCTGCAGGGCAGGATTGAAGTACCCTGGTCAAGCCATGTGGTGACCTAGCCCAGCTGCACTGAGGTGCTGAGCGGACAGATGGGGAAGGACAGAGCAGGCAAGTCTGCCAGGAGGCGTAATGTGAGACGAAACCTAGGGCAGCGGGAAGGCCCTTGCTAAGGGAGAAGTTGTTTCTCCACGCTGTCGTGTGGCTTCAGTGGCTTGGCGAGCGCTAATCCCATAGCAGAGGTGCCTCCGAGTGCTGCACTGGGCCCTTTGGGCCGACAAGAGATGGAAAGGCCGTGAGTCTGTTACCCGGCCAAGCGCTCTGGAGCAGCGGGGCCTGTTCTGCTTGGCAGTGGTTCAGAGTCCCAGCAGGCTTCCACATTTCCATGGCGATGGGGCGGGAGTTCCTGTCAGCCGCGCTGTCCTCAGGGGCACTGAAATAACAAGGCTGGAGTGAGCTGTGCTGCGTTGTGATGGGTGTACTCCAGTTCCTGTGGCTCTGTAGCCGAGTCTCAGCACAGGCCGGATGGTCATAACTCTACCCCATGTGGGCCAAGACTGGGTCACTCCCCTCAGGGAGGCCAGATTCTTGTGACAAGAGACAGATTAATAATAAGACTCTGCCCTTCTCCGTTAGGAGCACTTTACAAACGACAGCAGTGCCCCGCAAGGTCTGTCGGTATCACCATTCCCATTCTGCCCTCGGGGAAACTGAGGCACAGAGTGATGCGGCAACTCGCCCTAGTCCCACAGTGAGCCAATGGCAGAGCAGGGAGCAGATCTCACATGTCCTGACTCAGCCCTGTGCTCTAACCACTAGGAATGCTTCATCCCAAAGGCTAAGTGGGATCCAGATCTGACTGGACAGACCATTCCTCCCACTTGTCTTCCTCCTGCTCTTCTACCCCAGAGGAGGATCCCCAACCCAGCAGCAGCTTGAACCTTTGTACTCTGCCTCTTCACCTGCCGCACCCTCTGAGTGCGGAGCCTGGATCCCAAGGGTTCATGGCGCCCTGTCTTCATCCGCTGTTGGTGAGTAAGGCCACGTGCTCTGAGTTATGTGGACGCAGCCAGTGTTCTTGAGAGCAGATTCAAATAGGGGGAAAGAGCCCCTTTCAGTGGGACTGGCCCATTGGGCACTAGCCCCTTTGGGAGTTAATGGGAGTGATTGGAATGCCAATCCCTCTCGTGACACTGCGGTGCACAAAGAGAACAGCTTAAGCGTCCATATTCGTAATCCAAGATGGGAAAATATGAGGCCTGGCAGTTGCCCAGCGTAAGAGAATGACTAAAGGGGGGGTCTGTGGGTGTGCTCTGATGTGGGAAATGCTGTTGTTGGTATTAGGCACCAGCCTGACATATGGATTGCCTGCCATTATTAAAACTCCTCCAGTGGCATTCTTCAGAAGAGTTGGGCCCGAGCCCCAGTGGCTTGGCCAAATCCCAGTCATCCTGTGTTGCCTAGCAACGTTTCCTTGTTGGCTCACTAGGATACAGGATTTTCCTTCGCTCCTTGTCCCTCAAGCTCCTGTGTAGAGCTGCTGGTGGGACTGCAGTGGCTTTGTATCTCCTCTGCCTCGTGCCTGCTTAGAGCTGGCTGCAAAACAGAATTGAGTCCTGCAGGAAATTCCGAAATTTGGTTTTGTCCTGAAATCTCAGAATTTTTTGAAAAATGAAATATCTAAAAATACTTCCTTTCCACTGATAAATAAAAGTCACAAAATGTTTTGTCCTTTATCATGATGAATCTTTTCAGCCTTTTTGAGATTTTCTGTGGGAATCTCCATGTTCCTGCAAAACATTTAGCCGTTGTCAAATCAGCATAGGGAAACTCTTTGACCAGCTTTCCTATCGCCTCCGAAAAGTGGCTGCATTTTAGTAGGGCATGAAGTGAAGGAATTCCGCTGTGTTCCACTGGGTATGGACCCATTCCTACACGCTTTTACATATGTGACTAGCCCTTGTGCAAAGGGTTCTTACTGACTGGGTTCAGGCTCTTGCAGTTTGTAACTCAGAGAGCGCTCTGAGGATTGCAGCAGGGGCTCTATGAATCTGTGAATAAACTCAGGTGCAAGTGTTTACAGAATCTCTGTGGCAGGGTATAAGACGATGCAAAACTGGACAGCGCTATTGAGAGCTTAAATGCATGGGATGTTAGAGATTTTACTCTGTATTAGGTGGTGCTGTGCACTTTAAATCTCATGGAAAAATGGCCGTTTTCATAATAATGTGACACATATTATCACCTAGTTGCACAATGTTTTAACCAACTGTATTGGAATCCTTGGGAGCATAAATTCCACTGGCCCGGTCGGGGACTAACAGCTGCCTCCCCCATCAGGGTTAGTGATTTGAAGGCCTAAGCATGTGCTCCCCAGGAGAACCCAGTATCTTTGTGGGAGGGGGGAAGGGTTACAAGAGACAGTTGCACCTGCAGCTACACCCACCGTTTCTCTGCTTTTGGGAATTCACCTGGCCTTGGATAAAGCCAACAGGCCGTGTTCCGGGGCTTTGTAACACTCTGCTATTTACATAACCCCCCTTTGCTCCATCCTCATTCCAATGCTCTTTGAAAGTGTGTTTAGTTAATAGGATTATAAAGCTTTCCTGTCGTTAAGCAACAGAAATCAATGCTCAGCCCCAGGCCTGAGCTTAATGTCAGTTACAATGGTCTGCCACTAGGTGGCTCCAAGCCTCCTACCTGACTCAGGTTATGGCAGTGGAAGACCCAGAGCAGAGAGAGCTGGCACAGGGGAGCCTGTGCAGATGGGCAGGTAGGCAGCTGTCTGAACCAGGTCCCTGCATCCTTTCCCCTGCTGCTCAAGCCCTCTGAGGGCTGGTGTTAAACCCAGATGGTAAGAGCTTGTGTGTGTCCACCCACAACAGCTGCCAATGGGGTTCTGCCTGGCGGGTGGTCCCAGTTGGCTGCAATGCCTAGGATGATGGCTCTTGCTCAGGCTGGCCTCTGTGTGGACGGGACCGCCTGAGGCAGCCTTCCCAGCCCAGTCCCACAATGCAATGCATCAGCCCCTGCTCCCAACAAGTGCCAACCACATGGGGTCGTTGTTCTCAGAATGCACCAAGGGCAGAAGCTTCCATGCATTTCATAGGGTCACTGCAGTGGCTTCCTCACTTGGTGCTGAAGTCCAGGGAGCCAAGGCACCTGTTTTCTTTGGGCCAGGGGAATCTTCCTGCCAGGCCTGGTAAATGAGCAGCAGCCTCATCTTACAGGAGGGCTTCCCCTTCTCTCTGTTGGTTTATAAAGCATCTGGAGCCAGCCTCCCTGGACTGAGTGGTAGCTTTGCAGAGGGCCCCCTGCTAGTGCAATTACTGAACAGAGCTATTTGACGCAAACCAGCTCCGTCCCAAATCTGTGAGTGGCTGCAGAACTGGCTCTTGTTGGGAACCTGGCAGGGATCCAGTCTTCTCTGTGGTAGGCTGAACTACTGTGCTCCAGAGGCGGGGCCAGGCTGGGAGAACTGATATTTGACACCAGCCCTCAAGGAGGTCAGGGCAGGACCTTTGCAACACCTGGATTGTGTCCACCAAAGCAGACAGCCCTCCTGCCCCACTATGCCCTTCCCCTGCCTCCTCTCCCTCCGAGCGAGAGTGCAGGACGAAAGCCAGACTGCGAGGGGAAAGGAAGAGATGCAAACTAAAGTGACTTTCTCTCTCTGGTCCCTGGGTGCGGCTGAGCCAACTCGGAAAAGGGAAAGGTCTGCAGAAAGGATCAGCTTCCCACGCTGCTGAGGGATTGGCTCCAGCAATATTGGGCAGCTCTTTGTCATGGTAAGGGGTGGGGAGATGTTGAGGGACTAAATTTTTGTGCGCATCACAAAGGAAATTCTCAGTAGAAAATGGACCCGCTCAAAGAATCTGTCTCTATGACACACACTTTCCATCCACCCACCCACCGCCCGAAGCAGAGATGGTAAAAGAATGGATCACCTGTCAAATGGAAATCTGTAGAAAAGGCCAAACCTGCAAAGCAATCACTGAGAGGAAGGACGGCCTTCCTGTGTGACTCCAGGCACAGCACGTCATCGCTTTGTGCTGCAGTTCCCTGCCTGTAGGATCTCCTGGCTTTTGTCTATTTAAATTGTTGTAGTGCTGTCAAATGTCACAATATTTGCTTTGAGCCCCAGCCCCTGGAGACAAGGTTTCTATGAGAATCTCGGCTTTCATTTTTAAAAAGTGTCTAGCTCACGTGGCTGTGGAGAAAAGTTTGAAAATGTGACCTGAGTGTGTCCTAAGGGCTCAGAAATGAGAAGGCAAGGAAAAAGAGCTCCATACGTGCTTACCACATACAGAGGTATATACGTCTCTATGCATACATATTGCCCCTTCTATTGATCCACCCAGGAGAGGAAGGATGATCCAGTGGTTTGCATGCTAGTCTGGGCCATGGGAGACCCAGGTTCAATTCCTGCTCTGCCACAGACTTGCTGTGTAGTCCCTGGGCAAGTCACTTAGCCTCTGTGTGCCTCAGTTTCCCCACCTGTCAAACGAAGAGGGTGGGGAGGTGAGAATGGGCTGCTGATAACTGGAGGCTGTAAAGCACCCAGGAAGGAGTAGGGCTATGAAGGGTGGAGCAAGGGGGTAGAACTAGGAGTTATGAGATGAAATTAAGAAAAGGAGTATTAGTATCAGGAAACACGTCCAGTCCTCCGGTGTGATGGGCTGGGCTGTGGAATGGTCTCCAGAGGGAGGTGGTAGAAGCCTCCTCAGTAAGCCCTGGAGAAGGCAGCTCTGTGCTGACGGGAATAATCCTGCGCTGACTGGGAGGGGAAGGAGGATCCTAGGCCTGGCCATGCCTAATGCCTGTGAGTTTGTGGGTGCTTCTGCTGTGAGGAGAGGAGCCCTTCCTGCACAGAGTGCTCTCCTTTGTGTGCACACACGCACTCTCTGGTGGACACCTGTTTACATGTGTGCTCGCACACGGGGAAGCACCCCGCCCTGCTGGGGTTCTGACTGCATCACCCAGGCGTGCAGGTTCCCTGGACATCCGAGGAATCCTGTCTCTAAGGCCCTTGCAGAAGAATGATAATTGGTAACTGTCGAGATGGCCTCAGCTTGCTTGTGTCCTCATTTCTGCCAGCCCCAGGGCACCTGTGGATTCTCCAGACAAGGCAGCCAGAGCCTCACCTGCAGCCAGACTGGCTTCTGGGCCCTGCAGCTCCTGCAGGCTTGGGGTTGGCTGGGTGGTGTGTTGGGGATGGGGGGGGCTGCCTTGTGTGGGGCCTTCAGAGCTGTTGCTTTACCCCTCTCTGCTCCCGCTTGGGCCCAAGCAGGGCACTGCACGTGTAGCTGTCTGTTTTGCACGTTCAACTGCATAGCTTCTACTCACAGTGGCCTTGGTTCTTGAGCACGCCTGTGTCACATGGGTGCCTGGTTTTGAAATGGGCCCCTCTTCTCTCCATCTGCCCCAGAGAAAGGTCCTTTCCTGGCTCTTGGGAGTTTCAAATGCATCAAGCTTTGCCCTCCCTAGGGGGTAATCACCTGCTCCATAGCCGCTCAGCTTCTCTGCCTCATCAGGCCCTAATGGGGTGACCTGTCCCCTGTGAGAGCACAATGGGGAAACAGATCAAAGTGGTTCTGATGGAGCTGTCCGTGTGCTCCCCCGGTGCCTAGACTCTCATGTGTGCCTGAGAAATGCCTCTTATTTCTCAAACCTCCCCTCCCGCCATTCCCCAGGAACGATGCCTTCAGGGGAGCGTTAACGAGACGCCGAGAGGGGGAGATAGGCTGGCTAGAGGGGCAAGGGGGCTGCATATGGTGGGAAGCAGCCTCTTGCTGCTATTACCCACCCTTTGCTCCTTCTGGATGCATGGAAATGCCATTTTTGGATGGGGAAGAATCCAAACAGGATTCCTTTGCTGGGATTTACTGGGAAGGGCTTGGAGTGCTGGGGAGACAGCCGAGCTGTGGTGGTGGGATGTGCCTTTTGTTGCTCAGTAGCACCCCTTCTGGTTGATAAAAGGAATGCCGGTGGCAGACTTTACAGCATCTCCAGAAGTCCTCCGCTGGAAAGATGGTGAGGCAGGAGGCCCGGAGGTCAATCCGGGGCAGAAATGACAGTGAGCCCCACCAGCCTAGCACACTGCAGAGGGTGCTGCTAAGGTTGGGCAGGGCTGGTGTACTCATATGCAGTGCAGCCATCTGATGAAGCAAGCTGGTCAGAGTGGAGCCAGCTGGCACACTGGTCTATTGCAGCAGTGGGGGGGAGGCAGTGGGGGGCCAGGGAGCTCGCACTGGTGTTACTCCCCTTGGCTGGGCGGGATTAGTCAGGAATGATGCAGGCCTCTGGAATGGTGTTTATACCCAGCTCAGGAATGCTCCCCGCTCTTGACAGGGGATTCCTCTCTGACATCTGCTGCTGTCTCACCTAGATGGAATAGTGTGTGTGTGTGTGTGTGAGCATGTGTGTGTGTGTGAGAGCATGTGTGTGTGTGCGCACGGGGAGGGGAGAGTCTGAGTCACCGGGGCCAGCTAGGACAGGCCCACCCCTGTGACCTAATACCAAACCCAAACACTGCAGGTCTGACACCTTGACACACACACACTCTCTCTCTCTCTCTCTCTCTCTCTCTCTCTCTCTGGATCTTGTCAAAGCTTAGGAGAGGCTGGGGTGGGGGAGAGGGAGTATGAAAAACAAATCTAATGTGGCAGTAAATCCCGTCTATATTCCATCTGTAGGTCTCTACTTTTGCCAGTCTAGATGGCGGGGGGGGAGGGGAGGCTCACAGACCCCTAATACAGGGCACAGGCTGCCCTATAGCTGAGAAAACAGGTGGTTGAGTTTTTAAGATGAATCTGCCATGGGGGGGGGAGGGAAATGATGGGTTTAAGTTATGGGGGCTGCAGGGGTGGGAGTGATGAACTCAAGGGAGTACAGTGACCCAAAACAAACGGCTCTAGAGAGTCACAAAACCGCAAGCTGCACCTTTTCCCCGCCTCCCACAATGGCTCAGAACTATCTCCTGCCCCTCTGGATACACCATTCTGCTTCCCAGCTGTTGGCTCCACCAGGCTAGCCCCTCCCCAACCCTCTGAGCTCTGGAAACGAGAGGCTATGTCCCATCATGTGGCAGACACAGGACTGACTCGTCATCTCCCTCCCCACTATGCAGTCAAAAATCCATCTGCTTCCACCCTTGCTCTGTGCCGGGTTGGTGGTAACCTGGCCGGTAGCACAGTGAATAGCGGACACCTTTGTATCATGTGGGCAGACAGCTGGTTTCCAGGTAAACAGCAAGATAGATTGCTCAGTTTCCAACCCCTCCCTTGGCTGACACCCTCTCAGTGCCCCATGTGACTCAAGAGCAATGCTAGGCGTGTCTGGGTGAGGCTACGCAGCGTTGTCAGGGAGTGTGGGCAAAACACCAGTGCTGGAGGGGAAAAGACGACAGATGTCATTTGGAAGGCATGGCCGTTAAAGAACAGCTGTTAGACAGATGCTGTGTCCCCATCCAGAAGTGAGTCACTCACCGACAACATCCTGTTGTAGGCAGTGCTCGGTGGGGGATGGAGGTCCAGTTTCCATGGCTGTCCATGTCCAGGGAAGCCAACAACAAATACAGACGATATTCTGTAGAACTGACTCAATCACACTGATAACGCACCACACCTGGGCAGTAATAGAGGGCAAGGGACATAACAGGGATCGTATCACCTGCAGAGTGGCCTTTGTGTTTCTACTTATCCCTGCAGCTGCAGAAGGGCTCCGGGTTTGCCACGTGTTTTTGGTTTTTAATACCTGGGGAGCCAGGGTGAGTGATGGGATGGGGCAGCTGTATTTATCAAAGAAATGTGGAGGTATTTATTAGAGCATGCATGCAGCTTGTGTGCATATTTGTGGGATCTGTCTTCATGCATATGGTGGGCTGTTGCGGGGGTGACTGGATGGATGCACAGGACATGTGCATCCATGCCTCTGTGCAGTGTGTGTGCTGTGTTCTATGGTGTGACATTCATCAGGTCTCTATCGCTCGACCCCATCTTGCTGTTGAAGCGGACGCTGATTACGACCTGTACCTCTGTCTGTCACCGCACCCAGAAACCCAGGGTGTCCAGGAGAACTGGCTACAGAAATGGCCTCTGGCAGATCACAAGCACTTCAGAAGCAGGGGGTTTTCTATGGAAACTCAATAAATTTTGTAACCATAGCAACCCCAAGTAAAGATCACCCCCCCGTCTCCTCCTCCGGATGAAATACCCTTCATGACAGCTCAATGTTACCAACTCCTGGGGGATTTATTTCAGCTGGAGAAAGCGCTTTAGCGTTGAATAAGGCAGTTGGATTGCAAGCAACAGAGCTGCTTCTTTTTTTTTTTTTTTAACTGATGAATGAAGATGCGTTTAGAAGCAGAAATGAGGTTCATAGATACCTGCCATTCCCTCCTGCCCCGGTGTAAGAAGCAGCCCCTCTGCTATTTTGGTGCCATTTCCTAAAAACACCCCCTTTGTTCCCCTCTCCTCCCGCCCCAAACAAAACAGGCTGCTTGAGATGCATCTGTATCTGATTTTTTTTTTTTTTTTTGCTCCATCGGTTAGGTGGTTGTTGCATATGGTCATCTCCATGGAGACAGAGCCCGGCTCTGCCATATCCTAGATACCTGTTTGATTGATGGTGAGCAAAACCAACAGCTCATTTTCTATTTGGAATTAAGTAACGATAGCGACTGGGATCTCCGCTACGTTCAGGTCCTGGTGTGAAATTCCAACCCACACAGGAGCTTAAAAATCAAAATACATCAAGTGTTAAAGGCGTGGAGGAATCCCGTGAAAACTAATTGGTTTTCCCTTTTAATGCTCGTTAGCTGTTCAGTTTGCATTGCTAATTGGCGCTCTGAATTTATTAAAAGGCGCTTCATAAGGTCTTGATTACAAATGAATTTCACATGCCTGTCTCTTCTGGGGAGCAAGGGAGTTTGCAGAGTGATGGGAGTCCATGGCATTCCGTGGACTTGGGAGACAGTTCAGGCAGTGGAATTTGTTAGGAGTTGAACTCTCTGGTTGAAGTCAACTAATCCACATCCTCATCTTCAGGGCAGCTAGCAGCAACACTGGGCTTTTCCTGACTTGCTCCACTGCAGAAGGAAAGTGAACGCAAGGAACAGAAGTAGCTAGGTGTATGGAGATCCTGTGGCAGAAATAAGCTTTGATGGGAATGAGGGTGGAATGTTCAAAATGCTTCTTCGCCATTCAGGGACTCAAAGTCAGTGCGGCTTCTGTTCTTATGTCCCTTAGGGCCAGACTGGCAAAGGTATCTTAGGTGCCTAAAGATGCAGATAGGCATCAAGTGGGATTAACAAAAGTGCCTAAGTGAATTAGATGCCTAACTTCCATTGACTTTCAATGGGACTTAGGCACCTGACCTCCATGGGCACATTTGTGAATCCGACTAGGTGCCTAAATACCTTTGTAAATCTGGCCCTTAGGCTCTTTGCTAGTCCCACCCAGGGGGATTCTATAGAGGGACTCTGTGAGGATAAGATTTCTGTGTTTATAAAACCAGATTTCCTCCCCCTGTTACTGCTGGGTATCAAAGGGGAAGAACTTCTTGGAAACCTTATTTACTTTTCATTCCTCAGACTGTTTTATTTCCTATTTACATTTCTATCAGCTTGGGGCAGTGAAAACAAAAGGGTCCATTTCAAGGTGTTTCTCCTGAATTTCACATTCTCCTGTGTGAGCAGGATGCTGCTACGTTTGGGTTGCAGACAGCTCACGGGGTTGTGATTTCCTTTGGAAAGCAAACTTTCCATTGTCTTTATGGGATTTCTTTAATATCATGGAGCCTTTGATGTTTGACTTGTAAAACCTTCAGGTCAGATTGCGCAACCCTTGGCGAACACTGTCTCCTGTGAGCTGTCTACTCCCCTAAGGCCTTGCCTATGCTGCGTTTTTAAGTCACTCGGTACAAATCTGTGCCAGGTCTTTGTAAATGGTGTCTATGCTTTGGGTTTGCACCATCGCAGCTACACCAGTGGCTAAAATTTCAGTGTAGACAAGGCCTTTTGGTTTACAAATGCTAACTTCAGTGCCCTAAGTTGAGCTGATGATGAGCAAACCTCACACAGCAGCCTTTTCCTTACACTCTGCAGGGATCTGCTGGGCAATCAGTCTCACAGCCAAAAACCTGGGAGCATTTTCATAAAGGACCTTGGGGGTTAAAAACCACCCTGTGTTGGGAGAGGTGCATGTCCCAGACAGGCAGTTGTCTGTCCATTAGGGCAGTGGTGGACCAGTCAGAGCCCGCGGGGACCTGCGTAGGAATCCCTGGTGAACTTCCCTGGAGTCATTCCTTTCCTGACGAGACCTTTACTGGAAAGCGGCGTTTTCCCAACAATGGTTGCCAGCTGCCTGGCTGGACCTGCAGGAAACAATCAACCCCAAGCTCCTGTGCAAAATTGACGAGGTGGAATTGTGGCCATATGCCCAAGTCCCTGGGGATCCTTGTGGAAAGTGGCTGGCTTGGCAACTGTCATGAGCAAGGGCAATCTCTGCATTCCACTCCTGTTGAAGATCCCTGATGAAGCCATTCTTCAAAGCTCCTGGGATAGGGTCACTAGTTTCCCCATCCTACCAGAGCTGTTGGGAGAACAGTGAAGGGGAATGAAACATCCTTCGTGGATGGAGAAGCTTGTGGTGTCCTGGCAACGACTTCAGATACCTGATGGAGACCAAGGAAGAGCCTGATTCCCCCAAAGAATCCACCCCAGGTTTTACCCTGAGCCCAGTGCATGTTGGGATCTCTGGAGATCATATAAAGCCGGTCACCACCCTGACCAGCAGTCTCAGGGCTCTAGTTTTAAGATGCTGTCAGCAACAGCAGGGTTGGCTTAAGTCTGGGAGTCCATCACGGGTAGGAACTGCTGCCTGTTGTCTAGGGACATGGAGCAGAATGTAGGATGGGGGGCTTTGAACGTTGTGAATGCAAAGGAGTAATAGCCTGGAGCCCCACTGCTGGGCCTCTGCTGGTGCCTCCCTGGCAGAGCAAACCCTTATCCTTCCCTTCAGCCACCTTTCCACCAGATCCAGCTGCTACTTGTTCCAGATGGGCCTGCCCTGTGTAGCCCCCCAGTCTCTTGCTGCCCATGCTCCTCTGTTGCAAGTGGCACCAGCCTTTCCCTTGGGCCAGTCCAGGGACTTAATATTTTGTTTTTCTTTCAAAGTCTTTTGCATGGTTTCTGACTCTCCCTGAGAAGTTATTTCCCCTCTTTGACAGCTTTATGGCTGCCCTACGCAGAGGTCACTGAGCTCTGGGGCTTCTGGAGCAGGCACTGGCCCCGTGCCAGCCATGTGCTGGCTTGGAGACAATTACCCCTGTCGCTTTTCTCTTTTTGCTGCCACCGGGGACGGGGACAGACACATCTACCAGGCGGACAATGGGCCTCGGTTTCCGTATCGCCACTTAATTAATTGCAGAGCCTTCCATGGGAAAGAGCCAGGGAACTGTACTCCTAGGGGACTTCAGGGCTTGAACCTGACCTCATTTTCCTTCTCCAGATGTCAATTCTGCCAGTGCCCACATACACTGGTTCATTGCGTGGTCTGATGGCGAGCCTAAGCTGTGCCCCCTGGCTTATTACTGTAGGGATGTGTCCCACTGTGGTTTGTGGTGTGAGCTGGGCTGTGTATACTGGAGCCAGGATTTGAACTTGGGTCTTCAGAGCGGGGTCTGAAACCATGATCCCCTGCACCTACCATCACTGGAAATGTAGTTGGGACTTGAGCTTGAACCCCAGGGGAAGGGAACTAAAGGTCCTTATAGACCATCCTACACAGAGGACTCCGTTCTCCTGCTTTAGAGCATGAGCTGATCAGCACAGGGGCAGGGAGGAATTGCTCACCCCACCCTCTTGTAGAGCCTTGCACAGCACTAATGGAGTGCATTAAGGGCCCCTTTCTTAGGGGTGCTAGCAGAAGGTATTGGTTCGCACTGGAGGCTTTAAGCGCCATCCAGCTGGTAAAGCCTATGAAAGAGCCCCTCCCCCGGCACTGCTGGGGGCAAATTCCCCTCTCATCGATGCCGGGGTCAGTCCTTTAGGACTGATTCCCCATTGCTTTAAGGGCTTCTCTAAGCATAAAGTGGCCTTTGGGTAGGAGCCATCCTGACTGGTGTAGGAAGAACATATGGGTTCTACACTGGTCCCCTCACAGTCCCCAGCATCGGGGCATAGTGGGGACGGTTAGAGAGAAGAAGAGGGTGTGGCTGGAACGCTCTGGCTATTCTCAGCTGCCCATGAGCCATATGGCAGCCTGAGCTCCCATTAGAGCAACCTCAAAGCTGCTCTAACTGTCCGAGAGCCAGGCAGGCCCCTGGACCGGCCCAAAACATGGGCGGCAGACATGCCAAACCCATGGGGAAAAAACACAGAAATTGGACTTGGTTTTGGCTTAATTGGCTTGTGAGTTGCTTGTTGGCTAGTTTTGGGCTTGTTGCTTGTTTGGCTTGTAGCTCGTTGCTTCTTTTTTTTTTGATCGGCTCCTGGCAAGCAGGGGCAAGGGGGGGCAAGGGGCAAGCAGGGACAATGCAGGGAGAGAGTCAGGGGTGCACAGCGGGCCCACCACAGTCCCAGACTGCACGCTGGGGGGCCTAGTCACTTAGAGTGTTGGGGTTCTTAGGGACTGGATTGTTTCGGCCTTGTTTTGTAATGGGATTAGCTTGATTTTTGGCTTATTGTGAAGGTTGGGGTGCTTGTTTACCACGTGAAAGTTGGCAACTGTGCAGTACAAAGGTGGTATTTAACCCCACCTTCTCGGTTGTCGCCCTGAGTGCAGGCCCTGGGTAGCAGACCCTGGGCCCACGGAGCTCAGCAGAGGCCCTGCGGATTTACCACAGCGTAATGGAGGGAACACTCTGGATCTCAGCTTCTCCCGGCTGTGTCCTGGTTTATGCTACTAGACAGGGATGTTGCTGGGCCTGAGGGAGTGTTGCCTCTAGTAGGCACAGCCCCCCGCCCCGGGTAGCTGGGCCTGGGGAACAGTTTCAGCAGGAGGCTGGCAAAGTCCCCTCCCACGTGCCCAGGGACAGGCTATCTCAGCAGGGCGGACAGAGCGTGCCAGGCCCCCTGCCCTGAGAGGCAGTGGCACAGAGGAGGCTGTAGCTTTTCCCCATGAGGCTGTGCATGTGTGAGGCCTGCCCGGGCCCAGTGGCTTGGACAGCTCTGGCTTGTGTGCGAGTGACGCGCCCACGTCGAAGGAGGGCAGGAAGAGAGCGGCAGCGGCTCCGAGGCTGAACGCTGAGCAGCCAGTTACCTAACGGCAGAGGAATGCAAACCTCAACAGGTCCCTGCCTGTGCTCCCCGGGAAATCCACGTGTGCTCCAGGCCAGGCCCTGTGGCCAAGGCCAGCCGGATGGAGGTGGAACAGCAGGGACAGTGGAGATTCAGGCCTCCTTGTGTGTGCCCAGAGCCGAGGGGTTCCCATTCACTGCACCCCATCATGCTGCGCCCCCACAACCGGCTGCCCAGGGGCTCTCTTAGCCCCTGGTGAATATACCCAGTGTGATTTTGAAAGGCCTCTCATGCTGCACAGCCAAGGCGAAATGTTCTATGTGCCCAAGTTGGCACTGCTGCCAGGTGCCGGGGTGAGGGTCCAGGAGGGTCAGTGCGGGCCGAGACAGGGCAGCTCTCTGCCACCAATGCGGCAGATGGGAGTTTACACTCCCTGTCCACTCCGCCCTTGGCCTGTCTGCAGAGACTACCTGGAAGGGGGCTGGTTGTGAGGGTCGCTCTCGTTAGTAGGGACCCGGCAGAGCCATTTGAAATCATACCTGCTGGAATCTAGAACTAGCCCTGCAGCGAGCACCCAGGGGATTCCAGCCACTTCCAGTCTGCTCACTGGGCCCAGTTACCTGAGCCCTCTGGCCTGCTCCTTTGTGACTGGCCATTTCCACCAGACGGGACAGGCCTGATTTCAGGCCCTGGTGGGGATAAGGGCAGTGGGCCGTGGCGCCGAGCGGCCTTGCCATCTGGCCGGAGCCGGTGCTCTGCTGCAGGGTGAGGTGCTGAGCCGCGCAGAGCTGAGCGAAGGGCGAAAGCAGCAGAGCCATGCTTCCTTGGGGAGCAGCCTCTCTCCAGCCAGTGCCCATCCCCCAGGAAAGGCCAGGAGGACACAAGTACTGGGTGGAGACACCCCAGGGGCCCTGTTCTGTGACGGATCCATATGGTGACCAGCAGCCTCGTTTCACTCGGTCCCCAGTCTCCAGATGTTGGAGACCAGTGCAGTTGCCTCAGCAGGTCTCTCATTTCTTCCTCTGCACCCAAGAGTTGTGCTCCTAATGCTGGTGAGCAGAAGGGTCCTAGGGATGGGGTTTGCTGGGGAGACTGATCCATGGAGGCAGGGACACTAAACTCCCAGTGAAGGGAGAGCTCCCCGCTGACACTGATCCAGTCACTGCTGATGGACATTATGGGGGGACATGCTCCACGCCCGGAACATGCCTCCAGCAAAGCCCCATGTCAAACTCAAGGCACAATGCAATGGACTCCGTGGCTGGCAAGGCTCCCTGATGGGTGGCATTGCCTGGCCCATGGGGCAAAGCTTTTCACGAGTGAAATGATTGAGAATCTCACCTGGTCCGTTTTAGCAATGCACTGCTCTTCCATAACAGGAACCCCCAGTGCTCTCTGGGTATGAATTATTTGAGCCTCCTGGTGCCCCTGTGAGCATAGGGAGGCATTTGTCTGAAATGGTACCTTACACTATACAAGAGAGGCATGGAAAAAGGAAAGAAAAGGGGGAGGATAAGGCTGAAGTTTGCCCTTCCCACACACCTATTCCTCCAACACAGCTTGCCTACCTGACACAACAATCACAGGGAAATGCTGTAGCTACAGCAGACACAGTTCGATCCTAATAGGAAATCAACAGCAGGCAGGACCTGTTGTGGCTTGGAGACAATGCACAGGGGTTTGCGAGTGCCATGCATGTAGATGAGGCTGGAAACCCTGCGCCAGTGCAAAGCGGCCGCAGGAGCTAGCAGCATAGATCACACCAAGTGAGAGGAAGGGAGGCTGGGGAAAGGAGCATGTTGTGGCCCGCTTGCAGAGAAGGGCTGTTTCTCAGATCTCGAGAACATCGCTGGCTGCACACGCACACGGAAAGCCTCTTGGTGTGGCTCCGCGGCTCTTTGATTTGCAAGGAAGGAAATAAGACCTCTTAGTGCAGCAGAAGCAGCAGCTGTTGGCAAGATGCACTGGCAAAGCTGATCAAAGGGAGAGCTTCAATCTACTTCATCTCCAGGGCTGGACTTACTCTTAGTCTAAGAATTGGAAGGAAAGAGAGAGAAAAAGAGGGAGAGAGAAATCTTTCCAGTGCTGCGAAGATGGAGGCAAAACCTTTGTTCAATGTGCAGAAGGCTCTGGTTCAGCCCATGCAGATGTGCATGCTGGATATTCCTCTGAGCGTCCAGGATGATGATGTGAGTACAGAGAAAGCAAGTAAAAGGGGTGTACTGCTCGAGGGGGTGGGGATGGGGCATAAGGAGCCGGGAGGGGTTTTTGATCCCCACCCTCCCATCCAACCAGCAGCGTTCCTGGGAACGGGGAAGTTCTGGTGAAGTTAGAGCTGCTGAGGGCTGGTGTGATCTCCATGAGCAACAGTTTGTCTCCTTTGCAGAGGCGTATTTTGTGGCAGACTGTCTCTTGATCTTCCAAAATCCAGGGGACCAAATGTGGGAGGAGAGGGTGGGGGAAACGTTTCTAGAAAGTTAAATGCATTTCACCAGTCAAAGCAAAAGAGGATGTTTGTCATGTGAGGTGGGACAACAAGTGAAACCCCATTTCTGTGTCACCCCAGGGCAGCCTGTTGGTGTGGGTTGCCTTGTGTCAATGCAGGACAGTGCTGATGTGGAATTTCAGAGGAACCATTCTGCTGCAAAGCTTAAATCTCCTTCTGCACAGGCTTTGTTTTACACCTTCAATCACTGACTCTCCAGCTGTTTAGTAGTTCACTCTGAGCTAGAGTCTGCTCTCTATTATTCTGGTGCAAACCCCACTGGAGCAACTCAGGGTGGAATTTGGCCCATTAAGTGCAAAAATCCTGTCTGGTGCATTTGGGAATCTCCTCCTCAATGCTGCATTCAATGCCAGGAAATTCAGAGGCAAGGTTCCTTCAGCAACCTTAACTCTGCCCAACGTGTGAATACATTACAGACCTGATTACACAGCGCTGGGCCATGTGACACGCTGTACTGCTCAACGACCCAATATCACTGCCCCTCTTTCCGTAGGCTTAGACGCACGCAGGTGGCATCTGGTCTCCCTGTTCATACTGCATGTTGGGTGTTCATATGGTACCCAGTCCTGGTCCTGTTGGTGTCTGGGGTAAAACTTCTTCTGGCTTCACTGGGGGCAGAATTGCGCCCATCATGGGTATCTCCAAGAGGGGCAGGCGGAGTTTGGTTGTTGCAGGGACATTACATCTGAATTTCTTGACAGTTGTGCAATTAACGTATTGATGTTGACGTCACACTTATTGATTGAGTGATTATATTTATTGATGTGATTCCCATGTGGTGGCAGTGGTTGTAAAGAGACCCAAAAAAGACAAAGAAGGAGAAGGACCTTGTGCCTCCCCTCCCCCACACGCCCATGAGGCGGGTTCTGGTCCCAGCAGGGAGGGAAACCCCCAACAGGCCGTGCTCAGCAGCCTGGGAAAGTGTCTCCATAAATAAAAAGTGACTTGCACAGCATCTGCAATTAGATACACCCCAGGGCTTTGGCCGGGAGATGCTGGCTGGCTGCTGTGGCTGTGGTAATGAGGATACCTGCGTGGCTGCCACACAGCTGGCTGGAGCTAGGTAACCAAGCTGTGTATGGGGAGGTGCAGCAGGTGGGAGGGCCAGCTGCTGACAGGGCTCAGCACCTTGCAACTCCCACTGCAATGACTGGGGCTTGGGGGCAGCCCAAGCTTCTCAGGATCGGCTCTGAGGGGCGTGGAGGAAGACAGGAAGACTCGTATTTCAAGGGAGTGAGGAGAGGTGTGCAGCCAACCCACACCCTCCTCCAGCGCTGCAAAGGGCTGGGGCGAAGACGGCTGGATCCTGCAAGTGGTCCCGTTGTCCTGACAGTTCCGTCGTCTCATTCTCCCTCCCATGTCTGTTGTGCTCACCGCTGCGGTATCTGAGCACCTGATTTGCCTGTATCTCTTAGGGCAGTGCCTCCTGGCATCTTGTTCATCGTTCGATTTGTCTGCAGTGTGTTGGCAGGTTCCTTAAGGCTAGGGTGACCAGATAGCTAGTATGAAAAATCGGGATGGCCCTGGGGGTATTAGGGTCTTGTGAGGGATAAGAGGCACCTATATAAGACAAAGCCCCAGTAGTGGGATGGTCCAGATAATATCAGGACATCTGGTCACCCTATTTAGGACCAAGGGGCTTGTACAGCCCTAACCAGGCTGAGTGTTTCACTGTCATGTAACTGGATTCAGAAGTGTAGTCAGTCCAGAATCCATTCCTGCTGGGCAGGGAAAGCCAGTGCTGGATTTACCTGTGACTGTTGGAGCATTACCTAGGGAACTCGCTGGGCTGCCCCAAGACAGGTAGAGGATTCCCTGGGAGATTAATGTAAACTAAGGAAGAGGAAATTATGAACTGGATCTTTATGCTCACCTGAGCTGGTCTCTCAGGACTGAATTTAGGAGGAGAAAACCCTGGCCTGGATTGATCTGGAACGGCCTCTCCTTGTTAATGTCACTCCTGGTTTTACTGCACAAAGTCAAATTTGCTTTTATTTCAGACCATAAACACTGTATTTTAGGAGTTATTTCCATTAACCCCTTTGCAGCTGCTGGAACATGCACAGGTCTCGGCAGCCGAGTCACTGTGAGAGGCCCAGATAGGTGGCTGGAATGTCAGGGTGTGTCCTGGTCCTGGGGGAGCTTGTTTTTGTGGTGCCCCTGGCTCCACCAGAGAGCTGTTTGTCCTGGAACATACCAGGTCTGCTGTTCAGGATGGAAGGGTTAATGGGCATTTTCCTATGGCCTCAGGTCTGGTGTAGATTCTGAATTCTACTCTTAATTACATTGGAGTGAGTCCAAGGTAAGAGGAGTTGCTCTGGATTTACACCATCATAGGTGAGCACGGAATCTGTCCCAGCTTTCCCATTGCAAGTACAACTTGGGTGCCTCAGTGTATGGCTTGTGCTTTGTCCTGAAACTCTCCTAATTTAGGAGAGTTACAGGGTAATTCAGGACAAAGTGCAAGCTACACACAGAGGGTGTCAAGCTAACTTGAAGGAAGTTATTCTTGTCCATCATGCGCAAAGCAATGCTGGCATTTTCCAACTTCTTGGCCTTCCTGCTTCTAGCAGAGAGCATTTGGATTCCAGCTGGGCGAGTGTCAGCAGGCAATGCTTGGGAGCAGACTGTGGCTTTTGAGTAGAAGGATTAGCATCTGCAGGTTGGAGATGGGCTCCTTCTTGCTGTGTATAAACTTGCCTTGAGTCCCTGCAGTCCCTCTGCAAGCCTGGGAAGAATTAACCCTGTCCATCAGCCCTGGGAAGTGGGGGAGCAATTGCATACAAATATGCTGGCAGAGCTGGCATCCTTTCATACTCCTCCTCTGCTGGCTGGCACAGCTCACGCCATAGTGGAAACTTCTGTGGGGAAATCCAGAGCCGTATCTCTCATGTGCCAATATGGAAACTCCACTTGCACAATCTCAAGTGCTTACTCGCGCTCTCTGCCCGGGGGAGGCCAAATTGAGCATATTATTCCTGGCATGCCCATGCTCATATCTTCTGTTGCTGTGCTGGCAGCATCACCCGCCCGCCTGTTCCAGGACGGGGAGACCCACCTCAGTGAGAGCCAGTCGGGGGTGCCTGCCCTGGCATTTCCCCTGAAGGAGGAATCTCAGCTTCCCAGGCCGCCTCTCTCAGTGGAGTCAAGTTTGGAAATCTTTGGTGACCCTGGACCGTTGGGTATTTGGAGAGGGGGATCTCTGCACCCTCTGACCTCCGTTCTCCGGCCCCCAAGGAGATCCCCAAAGAGACTCTTTTGGAGACGTATTTCCCAAGACCTTTCACGGTCTCTCATTCCCAGCCCGAAATTACAGGCAGTGGTTGGTTCACCCCAACCCCTGGCTCAGCAAACCAACTCCACACCGCTCCCAGCCCAGGGAGTGGAAGCCTGCCCGACTTGGAGTGCAGTCTCCAGGGACCTGTGTTCAAATCCTGCTGCAGGTTACAAGCATGAGAGGAAGTTGGTCTCCTCATCCCCAGTGGATCTTTGTCCGCTTAGTCAAACTTCACAGTTCATGAGGGGGGCTGGCAAAGCTGCGTGGGGGCTGGAGTGTGGGACAGTAGGGGATGTTGTGGGTCAGGACAGTAGCACATTGGCAGAGCTGAGTGGGGGGGCACGGGCAGGGGATGCTGTGGGTCAGGATGGTGGTGCATTGGCAAAGTTATGTAGAGGAAAACTTGTCCTGTGTCTGCCCTTCACTGGATGTGCCTCCAGTCAGTCAGATCAGATTCTCAACTTCCCAAGCAGTGAAATTCATCCAGATGCAGAATGAGCAAATGATTGAATACATGGGCCCCGCCGCAGTGAGCAGGCCCCAGCCCTGATCTGATCTGCTAGCAAGAGAGAATTTGGGGGGGCCAGGCGGGGGAGATAAAAAATGAACTTCACGCAAAGGGAGGCAGCAGCTTCCCCAGCACTGTGCTGCCTCAGTAGAGTGTGAGTGCCAGGGGCTGAGTCACTGACCCACTCACGCTGCCTGATGCTCTTTCCCAGAAGCTCCCAGGCATGTCAGCGAGTCGTTTTCCCTTGCACTTGATGATGATCATCCCCCACTCCCCCCCACAGCGGTTGCTGTAGGCCCTGCTATCTTGCCGTGGAGACACATACCCCGGTCCACTCTTTGCCAACAGTTTAGCACTGCCAACAGACCCCTGCGGCGCCTCTTCCCAGCTCCACCTCTCTGCTCCCTCCCTGATCAGGCACCAGTACCGCCAGGTTAGCAACATGGCACCTTTGCTGGCTGCCATGTTCCACCCCAGAATTGGCTGCATTTCCACAGTGGGTGGAGAGATACCTGTAAACGTATGGTGGAGCCAGTTTGTCTTAGTGTGAAAGATGCTTTCCACGTAGTTTCAGGCTCCCTGCTGGGTGCGGTGCAAGCTTCTCCACACACAGCCTGACCCCAGCATTCTCGGGTACCCCAGAGCTTCAACATGTACAGCACTCCTAGTTCACTAGAAATAATCACTGCCAATTAACTTTACTGATTTTGGAGTGCCTGTGGATAGAGCAGAGATGAATGAACGTAGACAGCTAATAGAAATTTGACTGTGTGGATGGTTAGACATACCACTTGTAGTAAGAGGCGGTGTTAGCTGGTAAGTAGAGCATTGGACTGGGATTCAGGAAACCTGGGTTCTTTTCCAGTTTTTACTGTTGTGACTGTGGGCAAGTCACTTTGTGTCTCCGTGCCCCACCTGTAAAATGGGGAAGAGGATGCTGACCTTCCTTTGTAAAGTGTTTTGAGAGCTATTGATAACATGGGATGGATTAAAACTATCATTGCTGGGCCTGATTTTCAAAATCTGGGCAGCCCAGGGCTGTAGTGGGGAGGGGGGGAGAGAAGTCTGTGCAATTGCACAAGTAATTGGTGAGTACCGTTGTCATGATTGTGCCTGCAAAATCAGGTCTTTGGACTGAATGGCTAGTGAAGTATTTTTGCACCCAGTGTGGTGGCTCTTGGTTTTTGAAAAGGAGGTCTAAAGTGTGTGTTAACCGTGCCAAGCTGACATGTTTTTAAACATGACTTGTCCTTTGTCTGCACCACTGTGTTTAACCTCCTTTTGGGTAACATGCTCTCTAGCATGCTGCATTTTCCCAGTGCGTCTGTACCCGATTGTGGAGCTTATTGCAGTTCCACTTGCAGCACGATGAGAACTTTGCTGCTCAATGGGAAGCAGTGACCTCGCTATAGGAGGGCTCCAGTGGCTGTATAAGCCTGTCCAAGCATCCCTTGGGAGGAGAGAAGGATTCAGACCGTCGATCGAGGGGGAAGGACAGGCGTGCAGGAGTACAGCAGGGTCTGGACAGGAGCTCTTGAGGACAAACGGATACAGGGTATCAAGAGGACAGACGGACAGGGAGAGGACTATTGAGAGGCACTAGGGGGAGACAGAGACGGGCTCGGATTAGCTAGGTATTGGAAGGATAGCTGGCCAGGATGTCTGGAGGACGGAAGGATTTGGGTGGGAGCTCGGGAGAACAGATGGAGAGGGCACCCGAAGGAGAGATGGACGGCAGATTCAGGTGGAAGCATAGAAGGGCTGCCTGCAGCTGGGGAAGTGGAGCCCCTCGCTGTGGCCTGCGCCTCTGGCTCTGATTAGGAGCTTGTCTGGTGTGATTTGGGGCCAGGAGAAGACATCATTCTCCAGGTATGCAGCTGCTGTTGGCCCATCTGGCGATAACGTCAGGCGGCCCTTTCCCATCCGTGATGGGAACTCCTGGCCTGGCTCCAGGCTCAGTGTCCCGGACGCGCCCCTCCCGCAGGCAAGGGGGAAATGGACAATTGGCTTTGTGTGTTTTTAAAACAGACGTAATTGCACTGGGAGCCATTTGCTGAGTGATAACAAGGCTCCTGTCCAGCAGCTTCACGCCGAGTCTCTGTGCAATATCCTTGTACAGGCTGGGGTGCAGCACACCCTCAAAAACGCCGCTCCCTGAGAATGGGGCCCTTCCCCATTGCCCTGAAACCCGCCAGTGGGCAGCAGAAATTGGAGAGCTCCCCTCACCTGCCTGGAGCGTCCAGGTGCACAGGAAGAGCTGTCTATTAAATGGAGCACAGACCTGGGGGGAGGAGTTCTGGGTTCTAGTCCAAGTTCTGCCACTGACTTTCTATGTGACCGTGGGCAGATCACTTTACCTCTCAGGTTCCCTGTCTGTAAGATGGGGCTTGGTAACCCCGTCCTCCGTCACGGGGTTGTGAGGGTTAGCACATTAAGGGCTGTGAAGTGCTTTGAAGTCCTGGATTGCAAGGTATTAGTTTGGTGCCAAGGGTCTAGTCTAGACTAGAGCCCATTGAACGTGGTGTTAAGTGACTCTCAGTAACTCCTGTGGGTTTTGGATCAGGCTGCTGATGTCTGAGCTTGGCAGGTTCTTGAACCTGTGCCCTGCACCTTGTGACCCAAACCCTTGGGCTGACATACCACAGTGCTGTAGGTCCGGTCGAGGGGCAATGGCAGAGCTGTGCAGGAAGCTTGACTGTGGCCCACCCGTTCTTGGCCTCTCGCTTCTACGACTCAGCAGAAACAATTGCAAAATCCACCCCAAAACAGCAAGAAAGGCAAAATGGGAAGGATTGCTAAAGAACCTGGAGTGCTTTGCCAGCAAAAGAGCAGCTGCTTCTATGGCTGTGCGAGCTGATCCGAGAAGGGGAAATCCATGCACTGGCTGCTGCAAGCAACGCACACTGGCTTTTGGGGGCATCTCTGGCATATTTGTAAATGCTTCATCAAATGGCACTTTACAGTACACTGCTTTGCCAGCTGAACCAGCAACCTCCGCACTCTGAGAGACAGTTGGAAGCTGCAGGATCAGGAGGGACCAGTGCGATATGTCCCATTATGATGTTACACTCTATTACAGGGAGCAACGCACAGTACAGTGTGTCAGCCTAATGGTTTGGCTCACTTGGTGCAGGAGATCATAGGTTCAAGTCCCCATTATTCTGTGAAGCAATGCAATCAATCCGCTCCTATACGGCAATGCATTATAATGCAATACAGTCAGTCCAGTGCTGTATTACAATGCACTGCATGTTAAAATGCAATGTATATGGTCCATTCCTGGCTATAGTATGCTGCAAAGTAATGCAGTGTAACACAACCATTTATATAACCCATATGACTGTAGTACCTAAGCGCTACATAAGCTGTACAGAGAAAAACAACTGTGGACACTCTTATTCCAATATGAGAGGGCCTTTTTCCCTATTTAACTTACGTTGCTTTGGAAGGGTTTTAATGCAAAGCAGATCAACCACTCTAATACCAGAATAGCAGTAACCACAAGGGGTTATAGTGGTGTAACTATAGCAGGGTAACTATACCAGTATCACTGGTCAAACTTTCCCGTGCAGACAAGCCTTAAGTGACACAGGAGCACAAGTCCTTGCGCTCCTCTGTCACTTGGATGCTTTTCCAAATTCCACCCCTTAGTCAGAGATGTTTTCGAGGGTCCGTTCCCCTCCCTCTACCTGCACAGCAGGTTTGACTTCAAAGATCTTAGAAAATATTTTCCACTCAATGGGCTAATTGGTTAAATTGTATTTCACATGCTGATTTATTCCTTTAGTATATTTTTCCCCAGCACTCTGGAAGCTGGAAGATAAACGCTTAGTTTTGACCTTAGATCCAGGCTCGGGAGCCGAGAGGCAGGAGATGGGAAAGACATTTTAGGGCCCATTTTACCCCAGTGCTGGATTGTTCCCTGCCACATTCAGTGCTTGGTGCAGTTGAGCTTTAGGAGTAAAAGCAGGCTGCAAGCCCTGGGTATCTTAGGTTTAGCACTGGCCTATGGCACATACAAAAAGAACTTTCAGATCAGCTGTAATGAGCTAGTAATTTACTGGTTTCAGAGTAACAGCCGTGTTAGTCTGTATTTGCAAAAAGAAAAGGAGTACTTGTGGCACCTTAGCGACTAAATAAATTGGTTAGTCTCTAAGGTGCCACAAGTACTCCTTTTCTTTTAGTAAATTTACTGTCTACAGCACTTTACAGCTTCAAAGCACTGTGCAAACATCAACTAATCAGTCCCTGCAAGGCTCCTAGATGGGAATACATGTTGTGCCCTTGCTCACAGAGGATGTGCTCAGGGTCCTACAGTGAGTCAGTGGCAGAGCAAGGGTTAGAACTCAGAAGGGCTGAACTCCCAGGTCCATGTGCAATCCACTTGAGCAGACTGCCAATCTCATACCCTTTTACTGGGGTTTAATCCTCTTCCTTAAGTAAAACCCATCACAGAAGGGAGGACTGGTGCACAGGGGAGTCAGTGTGGCCTAGAGGATGGAGCATTGGATTGAGACTCAGCAGAAGGGTCTAGTCTCTTTTTTGCCGCTGGCCTGCTGGGCAACCCTGGGGAACTCTCTTCCCTGCTCTGTGCCTCAGTTTCCCCATCTATAAAATCTGATAGATTTTCATGGAAGAGTGAAATGTAGAAGGTTTCTCTTTTAGGGAATGAGCATAGAGACTGCACTGCTGTATCCTCTCACCCATCCACATGGTCCTTTTGTGTCAGAAACTTCATTCTCCAGGGCTCCCAACCCAGCTCCTTTCCCCCAAACTCACTGCTAACAGCTTTCCAAAGGGAGTAGCCCTGCGATGCTAAGAGCCTTAGGGAGTAGTCTGCTGCCTTGCATCAGCACATCCCAGGCTGGCACACAGCCCATGTGCCTCTCGTGGCCTCCTCATCAGCATTAAGTGCCTCTCTGTCTGTGGCTGTGCAAGCCCGGTTTTGTTCTGCATGCGTGAACGGAGCAGACACGTTTTGCTGGTGTGTCTGGCTGTTGCTGTTGCTCAGCCTGTGTTTGGATTAATCCGTAGGCTTCACTGGCGCATGGGCTGTTTGGATGGACTGACAGTCACTAGCAGCCCCGGTAATGAATCAGAGACATTGTCATGTTGATCTCATACACTGTGTCTTTTCCACTGCCCCTGCACCGTAGATGTTATCGGGAGGGTGGAGCTGCAAGCTAAAAGTTGGACTGTTTCCTGGTGAAGGCTGTCGTTCAAAACAGCACACCCTGTCCCCTCGCTCTCAGCACAGAGCACCAAGCCCTTCTGTGGTGCGGCGCGAAGGGTGGGCTGGTTTCTT
This sequence comes from Natator depressus, assembly GCF_965152275.1. Lineage (NCBI taxonomy): Eukaryota > Metazoa > Chordata > Testudines > Cheloniidae > Natator > Natator depressus. The sequence goes on along the minus strand of NC_134249.1, from coordinate 17,342,397 downwards.
TGGAGAAAACTAGAAAGCACAGAAGAAGTGATCCGGACCAAATCTGCCCCTCACATCCAGAGGTGTAAATCCAGAGGGTGTTCTGTCAAGCCAGTGAGGTTACTCTGGGTTTACACCAGCCAGGCTGAGAGCTGAGTTGGGCACCACGAGCCATGAGGACTGTGTCTGCGCTGACAATTTTAGACACCCCTCCCCCGCACACACACCCCCCCGGGTTCTATTGCTCTAGCCTTGCACTGCCCCTGCAGTATGAGTGCTGGTGTAGACTGATTTCCAGTGGTGTCTCACCCTGTTCTGAGGAGGACTGGATGGCAGCGTGGCTGGCTACACGAGGGTTCCCATGGTTGCTAGTCCTAGTGGGGCTGCGCTGGTGCCAGAGGAACAGTGGGGGACTGCCCCAAAATTGTCATTGTCGACCAGGCCTATTGCAGGTTCTCCTGCCTGTCTGTGCTTTATTCCCTGAGCATAACCCAGCTGGTGACGTGTGTTTCATTTAACAGGCCTCACGTTTATCCTTAGTGATGGTTTCAAGACTCAGCAAAAAACGACTCAGCAGCAAATGCCAAGAATAACCCCATGCGGCTCTCAGTGCTTTTCATCTTCAAAGCCCTCTGCAAACGTTGGCCGGTCGCATAAAATGGGAATGTAATTAATAATCCCAGCCAAACCCTTTGTTTGCCCAGAGTGCAGGCAGAGAGTTCTCTGCGAGGGGCCCTCTGCTTTGGAGTCTTGGGGACTGAAATAGCTCAGGTTTGTTGGCCACCCGGAAGAATCGTTTTGCTCAGGCTCCGGAGGAGGGAGGCGCCTGGTTTGGGGGTGTTCTCATGGCGTGTGTGGTGAGTGGGAGTTGGGTGCCGTTTAGCTGAGGAAGCGAGGGGGCTGCGTGGGAGTAGGTGCCGGGTTTGGTTATATGTCCCTGTTCACGGGTGTCGGAGGCAATGAGAGGTTTCAGAAGGGCGCCTCTTTGTGTACATTTATCACTGGAAATAAATAAGTAACACAAGGTCGCTGCGGTGCCGGTCCCAGCAACACGCACTGAAGGCGGCATGAGCATCAGTCAATTTGACGAGACTATATTGGCATGACAAGCTGGCCGAGGGTTGCCCTTCTCTTGTCTGTCAGTCAGGTAGGAACCACGCAGGCTAGGGTTACACCTGGGGCCTGATCTCCTGTGCCCATTTGGCTGTTGCTGCTTGACTGTGGAAACCTCACTCACACACCCAGTCATCCCGCTATCCAGTGCACTCCCAGGCTCCTCCTCTCCACAGCAGTTCCCTCACACTGGTTTCTTCTACATCACATGCACACGCTAGGGTAACATCTGATCTCTGGTGAAGTTTAGAATGTGCTGTTATAGGCAGGTCTTTGTCCTCTCCACCTGTAGGCCCAGTCGGTTTATTCAGAGCAGGCCTTCCCTTCAGAGACCCTGGGGAGGTTTGTCTAAGGCAGAGCTTGCCTCAGGTGGTCAGACGGATCCTCTACAAGTAAGCCACCTCTCTCCGCCCCTGGCCCCAGTGGGATGTGATCAGGGTGGGACAGCATGTGGTGAAACTGCCCAGGTGATATCTGTTGTATGGTAACAGGACATCAGACACCGGGGCTGGCACTAAAATGACAATCCACTAACGGACCCAATGGCAGGTTTGTGTGGGATGGGGCGAGATGCTGCAGACCCTCCCAGTGAGGGGCATTGGAGGGCCAGGCTACACAGGGGCTTGGGGTGCTGCCGGACCTTCTGGCTTGAAGTGGTTTTCATCATATTCAGTTTGGTTCAGTGGTTCTCAGCACCCCCACTATACAAATTGTTCCAGCCCCCTGATAGGCTGCCCATTAGGGTGCTTTGCCCTGAATTCCTTTTCTTTCCTCCAGGCTGTGTCTACCGCTTTCCCGGCTTCATCTGGCATGTGGGTCACAGGCCAACACCACTAGAGCATGTGCTTTCCATGATCCATCAGTCCAGACTCCATCGCTCAGACCATATCTTCCAGCTGCGGCTGGGAGGCTCCAGGGAAATTGGGAGAGATGGCGTTGGGTGCTCCCACTGGGCTCCAGCAGAGGGACATCCATACACCACTGCACACCTAGAAATAGCTTCCCCTTGTAGGAGGGGTAATGTAGCAATATTTCATTTGAATGAACAGCGCTGGCTGGGTGCCATTGCACAAGCTGTGGGATTGGTGCAGTTAAAGCAACTTTAATGGTTACTGTGCTGCAAACTGGGAAAGACTTGCCACTTCCTGCAATTGTTCGACCAACCTACTTTCAGTGTACAAGAATAAATGACTGTATTTTATCCACTTCTGGTGGTAACTGTTGCAGTGCAAAAATTAGAATGAAACGTGTGTAAAATACCATGTGCCAGATCCTCAGCTGGTGTAGAGCGGGGTAATTCCAGTGGAACTATCCCAGTTTACACTAGCTGAGGACATGGTTTGATGTAAATGGTTTCACCCTAAAGCTTGTCTCTTGTCACTCCATTTCCCTCCTCGTTCATTCTTTTCACCTAGTACCCAACATCCCTCTATCCCATTACTGCTGGTGCGAGAGCCTTCTCCTCTGCAGCTCCTGGAGTCTGGGATAGCTTTTCTCTATGGCTCTGCCTCCTCCGCATTCCACCTGAGATGGTGTCTCATCTTCCTTGCTTCTGCCCCTTCATTTCTCTCCCCTTCCGCTCTCATTTTTCATCCCGACGTTGTCAGTAGGTCATCTCACTCTGTAAAGCGTCTGGCGTTGCAGCTTGTGCAATGATCCATAATCAAGCCCTGTTGGGGCGCATGGTCGCTGATTGTAATTCGTTACCTTTTCTGAGCGCTGCAGCTGGACAGAATAATTTAGCAAATTGTCTGTGGGCAGTGCTTAATTTGTAATGAAAGAGATGCCGGGGTTCAAGCAATTTTTTTACATTTGTAACTGATGCAGCAAGCCCTGAGGTGCTGGGGCCTGGCTTTGGGACTGATGGAACCCGATTGGCTGCTGCTGAACAGTTGCATTCAATAAGGGTCTGTCAATACAAATTGCTGTCAGCTGTCAGTTTGCATCATGGCGGATGGGTTTAGGACAGTGCCATTAGAAAACTGGCTGCCGCAGGGAGCGCTAGGAAGGCTGTGTGTACATGTGACTAGGAAGATGGGTGGGTGTCTTTAAAAAAAAAAAAGTCAAGTCAATGTATTGATTGATGTGGTTTGTTGTAGCAATTCAAACACAAGTGCTGTAATTTAAATCAGTCATGTGGGGCTAGGTTGCCCCTGGACTGAGCTGCCACACAAGGGCATAAGGGCCTCCGAACACTGCTGCATGCCCTTCCCAGGTCTTGGATCGAGGGCCCGTGCACTTTCTCCTTTCTCCCCACCATCTCCCATGTGGGCGGGGGAGTGGCCAAGGCTGAGCTCTCCCTCCCCCAATGCACCAGCCATGGCAGGGAGCTGGCAAAGGGAGAGACAGTAATGTGATATGGGAGGGGCCAGCAGCAAATTACTACCCTGCTAGAGTAAGGGGAATGCAGGGAAGGACTGGTGCTGCCCTGGCGTCTGATGCCTTCCCTCTGCTACTCCATGCAGCTCAGCTTCGAGTTCTGAACTGTGGCTCATCCGCACTCAGATGGCCTCCGTGGGGGAACGGGGTTTTCTGGGCGATGAGTTAAGCCCAATCATTACACCCTCCAAAAACACTGCCGTTCACTCCTCTGGGAGGTCAGACCCGGGGGCTCCCTTCTCCCTGTTGCGACAATAAAAAGCACAGGCCACAGCCATGCTCCCCTGGGGAGAGAGGAGTGGCAGAGATGGGGTGATCATGCTGAAGTTTGGGTAAACTGGGCTTGCATCTAAGGGTCTTTGTTGGGGTGAAACAGAAGCTGCTGGCCTCACAAAGAGACTTGTGTTGTGCTTGCAGCTCATCTTGATGTCTCAAGCTCTGCCCTTGTGGTTTATGTGTCGACACAACCTGTTAATGGAAATATAGCCTCGAGTTACATGTATCTTATCTCTCGTAATGCATAGGGCATCTGGACTATCAGTCAAGACACCTGTGCTCTGTTCTAAGCTCTGCTACTGATTCACCATATAGCCTTGGCCAAGGTACCAAACCTTTCCGTGCCTCAGTTTCCCCACCTATAAAACAGATACACCTCCTTTCTAATGGGCTCTGAGATCCAGAGGGTGCTATATAAGTGCTGCACATCACGGCCATGACTCAGGACAACATATAACCATGTGTTTAGCTTTTATCGCATTCTTAAGTGCTGTCCGGAAGAGGAATGCTTTCCTGAACTGGGGCCTCCGGGTCTACTGCTGCCAGCCTTACTCACATCCAGCAGTACCTCATGACTCAGCTAGCCTCTTAATTTCAGCGTGACTGCTTGCATAGTAAAATGCTACTCCCTGTGTGTCAAGGATGGCATGATTCAAAAATGATCAAGAGCTGAATAGTATAACCTGTTGGGTTTTACTCTCATGCATTTTCAGTATTGATGCCTCTGCTGGAAACCTTGGTCACACCCCACCCTTACGAAATGCAACTCTCCCCAGGCCAAGCCGCCTTTGCAGTTTGCAGGAAGGGGCCTTTGATTTGGAGATGTATAGAAGCTGTTTGAAAGATGCCTGGAACTGAACAGTGTGACAATCTCAGCAGCATCGAGCTGTGATCCTAGCAACAGGCAAACAGATGCGCACCAACTTCCTCTTTATAACTGTGGACTGAGTGGAGGGGGTTTGTGCAGCCAGCCTGTCAGGCTCTAGGATTTGAGTTCAAGATAACTTAAAATAACCTCTCTCTGTTCATCCTTCCTTCCCCCCACCTCTCAGTTTTTATCTGCACAGCTCTGGGTTTCTTTTTCTCTTTTCATCTTAGATCTGCTGTATGAAATGCTTAACTTCCAGAACCAAAAGAGAAGTTAGAGGCTGCCAATACATGAATAAAGAAGTGTGAGTCTCAGTGTTATTTATGGCTGGTTGAACAGAGCAGCCATGAGCAGCTGCAATACACACTTGAGAACACTAGTAGGAGCTGAGGGGGCTGAAAGCAAGAGGAAAAGGAGATGGCAACTGCTGTTGTATTGTTGTGAGCTCGCTGAGCCACTCCTCAGCCGCTGGGGCAAAACCATCCATAGACCCTGCACTCCTCCTCTGTGGAGTCGTTTGGCTATGGCTCCACTGGCCATTCCCCTGCCATGCCCCTTGTGACTCCAGCCCCTGTAGTCACCCAGGTCCATGTGGGGGCTAGGAACTGAAGAACAGTCTCTGTTGCACCCTGCATGGGGACACAAAGAGCCAGATCAGAGCAGCTGAAAATCCAGGGGTTCTCTTTCCCCTTGGTACATGGATGGCTTAAACAGTGGCTCCGGTGAGTCTCAGCTGAGAGAGGGTAAGGGATGGCTGGGCCATGGGCCCAAACTCCGCTCTCCCCCGTGCTCCACAGTGGTGGTTCCACCAAGGCAGGGGAGGCCTTTTCTGCAGGGATAAGACTCCAGTGGCTGGATTTACTAGTCCAGCCTCTTACTTATCGGATTAATTTTGCTGCAGCCCTCAGAAAAGCTCCTGTCCCCAGTTGTAGGGGCCATGACAGCTGTTAACAATCCAGGCCATAGCAACCCAGCAGCAAACCCCACCCCAGCGACCAGGGAAACATAACAAACCCCAATCCCCCTGCCTCTCTGGTTTCCAGAAGAGTCCCTCCCTTCCCCCACCCACAAACTCCCCAAACTAGGGGCTTTGCAGCAGACTCTGCAGATCCATGGGAGGAGCCAGTTTCAAAATCCAGGTGCCCTGCTGGGGTCCAACCTTAGAAAAGGGCTTATTTGCTGCATACTTCCAAGCTGGTGCCTTATACCTGTCAGCCCTGAGTGAATTCTTGCTGCTGAGTTTCAGAGCCCCAGTGTGTGTAATGGAAATGCTGACACGACTCCTGGCTAGAGCATCCTACATAGCAGTGTGGTAATTAACTGTTGATAAGGAGATAGTGTTACCAGACTGATTTAAGCAATAAAGTTTCATCAATTGAGGCTGCTCAGCAGGAAGTAAAACAACCCATCCATCTGCTGAGAGGAGAGTCAAATAATGTAGCACTGCTCACTAGACAACTCACTGTACCCGCACGGGCAGGACGTATCCCAGGCTGTGAGGAGATCTCTGCAGTGATCCTACACTGCTGAATGGGGAGGGATCCTCTTTCCTCCTGGGCCCGTGGAAGCCAATGGAGAGAGTCTCATTGACTTCCATGGTGGCTGGATCTGGCCCTGAGCCAATGCTGGTGACGCTGCTTTCCCCAGATCTCTGATGGTAGCAAGGAATGGATGCTCTGTGTGTGTGCTTGTCTGCTGGAGGCTTTCTTCTGAGGTGAACTTCTCTAGCCCTAGGCGGTGGGAGGCAAAAGTCCTGCTCCTTGAAAAAAACCCCAGGCCCTGCTTCCGATAGACTGCCAAGAGCCAGCAGTCCAGTGCTTGAATTATGGGGAAACGATAGGGGGCCCTGACTGGCAAGCAGCTTGCTTCAATTTAAACAGTAGGGAGAAGGAAGGGAGCCATAAGACAGAAGTGAGGTGGGCCCAGGCTCCCCATAATTCAAGTACTGTTCTCAGTTTTGTTCCAAATGCAAATCCCAGGCATAGGGTCAACATCTGAAGGGTCAACAACCCCAGGTAGTCAAAAATCATGAGCCAGGCCCCCCAAAATCATGAGATTGGCTTAAAAAATACATGTTGGGTTCTTTTCATTTGGATCGTGAGCCTTCAGGGAGCACTCGGGTCACGCTTTCAAGCTTTCGTCTGCAACCATGGGGATGAGAAACAGCCAGTTTTTAAGGAACGCTGAGATTCTTGTGCAGTCACGTGACTTCAGGATCTGGGGCCTCCAGAAACACAGCATAAATTGCAAGGCTTGTGATTAAAACCACAAGAATTGGCAGCACCGCTCGACTGCAATGACACCGGTGTGGGGGTGTGGGTGAGCGACACTGATGCAATGTCAGCGGCGTCACTCCATGTTTGCCCCAGCGTAAGAGGTGAATCTGGTCCTCTGCCACTGGAGTCCAGTGTTGTTTGGAAGAAGTCTTGCTTGCAACTGAAAGGCATCCAGACTAACATCCCTTCCTAAAACAATGTACAGTGGAAACCTCTTTTAGTGCCAGTAGAAGAGGCGGAGGGAACATCCTTTGTCTGTGTTGTTAACAATACCAGGGAACATTTAAATGACTTTAAATTTCTTACTTGCTTTTTGTCACTGCTGCTGTTGAAGTTGCATTTCACTTAGTTTGGGGCCTGGACCATGGAACTTTCTCTTTCTGACCCTCACGCTAGTTTTCCTTTCTGATTTTCATACGAAAGACAGTGATCTTGTGTGTGGATTGATACTACTACAGAAGGACATTTAAAATTCCATGCAGTTTCCGATGTTGGTCCCTGCACAGCCATGTGGGTGAATTTGGGTCGAAGTGACGTGCCCGGGGTCACATACCAAATCAGTGTCAGAATCAAGACTAAAACCCAGGGGTCCTGATTCCCCATCCTGTGGTTCAACTGCTAGAGTCAGACCGTGTAACATTCTCCTCTCTGCTATGAAGCACCTCCTCAGACTTCTCTGTTTGAATCCTGCCAGGCTGTGCTCAGCATCCTCCTCGGTCAGCTGCTCGGTTTAGATCACATCAGCTTTCCACTTTTCAGTTCACCTAAGCCTGACAGCAAGGTTTCATTCTTCACTTTAAATCACGTCAGCTCTCTTACGGGGAGCTCCCTGCCTTCTACAATGCTGTAGTATTGCTTTCCATTTTAAATGAGTTTCCTTCAACACCAAATGCTTACAGGGCTGCTGCTGCCACCTGACACCTCCTCTGCCATCCTTTAAATCGCTTTGATCCCATTGTTTAATTTGACTCCATGGTAAGCTTGCACACTGCTGTGTTAGGGGGCTATTGGTGGCTTCCAGAGAAGTCCCCCTCCCCGTGCCCTCCTGCAGAGGGGGGTCAGACAGTAACTGCAGCTGTAGGAATGTTAGAGAAGGTGCTTGAGTGGTGTTCTAGGTTTGCTGATGTGCCATTCTCACAGGCCCCAATTCCAGCTGCAGGGCAGGCCTGGAGGATAACCCATTTCACACCGTTACTTGGAACTCAGTCCTCTGTCCCTGTGGGCTTGTAAGTGAGAGCCAGTGTGCCATGCACAGGCTGGGCAGATTCAGAGAGACAGCTAGGAGACTGCTCCATCCATCACCAAGAATAGAACCATAGACACTGTTCCACAGCTGGAGAGCACGGCCCAGATCATGCCACATACGAAGACCGTTCGGAGCCGTCCCTCTTTTCTGTCTGTCCGCTCCATGGGCGTGTGTGTGTGTTCCTAATGGTTCCATCATGCACCTCCCACCGGGATAGATCAGAACAGAAAGGAACTGGGATAGAAAATGTATCGGGGCGGAGCTGGCAGGCACATGCCCTGCTTAGCAAAGTTTCTTCTTTGTCTCATGAGGTTTCTCTGTTGATCGGGTGCCAAAGGCTGTTTCTGAGATTCTCCTTTTACTCGATTCAGCTAAATGTATCATTTTGGCTGTATGTGGTTTGCTGGAAAAAATGTACTCACTGCTCTTGAGAGGAGAGCGGAGCCAGAGCCTGATTTCTTAGACCCTCAAGCTCCGCTGCCCACAATTCATGCCTCACACCAACCCCCCAAGTTTGCAAACCGGTTCCCAAATTATACTTGGAGGTGCTGTGGTCTGAGTGCTTCGAGCAGGGGTGGGGAGGAGGGCAGAGAAAGGCTAAAGATGATGGTTGTGTGAGAGTGAGGGGATGACCCCGCCCCAAAGATAATGTCAGTGAGGGCCCCCCAGCATCCTAATGCTGGCTCAAGGAGTGGAGAGGGAGGGGTTTATGCAAGTTGGCTGTTTTCCCAGATCAGCTGAAACAGTCCATCACCCAGAACACCAGCTATTTCACCAACTGCAAAGCCCGTGCTAAAAGCCCAGATGGAGGGGAGGATGCAGGCATGGTTCAGGAGAGAGCTTCTTATGCCCCCTGGATAATTCTCTTCTGGTTTGACTGGGGCTTGGAAACCAAAAGCTAGGTTTACTGAACTGAGCGGGAGTTTTAACAAGCCATTAGCTTTGCACTTTGCTAATGTTTACCCCTCTAGATGCAGCGTGTGGGGAAGTGAAGATGCTCTCTAGGCCCACTGGAACTGTGTACGGAAAGGCACGGCCCGTAATATACATGGGCTTTGTGCAGGGTGTGGGAGAGCTTTATCTGGTGTGAACTGTGCAGCCACAGACATTAGAAGGATGCTATAGGACAGCTGCAGGCAAAATGCTCCTTGGACTTCACAGCTATCTCCCACTTCGGCTTCATGCAGCCAAAATGTCCCAGAATCAGGAACGCCCTGGTAAGTCTTGAGTCCCTTCCCCCATTGTCTCTCTCAGCTGCTTAAGAAGAAGGTGAAGGAGAAAACTGTGAACAAACTGTGTAGATTCAATCAGAAAGAATGGGTTCCAATTCAAATCTGTTTCCCACCCCCCTTCCCCAAAAAACCCACATGCAGTTGGATTGATTAGACCCAGACAGAACTGCTTCTCTGTGAGATCCAGACAATTTCCTGCTTTGGTCGCTGTGACCATTAGACTCTCCCCTGGCCTGGCATCTCCTGCTGTGGTCAATATTTCACAGGCAGTTGATGGTTAGCGTCACTGCTGTGCACTCTTTTGCATAATTAATACTACTGTATATAACTTGGAGATATTGCTTATGTACATTCCACTCATTTATCCCCCCACCCTCCAATAATTCAACGTAAGGGGAAGAAATAGCGAAATACATAGAACATCCTCCATAGATTCTAGTCCCTAGTGGGTGGGGAGGGGAAAATAAGCTATGCCCAGTAAGTGCCTTTATAGCTTGGGCTTTCTTTTGGGAAATGATGAGGCAGCTGGGACTCGGGAGCTAGCTTGACTTTGTTCTGTGCGTCTGTACAGCCTCGAGTTGTTATCTGGTCTGCTAAGATAAGCAGGGATGGGCTCTGTCATTCCTTGAGTAAGAGACCTGTGAGGAGCACGTAGGAATTTCAGGAAATGATGACGGTGAAGAGAAATTGACATTATTCCTCCTGAGTCAGGCCTGTGATCTCCCAGCATGGTGTTGGATGGAGATGTCACCACTTGGATCAAGTGCAACATTGAGGTTCACCCAATTTGGGTTTCATTGTACAAAAGAGCAAATCCTACGTGCTCATGGTGTGAAATTACTTTTATTTTAGAATAAAGGGACAGTCTCAATTTGAAAACGGAATTTAAAGTATTTAGGTAGTGCACCTGCCCTGTGTCCTGGCCAATTTTAGTGTTTTCCCAACCACGTTTTCCTATGAAAAATATTTCTCTCTTCCTCGTGTGACAAAGTTCCTGCTCTACCTTGGTGGGTCTTGCGCTTATTGGCAGATTTGCTCGCCTTGGAGCTTCACGGCAGCCCTCAGCTTGGCCGTTTTTCTGAACCCACAGTCCAGGTCGACTCCTCCTGTGTCTGACCAGGAGTTGGGAGGATTTGGGGGGAACCCGGGCCTGCCCTCTACTCCAGGTTCCAGCCCAGGGCCCTGTGGAATGCAGCTGTCGAGTGCCTCCTGGAACAGCTGGGCGACAGCTACAACTCCCTGGGCTACTTCCCCATGGCCTCCTCCCAACACCTTCTTTATCCTCGCCATAGGACCTTCCTCCTGGTGTCCGATAATGCTTGTACACCTCAGTCCTCCAACAGTCCACGTTCTCACTCCCAACTCCTAGTGCCTCTTGCTCCCAGCTCCTCACATGCACACCACAAACTGAAGTGAGCTCCTTTTTAAAACCCAGGTGCCCTGAATAGCCTGCCTTAATTGATTCTAGCAGCTTCTTGATTGGCTGCAGGTGTTCTAATCAGCCTGTCTTAATTGTCTCCAGAAGGTTCCTGATTGTTCTGGAACATTCCCTGTTACCTTACCCAGGGAAAAGGGACCTACTTAGCCTGGGGCTAATATATTTGCCTTCTATTATTCTACTATAGCCATCTGGCCCGACCCTGTCACACTTGCTACTGTATGAAAGACCCATGTAAGCAACAGGAGAAACTGACTAAGTGGCTCAACTGGGAAAACAGTGAAACTGACTCTATACAAATCACTGTCAAACAATCGAGGAAAAATATTTTTCCTCTATTTTCTTTCAGTTGTAGTCGCTTTAGCTGGTACTTGTTACAATCACAGATGAAAATGTTCAGAGAGAAGGGTGATGTTAAGCTAACAGCATCCTTTCAAGCAAAACAGCACAAGAAAGAACAAAAGTCAAGTCTCCCGGGGAGAACACAGTGTGGTCTCTTCTGTGTAAAAGGCTGAGCCCTGAGATCAAAATGGCTGCTGAACTGTGCTCACAGGGAGAGTGCTTAGACGTATAAAGTTATAGGGCATGTAAAGTTCAAGTTCCCATACAAGGTGTAACACATGGAAAACAAAGGCAACACAAATTCACAGTGACACGCATCACGCTGGCCTCTTGTGACCATTAAAATATCCCATGACACTTTGCACAAAAGTAGAGCTGTTATCTCTGGTTTTCTGGACAAATCCCAATGTAAATAGCTACATTGTGCCTCTCTAAATTCTGCATGTAGTTTACATTGGCTAAGGTAAGCTTCCCTTCTCCTCCTAATAACAGTTGTGTCGTGTTGCAGTGTACTGTTATATAGCCACTGAGCACCTCCCCAGAGGTAGCACCTGCATGAGAGGTGTTGTGCAAAACTGTCAGACAGGGGCTTTTGAATTCTGATTGCCTGGGGGTGGTGCCTGCGTCCTTGTGCTGCTTCTGGGCACTAGCTGTAATTAGGAGCTGGTCTGGCTGTGTGAGACAGTGTGTATGCTTAAAGGCAACTTGGAAGGAGAACTGAGCTCCTGGGCTAGCACTTGTGGCTTAATCTATGGCCAGAACCGGCTCTAGGAATAAGCAATTGCTAAGGGCCCCAAGCAGCTCAAGGGGCACCCTATTAATCATTAGTATGTGTTGTGAGGGGGCCCCCAAAATATTCCTGCTGAGGGGCCCCAATGGGCTAGCACCGGCCCTGTCCATGGCTCCCTGTGGGGGGAGCGGGCTTTGCTGAGGAAGAGCAATATATCCCAGCTGGAGAACAGGTGCCACTGGGTAGAAAGGGCACAGAGTACAAAGCCAGAGTCAAGCTTTTTAATCAGCAAAACAGAGAATCCCAATCAGTTCAAAAGATTCAGTGGTTCCATCCTGCGAAGCACCCTGAGGCTGAGTCAAATGGTGCAGACCTCTCAGATCTGAAACAGCAGGCTGAATGTCTCAGGGAATTAGGAGCTGTCTACCTGGGAAAGTCTTTCCAGATTAAGGTAGGATGTGAATGTAAAGCGGAATAGCTATTCATAGTTCTGCAATTGCTCCCATGTAGACACACTTATTCCCAAGGACCAATTCTGTAATTCCTATTCCAGTGAATTTCCCTATGTAAACAGATCCTAAAACTGTTCTTAGGGATTGCTGACTGGGATAGGAGTGTGATGGTTGCCTCCTTCCTGGCTGTGTTCTGACGCACATCGTCCAGCCCTGGCTTGGACCAGGAAATTCAGTGGGGCGCAGAAATGGAAGTTTTTAAAAATAAAATGGAACAACAAAAAAGTTTTGGTTCAGGATTCAGTTCAAGTCAACCTGAACAGAGCACTGGGACTAATAATTCATAACTCTTTGTACTCCACAGTCCTTTGCATCCAGAGTGCCTCACAAGCAGCAATGAATTTAGCCCTCTACCACTCCTGTAAATTAGGACATATCCTGAGACACAGAGCATTGAAGTAACGTATCCAACCCCATATAGTGAGTTAGTACTAGAACTGGGACTAGGGCCCAGACAGCTTGATGCCCAGCCTACAGTATTCCCCACAAACCACTAGAGCAGGGGTTCTCAAACTGGGGGTCGGGACCCCTCAGGGGTTCGCAAGGTTATTACGTGGGGGATCATGAGCTGTCAGCTTCCACCCCAAGCCCCGCTTTGCCTCCAGCATTTATAATAGTGTTAAATATATAAAAAAGTGTTTTTAATTTATAAGGCGGGGGGTCGCACTCAGAGGCTTGCTATGTGAAAGGGGTCACCAGTACAAACGTTTGAGAACCACTGCACTAGACCAGGCTGCCTCTCAGCCTGGGAGTTTACCAAACTCTCTGAAGCAACAGAAGTCACTAGCTGATAATATTCGGGGGGACACTCCCCTAGGATTAGATGGTACGTGCCTGTCCCTTCCTAAACGGAGAGCTGAAAACAGGGGTTCTGAATTCTCTGCTCTGATGCCTGCTCCTCTCTGTTAGCGTTTTTGCTTTCAAAGGCCTGAGGGAGATGTACATTGTATAACTCAGAGACCAATGTACGATCCCAGGGCAGCTGCTTGAGATATTTGTATAGTTACACGAGCCTATGCGTCAGGACTTGTCAATGCCAATGTTCCGTATGAACAGACATTTTGGAATTGTGCATTGTCTGGGTGGAGAAACCCAGGCATGCGGATAAGGAGCGAAGGGTCAGTGTATGGCAACGGGAATGTGGGGGATTTATCCAAACAATGTATTGACATGTGAGGCATCAGTGTGTGATGACAGCACGTTGGTGCGGGGGGGCGGGGAGCTTTGTCACTCTCTGAGCCAACATCAGGATGGAAAAGCAGGAACCGTGCTGCGTGGGGAGCGGGATTGCAGTGGGATTGTTTTGTTCTGTAGGAAGTACAAACAGGTGGAAAGCATTAGCGAGGACCACAGGGGGTTAAAGCTGTACAGGGAAGTTGGGGTGAGGTCTGGAGATCCGGTGTGGGCAGAGCTTTAGATGTGTCATTTATTGCTCCCTCTTTCCCCTTGAGGTAGGTATGTCTATCTCCATTGACTTAATCCATTTCCCCCTTTCCTCTTGTTTCTGGGAAGCAGGACAGAGCCCTCTGGACCCGCTCCATAGTTTGTAGCCCCACAGTGGTAGATTGCTGCCTTGTCCCAGCTGTAATGGTTTCGTCCTGAAGTTCAAACAAACACTTAACCTCTCCATGAATCTTTAAACCTGATGGTGAGAGAGGGCCCTGCTATCCTGGTGACTGGGACACAGCAGGGCTGTTTCTGTTTTCTGCGTCCCCCTGTTCCTTCCTTGCCACAGTGACAAAGTGGCTGAGCAGAAGCAAAAGGCAAAGAGCCATCTATAGGGTTACACTGGACTTGAGAACACGCAGGCAAGGATGGTTCAAGCATCAATCAGGCTGTAACGTAAACGAAGAGAAGCTGAGTGGTACAAAGTGATGGCTTTGTGATCCCATCCTTAACTCACCCCACCGTACCCTGATGCCGTGAGGTCCCAGCCAGCCCCTAAGGCAGTCTATTGCAGGATCTGGGGGCCACTGGAGTATTGTGTATGCAACTCCCAGGGTGGGGAGGGGAGGAGGCCACACGTAAGTTTCAAAGCAGCATACTCTCTCCGGGATCATTATTTGTGTGGGTTTGGCACCTTCCGTCTCAAACCACCTTAAAACCATTAATGCATTGAGCCTCACAGCTCCCACACCCCCAATGTGGGAGACAAGTATTATCATCCCCATTTTACAGATGGGGTTACTGAGGCGCAGACAATTTGAGAAACTTGCCCAAGGTCACACAGTGAGTCAGTGGCAGTGCTGGGAATAAAGCCCTTCTGTCCTGCACTTTAACCACTAGACATTTTTCCCCCTCTGTGGCATGTTGTAAGGCAGTCAGGAAAGGAGAATGCAAACCGCAGAAAAGAAGGGGTTCTTAAATGACTGAGGATGGAGGACTGGGATGAGAACCAGGGGGCCATTTCAGAGGATTGGCAATCACCTGGTTTCCTAACCTCTCCAAAATAAATTGCTAAATGGGCAAATACAGTTTGAGGACTGGGCACTTTGAATCCTTGTGTCTAAATATAATATTGTCTTCAAATAAGCTCCCCAAATGCTGCCACTCCAGCCAGCATGAAGCCCGGCACCTGGAGATTAGAACAGAAACACTGACGCAGCCTGAAGGTGAGCAGTGCTGATGGGCCAGGAGAAAAATGTTGGAATATCGGACAGATCGCAGAGGCTCAGAAAAAGCCTGGGGCCCAGAGGGGCTGAACGTGATTAAAATCGTCTCTGTGGGATTTGAACTCTGTCTTTGGGATGGGTTTTGTTCTTTGAGTGTTTGGAAATAAACACATTGGTGTGTTGAATGTAAATTCCCTCTGACGCCCGGCAGCCCGGTCTTGCTGATTGTTCTGTGCAAGGGGCGAGGTTACTAAGCATTTCTCTGGCTAGTGCTTCGAAGAAGCAGAGGTCAAGAGGTGGACAGATGCAGAGTGATCCAGAGGCCTGGCTTGGAAAGTGGGTGCTGGATCTGACTCAGTTTCCCCATCTGTAAAGTGGCGGTGATGATACATGCTCAGGGGTCACATGGAAATTAACATGGTTTGCAAAGCAACGCTGGTGCTGATGATCAGTACTAATGCTAAGGGATGTGACCTAGGCCACGTGGCCACCTCCTACCAACCCTTTCAGTACCTCTTCCCCCCACTCCGGAATGTTTACAGTAGGTTGGTGCCAGCATTAGAGAAAGTGTGCCCCCTAGGGTGTTGGAGGAAGGCTGTAGGAGCCCACGTGCAGCCGGCACAGAGCCCTGCTGATCCTGGGCTATACAGATAGGCCAAATCTAGGAGTAGGATGGGGATGGGAAGCGCTGTAAGGGGGACATGAGGAAAGTGGCCACAGGGAATGGGGCAGGGGGAAGAGATACCATAGGAGAGAGGAATGAAGAAACCTGGGGTTAGAGAGGGACTGTGTGAGAAGTAAGAAATGGGAGTAGTGGAAGAAGTAGAGAGAGAGGCACAGGGAAGGTGTGTGTGCGACAGGTGTGATGGCGTGTGGGGGGGTCACAGACTGGGGGGGATAAATGAACAGGGAAAGGGGAGGACTATGGCAGGCAGGGATGAAGAAGAGAGACAGGAGTAACCAAAGGGAAAAGGAAATGCACAAGGCAGGCAGGGAAGGAAAAGAGGAACTGGTAGGAAGTGAAGGAGAGAGAGAGGGAGATCAGGGACACACAGACACAGCCTCAAGGAGAGAGAGACAGAGAGAGTGTGTGTGTGTGTGGTTCCAGCACTGATTAGAGAGGGACACAAAGGAATGGAGTTTGCGTCATGCTCAATTCCTATTCATTGGCCTAATTCTATTCCCACATTAGTTAATAGGAGGTTTACCACGGACGTACGTCAGTGGGAGCACAGTTAGGCCAAAGCACTCAACGTGCTGTGAAACCTTTCTGCTGTGGGTAAAACCCACATTGCCATTTTATCACAAGTGTCATGTTTCATGTTATTTCTTAAAGCCCCAGCTCCTGGAGTCATGTGAAAGCCTCATTTAAAAAATAGTACATTTCTAGTCTTCATGGTTATGAAGAAAGGCTTGAAAAATGTGATCTGAGTGCATCCTACATGGTCAAAAGTAGGAGGTAAAGAACCCCCAATTAGGTTAAAAGTCATGAAACATTTTAATAATCTCATGATTTTGGGAGGGCTAGTTCACGACTATTGAATGCGTGGGGCTGGCAGTACTAACTGTTCTGCGCTTGGGCCAGTGACTGTGGTTTGAGTGTTTTGTTTTTCAGGCCCAGAAAGATCCCAGGAGAACAGAGAGGAAACCGTCCAGCTATTTTTAAAGCTTTATAGTTTACTTCCTGTCGTGTATTATTTGTTACCCACTATCATTAGTATTATTCCAGGGAAACTGTCTTGAGTGGCCAACCAAGGGACCAGCAAAAATTAGTCACCTAGTGGAGCTGCATCTTTTAATAAAGGACAAACACAGCTGAACTGGAGACTGGTGCGAAAGGCATGGGTCTGCCTACAGAAAGTGATGATGATTAGTCTGTATCGTGGTAGTGTGTAGGAGCCCTAGTCATGGACCAGGACCCCATTATGATAGATGCTGTACAAATACAGATCCAAATGACAGTATCCGCCCCAAAGAACTTACAATCTAAGGGTATGTCTACATTAGAGCTCACGGTGGCACAGCTGCACCAATGCAGTGAGGTAGCGAGGTCTAGATGTCCTGGCTTCCAGTCCTGTGCCTTCACCACATGCCCATCCAGCTACCGGTGAGAGCCCTGAATTTTAGCAATCACACACATGGATTGCCAACTCTCTCTATTTAGGAGGGACACTTTCTGTGTGTTAAGCACAATCTCTCTCTTTTTTCTACTGAGTCCCTATAAAAAATACCCATCCAACCGATTTCAAAGGAGTGCCCCTGTTCACCTCCCCATGTGTCCCTATTTATAACTTCCAGATGTTGCCAGGACTGCATTCAAATCCAAAAAGGAAGAAAAGTCTGCTGATTGTAGGTTCAGGGTCTCTGCTGGTTTCCTGTGATTTTTGCTCGTTGTTAAAGTCCCTAAATTGGAGTTTAAGAAAACAAGGAAAAATTTGTAGCCTTCCAGTGTCTGGGCTGATCACCTTTCAACTGATGCACCATTGTTCCTTTGGAGTCTGCAGATAGGCTGGGACAATAGCACGGATTACTCTCATTCATCTCAGGGGGCTGTTAACTTTCAAGTTGACTCATTATCACTTTAGTGTTGGCTTTGTTAACCCTTTCTTTACCCATCATCCTGGCAGAAGCTTCCAACTGCTCATGTGCTAATCTAAAAATACAGCTGGATGTACTTATCTCAGCCTGATGTTCTCCTAGGTAATGTGGCTGTGGGGTTTCGAATACACAAAGAGTTTAATATTCTTTCAGCTGTTCGGAAAACTGAGACGTGAAAGTCCAGGTTCTGACCTTGGGACTGGCACTCCATGTTTGCAGGATTGCACCTTTTAGCAGCAGTGACAGCTAGTGAACAGTTTTGCCTGGTTCTTTTTGGTACTTAATAATAGTTACAATATGTGGATTCAGCATCTGTTTGGGGGCTCAGAGCCCATTGGTTAAGATCCACAACCCCCTCCCCATGCTGGCATCATGAACCATGTACTGGGTCAAATTCAGCCCTGCTGTAACCCATTTGCATGGGAGTCTTCACCTGTAGCCCCTTGATCTCTGGTACAGCAGGACTGAGTTGGTTCTGTTCTCAGGCCTTCTGCACCCACCGAGGGCACCAAGGAATGTCCACGCTGCATCAGACCAATGGTCACATCCTGATACTGACTTGCTGGGAGATCTTGGGCAAGTTACTTCATCTCCTTGTATCTCAGCTTCCTCTTCTGAACAATGGTGGCACAGACCATGACCCGCAGCCCTAGGTAGTTAATGATTGCATAATACCTTCCAACATTTCCAGTAGCTAAGGTGGGACAGGTCCTGCCCCCCGCAGGTGGGAGGTGTGTGTGTGTCAGGTGCTGTCCCCGGGGTAGGCAGTTGCAGAGCGAGCCTGTCCTGGATTGACCCCGCAGCAGCTGTCCCGCAGGGCTGGCTGGGCTCCCCACTCTGGCCATTGTGACTTGGCCCCTGGTGCCACAGGGTCGCAGCACTGCTCAGGTTTGGCCCAGCCCCCTGATGGCGGCAGGGCAACCTGGCCAAATCTGAGCAAGTGGTGCTACTGAAATTTTGCCTGGTGGCTGCTCCCCTCCCGTGCCCCCATCAGGGGGTCAAGGCCAAACCTGAACAGCACTGAAACCCTGTGCACTAGGGACCAGGTTGCAAAGCTCAGAGCGGGGAGCCAAGCCCATCCAGGCCTGTGGGACAGGAGCTGCTTCAGCTGTGGTCTTTCTTTGCAATCTGGGGCTTCAGGGGTCAAAGCAGGACAGTCCCCATGAAAGCGGGAACTGTTGGGAGTTATGTGATTGTTCAGTGCTTTGAACATGGAGTAGGGTGCCCAGAAAGCAAGTATGAAAAATCGGGACAGCGTGTAGGGGGTAATAGGCACCTAAATAAGAAAAAGCTCTGAGTATTGGGACTGTCCCTATAAAATTGGGACCTCTGGTCACCCTAATATGTGGTGCTAAGGGTTAATCTCTCTCTCTGGTCTGGTCTGTATTACAAAGGTTGCAATGGTGTAACTAAATCAAATTATAATCTGCCTAGACACCCATGCAAACCACTAATGTACGTGTCCTTAAACTGAATTATTATTACTGTATCACCTAGGGACCTCAGTCCTAGGCCAGGACCCATTGTGCTAGGTCCTGTACAAACACATGGCAAAAAGACAGTCCCTGCCCCGAGGAGTTTGTAGTCTTCGCTTACTTGGTTTAGTTTAATTTGATAATTTACGAAGCTAAATTAAATCAACATTAAACCAGGCGTGAAGGGGGTTAAATTTGTCTCCAGCAGGGATTCCCGCTGCTGTGACTAGATTGATTTTAAATAGATTGAGTTACAGGGGTGCAGCTTGTCTTAGGCAGACCAGTCCTGCCTCTCTCTCTGTGCGGGTTTCTCTTGCCGCAGATGTGTGTCTCTTGCCATTTAAAGCTCCCTGCCAGGGTCAGATTTTCAAGGGCTCATGATCACTGCCAGATTTTCCAAAGAGCTGAGCTGAGGGGAGCATCTCCCATGGAGGCCCCAGGGCCCTGTTTCCCAAAGCAGCTTCCCCCGGCTGAGCTCTTCTGAGAGCCCGGCGCTCCAGCTTCCCGTCGCGGGTGCTTTGTGGGGATCGACTCCCGTCCTTGCCGGATCCTGCCGATCCGCTGGGGGCTGAGGCGAGCCGCTGCCCTTCCCCTCCCCGCCAGAAGGGCCGGCTCCAGCGCCTGGCTTTGCGGGTTCCCCTTTCGGCCGCGGCGGGGCGGGGCGGGCTGACGCCGGGGCTTCTCCCACGGGTGGGTGGGATCAGGCTGCCCCGTGCATGACAAACCCGCTGCGCGCAGGGGAGCCGCCGGCTGCTCGGGGCGCGTCGGAGCCGCCGCTGGGCTGGGGCTGCGGCGGAGAGCGAGCCAGAGCCGCGCCGCGCCGCGCCGGCAGCGGGTCCCGATGGGGGGCTAGCGGCCCGGCGGCTCCCATGGTGAAGCGCGGGCGGGCGGCGCGGCGCGATGCCGGGGCGGGCAGCCCGGAGACCATGTTCGAGAGCTCGCGGAGGATGCGGAGCCTGTGGGACGGCGTGAGGCTGGAGGTGGCCGGCGAGAGCGGCGGCCGCCCCGTGGTGCTGCACAGCTTCACCCAGCTCGACCCCGACCTGCCCCCGCTGGAGGTGAGGCTGGGGCTGCGGGGGGCCTGGCAGCGGGCTCCGGAGCGAGCCCGGCTGCGGGATGCGGGGCGGCTCTGCTGGGCCCCGGGTGGGGAGAGAGCCCCGCTGGGTCTCGGCAGAGCTCAGTCCGGGGGCACGCTGTGGTTTAGACCGGAGTGGTAAATTATTATTTTCCAACGAGGGGAGCTTGTCCCATGGAGGCACCAGGGCCATGTCAAGGTCCGGGCACCAGGGAAAATAATAAATTCTCCCCACCCCCCCCAATAATAAGTAAATACGATTTCAGGGTCTGTTCCAAAGCACCTGGTAGTTTGGCTTTGGCCCGCGGTCTGCCTATTGACTACCCCGGCTTAGACCGTGTGAACGCCTGCCCCAGGATTCGCGTAAAGGCTTTGTGTTTCATTCCCCCCTCCCCACACAACGCAGGCTTTATAGAGGATTGATTTCCCCCTTGGGATTTGGTGCTCTGGGTTATTGACATCATAGCTAAAAAACACTTGGGAGTCCTTAGCTGCTTTACAGTGCAGGTAACCGTTGGGGAGAGTGTGCATGCTTCCTTTTCTCCGGATAGCACCTGCAAACCAAGCCAGGGGTCCCTATGAGTTTGCACGGTCTCTGCCTAGTGTGTTTCTGATGCTGGCTTGTGTTGTGTATCTGATGCTCAGAAGCTGAGCCCTGGCATGGCGAGGGAGGCCGGAGCATATGGTGCAGGCTGTTTGGGAAGGAGAGGAGCACAGTTGAAGGTATTTTGGCAGCACATTTTGCCTTTCACTAGGAGTGGGTAAATAGCTGTCCTCTGTGATCTCTTTACTCCCCCTTATGCCATTATCCTTCTGGCAGGCCTGCTGCCAAGCTGGAATATCTATTAGGAGAAACCAGAGAGATGCGCGCCATCTGATGCAGCTAGCGGAAGGGAGCGGAGAGCTAGAACCAGGGCCTTTAAATATTTAATTTGAGAGTCTGGCATCCTGTTGGAGGCTTGCGGTCCCGTCTGCTGTGACTCTAGCTGCCTGTGAAGGCTTTGGGCCTGTCCAGGTTGCAAAGAAAGACCCAAGCATCCTCCCCCATGGTGAGGAAGACCATGGGGATTGGCCTAATGGGACACTCAGTGGAGGATGCAAAACTGTCATACTCTAGGGCAAGACCTTGGCTGTTTCTACTAGCACCAGCCCCCAGCAGCTCTTGCTGGCTTCAGATCCAGGCTGCCCTTCTAGGGGGATGTGTGACACACAAAACAGCCTGCAGGGTGGTGGCTGCTTTTTGTCAGCAAGGAGTTGGGTTATGAAACCTTCACATGTTGGGAAAACATGGGGGACCCTGATCAAATGAGAGGTTCAGCTCAGGGAAGGGAGTTGGCATAGCACAGCATAACATAGGAAGGGAACAGGGGGCTCTCAGGTCAATGTTGGAGACCCACAAAGCATCCCTTGGTATGTCTCTGCAAGCCAGGGCTATGCCCGTCAACCACTTCTCAGTCCTCTGGGTCAAAAAGAGCACTGTGCCATTCATTCACTAGGATAGTGGCTTTGGCTCAGGGTGGTGAGTGTTCAGGGACCTTCCATCAATCCCTGGATAACTAATGCTGTGTTTCACAGCGGGCTCATTCATTCTGTCTAGTTCCCTCCATTGGTGGGATGGGGGAAGTTGAAGTGTGCACGTGTCCCAGTGGTGATGAAGAGATTCAAACCAGAATGGGTCAGCAAGATCCATTTCCATCAGGATTTACAGCCCTATGCTTATCCAGCCCTGGATCTGTCTTGCTGGAGAGAGGATCACCATTAAAACTTTTGGGATTACTGCACAGATAGCTGGGGATGGAGGGAAGACCAGATTTCAATAGGTTACAGGGCAGAGTAGGTAGCACTGGGATTAACAGCCAGTCCCCATGGCAGAGGCAACTTCCTTGAACAGCTCCCTGCCCATGTAGAGCCCTGGTCACTCAAAATCTGAGACGGGAAGGAAAGGAAGTATTTGTGGCACCTTAGAGACTAACAGATTTATTTGAGCATAAGCTTTCGTGAGCTACAGCTCACTTCATCGGATGCATGCAGTGGAAAATACAGTGGGGAGATTTTATATACACAGAGAACATGAAACAATGGGTGTTATCATACACACTGTAACGAGAGTGATCAGGTAAGGTGAGCTATTACCAGCAGGAGAGAAGAAAAACCTGGCTTCATGGGGCGTTGGCTGTGTCACCCCAGGCCTTGCTTGTCTGGTCCTCTCTCCCCATGACAGGTGTTCTAGGGACCGGCCCCGTCAACACTGTAGAAAGTACACAAATGTGCCATTGAGTCTGTTTTCCTTCCCTCCCCCTTCCTCCTGCTTCTCTCTCTCAGGGGTGGGCATAGTGACATTGTTTAGAGCACATCATCTGCTTCTTGTTATGTCTGGCAGATCCCCCTGCGCTCGCGGAGCCTGGCTCTTGGCCTGGAGAGCATTCGGCGCAAGTGGGCGGGGAGGGGCGCCGTTCTGCTTGTTGCGCTTCTCCTGGTGGGAGAACGGTTGAGCATAGTGAATCCCTCGTGCACTCTGGCCCGGGGCTTGGAGTTCAGAAGTTTGGCAGGACCCCAGGACTCGCAGCAGGGGTTGGAAAAGGGTGACTGGGGGCATGGTATAGGAACAGAGCTGGCTTGCATCACCCCCTGCTGGCAGCCTTATGGTAAAAACACTGAAGGAGGCACCTGCTTGGTTATTTGTTTGGTTTAATGGCCCCTCCCCCCCCCCCCCCCGCAATCCTCTGACCAACTGGGGGGGGGGGTGTCTTATCTCAGTACTTCTCCCTTTTGTTGATTGAGGGAAAGAGAGTCGTCTAGTGGTCAGAGCAGTGGACTAGGCATCAGGATTCTTGGGTTCTATTCCTGACACTGCCACTCTCTCCCTGTGTGAGCATTGACAAGTCACTTCTCTCTGTACCTCAGTTTCCCCATTTATAACATGGGCATATTGCTACCTACCCAAGAGGGGTGTTGTGGATTAAGGCTAGTAAATGGTTTTGAGAGCCTCACAAGGAACATGCTTTGAAAGTGCTGCTATTCTGATTGTATTGTATAAGGGCCTATTCGTTCCTCTTTGAGTGTTTTTGTGTTTTGTTGTGACAAAACAACTGGAGAATGACAAACTGTTAACTCAGTGCTGTTGTGGCAACTTCCTCAGCAGCAGCCTGGTGTGACTAAAAGCAGAGATGAAGTCGTTCTGTGGGACTTACCCTGGGGGAAGAACTCAGTTTATTTATTTTTTTTTTTTTTAAAATGAGAAAAGCTTTGGAGACATAAGAATGGCCACACTGGGTCAGACCATTGGTCCATCTAGTCCAGTAGCTTCTGACAGTGGCCAGCGCCAGATGCTTCAGCAGGAATGAACAGACCAGGCCAATTATCGAGTGATCCATCCCCTGTTGTCCAGTCCCAACTTCTGGCAGTTGCAGGTTTAGAGACACCCAGAGCCTGGGGTTGTGTCCTTGACTGTTTAGCCACTAGCCATTGATGGACCTACCCTCCATGAACTTCTCATTCGTTTTTGAATCCTGTTCTACTTTTGGCCTTCACACTCTCCCCGGCAATGAGTTCCGCAGGTTGACTGTGTGTTGTGTGAAGAAGTTCTTCCTTATGTTTGTTTTTAAACCTGATGCCTGTTAATGGACTGTGAATGGAAGTTAGAAAAACCATTGATAATCTGTCTCTAAACGCCTGGGGATGCATGAAGAATCCCTGTAATCAAGGTCAGGGGAGAGCCTAGGGTTTACCTTGACCTGCTGATACATGTTAAAACGACATCCACCTTGTCCAAGCTAGAAGTTTACCGTATGTTAATCAACACATGGCAAAAAATGTGGGTTTTTTTCCAGACTTGGCTTTTATGCATTCCTGGCTCAAACCTTTTCTATGCATTGGGCCACAGCTTCACCGATTGGTCCAACAAAGGACAAGTGCTTATAATAGGGCTTCATGAAAAGCTGTTTATCAGGCTAAGTGCATATTCTCCTCCTGGCCTCAGCTGATCTCCTGCGATGCCTGTGGTGCAAACAATCCCACACTGCTCTCTGTACCATCTCCAAGGCATCATCTTGATGTCTCCATTCAGGTTCTGTTATACACACATGCTGCATCTTCCTTGCTTTGGGGGAAGGTTGTACGGTTGCCACCCAGGCTGTACTTGTACCACAGAC
The DNA here is from genome assembly GCF_965152275.1 of Natator depressus. Classification (NCBI taxonomy): domain Eukaryota; kingdom Metazoa; phylum Chordata; order Testudines; family Cheloniidae; genus Natator; species Natator depressus. Next base: position 17,318,095 of record NC_134249.1, on the reverse strand, counting down.
AATAAAGAGGCCTGCTGTTGTTTAGTTGGTCCCTCGGTAACATGAATTGCTCATTGGACCAGTGCATCACACGGTATTGTTTGTGGGAGAGGAGACATCTCTTCCCCTGGCCTCCCGCGTTTGGTTTGGGGAGCAGAGATCCTGTCTGCACAGAGTGCTCTCCTCTGAGCTCAAGTTGCAGCGTGATAGTCTCCTGCAGCCCGCAGGGCAATCGTGCTTGTATTTCCTGGATGGGGATCTACCTTCTGGCACTGTTCCAAAAGGTGCAGCCCCGGCTGCGAAGCGGGCTGAGGAGGTGGTGATTGTGTGTGCAGAAGAACATAAGCAGCCGGGCTGGCAGGATTTTTTTTTTTTTTTTTTTTTGTTTGATACCATTAAAGCGGGATGGGGGAGAGGCTTCCAAGTATGTTTGTATAAGGATCGTGTTACCTGGAGATTGCTGTCTCGGTTTCCATAGGAGGGAGAGACCTTCCAGAGCCTAGATCTATTTGGGGTGTAAGTGGATTTGGTGCTGGATTGGCAGCCCTGGCAGAGGAAACCTCTTCTTTATCCACAGGCTCAGGCTTCCCCACCCACCCCTTCATCATGCCTCTGCCCTGCCCTAGGGGGATCACCTGGCAGGGATGAGGAAGGAGGTGTGGGTTCTCAGCCTGGCCTGGCCACTTATTCCTTGGCCTCCCAGGTGAGAATACCCGTGAGGGGACTGAGTAGTTCCAGTGATATTGGGGCTGGATACTGTCAAATTCACGTCACATCTGCCCAGATCAGTAGCACCTGAGTGTTGGATTTGAACCGGTGACTTAGGCTTATAGGGCCTGATCCGAAGGCCATTGATGCTAACAGGAGTCTCTCCATTGACTGCAATGGGTTTTGTGGCAGGGAACGTCTTTTAGTTCTGTTTGCACCAAACCTAGCACAGTGAGCTCCTCGGCACTCCTGGAATGCAGATAATAAATAGTAGCTGGCTTTGATTTGATTGAAGTATAATATAGCTATCTTTTAGTTCTCCAGCAACCAAGCCGTGATAAAGCCCAGGCTGAAGTGATTGTAAGCTAATGTTGAGGAGCTGGGGCCGAGTAGGAGGAACCTGTGGGAGGAGACCAAGACTCATGTCACTTGCAGAGTACTAGTTTTATGTCCCCTATTGGGGTGTGTGTTACAGAATCTCCTTTGATCCTTAGAATCATAGAAGATCAGGGTTGGAAGAGACCTCAGGAGGTCATCTTGTCCAACCCCCTGCTCAGAGCAGGACCAACCCCAACTAAATCATCCCAGCCAGGGCTTTGTCAAACTGGGCCTTAAAATCCTCTAAGGATGGAGATTCCACCACCTCCCTAGGTAACCCCTTCCAGTACTTCCTTCCTCGTACTCAGGGCATTGCCATAAACCCATGAAGTCAAACCTCAGTTAGAGAGAGGGAAAGGGCAAAGGAGTATTGGCTGTTCGGGGGTGGAACAGGATCTGCTCACAGAGAGATTTCTCAATGGGATAACAAAGGGATGCCTGTGCCGGTTTGGTACTGTTGTGTGTTGGGAAGCCTGGTCCTCCCTTTGGGAGGCCTGGGGGCTGTGATTGTAACCCATTGGCAGTGAGTCCAGGAGTGTCAGTGAACGCTATATTCCTCCATTGCACTTTGGCTGGGCTTGTCATTGAAATGGCATCTATACGGGCAGGCCCATCCTTTCTGGCACTTTGACTAATTGCCAGTCACTGCGTCCCCCCCTGGGTTGTATAACTGAAACAGCAGTCAGGAGCTTATTTAGGTCACTCCAGACCACATTTAAAGGCCTAGCGTCCTCCTAATCTGTACTTTCTCCAGCGCCATTGCAGTCAGAACTGCCCAGTGGCTCTTCTTTTCAGGCAGTTGTATAAATAAACACAAGGAATGTGGTTTTGCAGCGCTATGGTGCTATTGCAGCTCACAAATATCTCTGCATTGCCGATGGACCCAGCAAGGGGGGGAAAAACTGTTGCTAAGGAATGGGATTTGGATACAATGCCGGCTGAGCTGGCCACATATGGGGAGAGCGTCTTACCCGTGACTTCACTTTCTGGGAAGTGGAATTCCAGCATGCGCTCGGTCTGTGGTGGAATTTGTGCGTCTCCTCCGTATAATGGTATCTGCAAAGGGAGTACATGCGAATGTGCTCATATGGGTAACTGGACCCTTCAAAGGGAATGCTGAGTGATAGGACGCATCCCATCAATGGATTGTATTGTCTGTCTGGTGCTATAAATGTGCTAGGCACCTTATAGATCCAAAGATAATGTCCCTGCCCCAAAGAGCTTACAGTCCAGATAGTTTGCAGTCTACATAAAAGCTACCTTAATTAAAAATGTTTTATATGATGCTCTATGCAGTTTATCCAAACGGCCCCAGAGGGTCATTCTCTTTTCCATGTAAGCATCAGTGCACTGCAATGTAAAACTGACTTGTATGAGCGTCTTTCCCACCCCCAACATCCCCCAAATGGCTTTGATGTTGGTTATCTGGAGAATACATTCAGGGTTATATTGCAAGGGGCAAGTGTTCTATTGAAACTGTGTCCACAAACCTACATTTTAACAGACCCATCCAAACTGGTCAGTGGTGAAATAGTTAAGTGGCCTTGCTACTTAAACTGTCATAGTTAGCATCTCAGGGTTAACATCCTATTGAGCTGGATGGATGCAGTTCACACCTCTCAAGGCAGGCCCCATCCAAAGCCCATTGAAATCAGTGGAAAGATTCCCATTGACCTCAGTAGGTTTTCCATCAGGCCCTTAGTCTGTGTCTTCACTGCACTGTTAATCTGGGTGACTGGCCCCTGGGTCAGCCTTAGCATCCCCACTGCAAGGCCCTTCTCGCGTTACTGTGACCTCACTGGTTATGTACTTGCCCCATGTGTCTGGAGCTGTATCCTATGGTTCTTTGGGAGAGAATCCTAGAGCGCTCTGCACACTCATTTGAGGGTGAACCTGTTTGTCTTTTGGGGGGGAATTGTGGGATTGGAGCTTTAGCAGCACTCAAATGACTTTTGCTCCCATCCTTACTGCAAAGTGGATAGATTGGAACTGAGCTCGGCTCTGACCCATCCCTCCACCTGAGTAAACTAGCGTAAAGCACCTCCAAACCTGGGTCAGAGGCTTTTCTGTGTGGATGGTAGAGGATTCTGGGCTAAAACCCAGGTAAGAGCCTGGATTAATTGTGCAGTGAAGACACAACTGTTAGAGCTGTTGTCTCAGGCTGTCTGCAAACATGGGAAGACCGTACTGCCAAGTCTAGAAAAAACTGTTTAAGACAATGGAAATCCAAACCCCTTTAGACTCTCACGTAGCCGCTTCCAGAAAGTGCTGTTAAATCCTGTTGTCATGTGCCTGTTCAATCCATGCTTTACCCACAATGCACTAGATTGGGCTCCCTCTTCAATAAAGATACACTTGGACATTGCTCCCAAGGCAATTAAAGGAAGAGACACAGCGAAGGAGCACAGTAACACCAGCTGGTTCTGTGGAACTGTCCCTAGGTCCCCTGCCCTGTAAATGGATCCACCACTGCTTGACTGGTTCAGCTCAGGCTGGCTGTGAAGCAGAGGGGAAGTGAAAACCAAGTGCTAGGCTTCAGGGCTAAATTGTGCGTTTAAATTTCGTCCTCCCCTCCCCCAGGTAGGAAATGGTATGTCTCTGGAGACAGCTGGTGATCTGTGTCTCTAGCTCTTTTAATAGCTAGTTTCAATACATGCAGTTAGCAAAAATAAATATGTAAGCAGCCCCGCTGACTTTGATGGAGTTGTTCCTGCCTATAAAGGTGTTTGCATGCAAGGGTCCTCAATTCTGTTCAGACAGATTTAAAAAGGGTGAGGCTTTGCTTTCTGTGCTGTCCTGCCATGAATTCCCTTATGCCATAGAAATTGGAGAAAAGAGAGTTCCTCTCCAGATTAATCACTGGGCAACACTGGTAACGGATTGTTAGCTCTCTGGGGCAGGGATTGCCTTTGTTATGTGTTTGTACAGCGCCTAGCACAATGTGTCCGGAACCCTCTGGCTCTACTGCAGTATGAGAAAATAATAACTGTAACTTGGCAATAACATGGAGCATGTCTATGGCTTTCTTTTCCTTTAGTGCTATGCAAATGCTAATTAGTTAATGAACATAGTGCATGTGTCCCCAGGGCTCCAGTTTGTTTTGGTTTTAACAGGACAGTTATTTGACATTAAATAACTACCAAACATACCTGAGGAGCAGCAGTAACGTAACAGCTGGCATTGTCAGAGTGTTGTCAGAGCTTTGAGCTGGCATACATGCATGTGTAATGCATATTTATCTTGCATAACTAAACAACAGTGGGTTTGTTTTTATTACTCAGCTGGTCTTTTGCTTGGGTTCATCTCAGAAATGTGACTGTACAGAGGGAAATGGCCTCTTCTTACTGCTCAAATTGGCTCCTGGGTGCTTTCTGAATTGTGCACCATGAACGCAGCTGCCCGGCTAAATTCTGATTTCTCAGTCCTTGATGCTGCTGATACTGTAGGAAGCAGGAAAAACACAGCTTAAATTTCCATTCACCAGGGTTGAGCTTTCAGTGCTGGCATTTGGGAGAGTGGGGGAGAGAAGAAAAATTTTGTTTTGACTTGCAAACGAAGCAGATTTAATAGGAAAGTCAATGGTGGTGACTTAATCTGGAATGCTGAGGTGTTATTTTTAGAGTTGCTTTTCTCTCTGTTAACCACATTTTAACAAATAACAGCTGAGCAGAATGCCTGTATGGAAAACTGGCTTTTAAAGTGTTCCCTACCCGTAATACAGAATGTCTTTCTATATGACAGAGCAAAACCACTGAGATTTCCCCTCTCTTTATAGTGAACATGTTTCCATAGTGACGCGAAACCTGAGAGTCCGCTCCGGGTGCCTGTTTGAGGTTGATGTTTTCAGTTTAATAGATTTGTTTGTTTTGTTTTTTTAACCTGAATTAACTTCAAGGAACATGTATGTGCGTGTGTATACACACAAATTCCTTCTCTTAGTGAAGCTGGACAAAGCAAGACTGTTTGGAGCCAAAACTGTAGACGGGAACTGAAGTTGAAATCCTGACTCCAAACCCCTGGAACTTTGAGGAAACTTGGATCCAGCTGAACCTTTCAGCTCAGGCCAAAAACTTGGGGTAATTCAGCTCTAGGTTTGTTTTATCTGAACCCTCATAAAGTTCAAAAAGGTCTGGGTAAATGGTTCTGCCTTTGGCCCCTCTCTCTTGCAGGGTCTGGCTCCATGCACCAAATTCCAGTTGAAGTCAATGGGAAATGAGGATTTGCAGGATGTAGCTATTATAGTGAGTAAGGCCAGGATTGACTTGATCTTTCCCCAAATGCTCTCCGTGTAGTTTCCAGGAGTGTCACTGAAAGCAGGGCAGGGGAAGGCTGTTGTTTGGTTTGCCTTAGTCAAACAACAGAACTTTCCTCCTGCTTGTCTTTACTCAGCTGCACTTTTGAAAGTGGATGTTTTGGTTAAACTTTTCTCTTGCCTCTGGTGTTTAAATCCCTTGGCTGGAGCCTCTGGATGGATGGTGCGACACCATTGCCTGTTGCTAGTTTGCAGCTCTGTGGCTGGTTGGCTGTCTCTTGATGATGTCATTTAGTGATGGCGTCCTGGTCATCACAATGCAGCTTAGCTTAGTGTAGGCACTGGCCTCTCTCTCGCTTCTGCGAGCATCTAAATGACTCAGGACATCGCTATGGCTTACTGTTGGCAGGGTGATGTAACTAAGCCCCTGTTTCCTGCAGTGTTTCTGATCATGTTGGATTGTGCCATAACTTTCATCTCTGGATTTTTTTGAATGCCCCCCAGATTTGAGTGTGTCTGGCCCTGGAGTGGATTCAGACCCATCTCTGCTAATGTGTAGATGGGTCTGAATGAGCCTGGGAAGCTTTGGACATCCTGCAGAGAAGCCCCTGAATGCTTGGCTGTTGAGTTGCATCTTCTCCAAGCTGTGAGAACTTCTTGGGGCTTTGGATCTGGGCCATCAGTGCTGTAACAACCTTTTATTGCACTGAAGTAATTACCTCTCCAGTCCTTTCCAGGGCCCGGAGTCTGATCCCATGCAGGTGAACAGAGAAAGTGGATGGGGTGCTAGAGAGTTCAGAACCTCCCCACAAAGCTCTGGTGTCGCGAGAGGGGACAGTTCAGGGTGGTCCTTCCTTCCGCTCAGCCCCTGAAACCCAAAGAGTTGTGGGTGGAAGGCAGGAACCTCTGCCTCTCTTGCACACCAGTGCTTACGCAGTGACGGTGGATGTTGCCTACGGATCCCAACAGCTGTTTTGGGGCTGCTGAGGCCCCTCCAGCAGTCCTTGCCCTAGAGAAACCATTCTAAACAGGAACGTGGCTTGGAATTCAGACTGAGGGGATAAGTCTCTGTCGCGGCGGGTAGCTGGTAATCCGGAGCAGGTGAATGAGGCTCTGCAAAGGGAAACTGAGTGCTAATCCAGCTCTGGAAAGTTTTTGAGTGGGAGGAGCAGACCAGTTAGCCCACCAGCATGTGTCTGCAGTGGCTTGTTAATTGCTGCGTCTAGGGATGAGCTGACTTTGCTCAGTGTTTATTATTTGATTTTCTGTGCAATGGGAGCTGCAGGTACTCTGGTAACATGACTGAAAGGCGGTCCCTAATATCTGTAATGTGCTGCTGTCCTGCCCAGAACGTGGCCTCAAAAGTGCTAGCTCGGGGCAGGGGAAATGGCCCCTGGGCAGAAGCTGCCTCACCCTAGGACATATAGCCTAGGATATTGATTTTAAATCTTCGTGTTACAGGGGATTTCTTGGCTGCATCGCCAGATGATCAGCTTTTGGGTGGTGCTGGGGTGGGCTGTGCTGCAGGCTATGCATCCACAAATGCAGTGCTGGCCAAGCAGGGATGAGGGGGATCAAGGGACTATGTTCAGGCAGGTAGCAGAGAAGACCATTCTCAAGCCCTGATGTTGCCCTAATCCTGTGCGCTGAGGGCACAGAGCCTGGGTACTCTTCTCCACCTCGCTGGGGCTGCTCTCAGCAGTGTATGCAGGGTTGGGCCCTTGGACCCTTTTGGGCAGGAACTGTGGTCAGAATGTTGCGACCTGGGTGTTTACCAGTTAGGCTGCTCGGTGCACAGGTTAGGCCCTTAAATGAGAGTAACTTGATTCTCAAAGGTGCTGAGAACCTTCAGCTCCCATCGTCTTCAGTAGCTCAGCACCTGTGAAAACCAGGCAGCTTTAATTCCAGATATTGATGTTCAGCTCCCAGGTGTCAACTTGTTGGCCTGTGACTCTCTTTCCTGATTGCAAGCACCTACCGACCTGTGGGCGCCATCTCTGCAGTCCAATAATATGAGATTTTCCTAATTACAAAGCAGAAGCGCTTGCTGTCAGGTCTCCTCCCCTCCAGCTCTCTTTTCTCCTCCCCTTGCACCCCCCCCATGGCAGAACCGACTCTGGGGGCTGGGAGGGTAACCATCTGAGAGGAAAATCTCCAACTAATCAACATTGCCAGGCACACTCCCATTTCACGGTGGTGGAGCCGAAGGAGATACTGCAGCATAGGGCTCTGTCATGAAATCTGGGCAGTCAGAAGGCTGTGGGGAGCGGCTGGGGGTGGGGGGGATTGAACCCCCTCACGTGGTGCAGAACAACCCAGAAAGCACAGCACTAACAAATGGAAGAGTCATGCGTCAGCTGTGTCCGGAATCGGGGACAGGGAGCATGGCTGGAGAACAAAAGCCCTCGTTTTCTTTCTCCCTGCCTTTCACGAACAGCCCCACGCTGGCCGCTCCATTCAGTGGACCTTTCCTGCATTTTCTCTACTTCAGCTGTTTACTGGGTCACCCTAAATAACAACAACAAAAAGAAAGCTAGGGAGAGAGAGAGAGAGAGAGGGTGGTTTTTTGATTGGCTAGACTGTACAATGAGACCCTCTCTGCCTTAATTAATACAGTAGCAGCATTGAATTGGGTTACTTGAGTGCATTGACCCTGCCGTGCCATGCGGATCAGTGGTGGGGTTGGGGTTTGCAGCTTGCAGAGCACTCAGGCCATAGACTTTCGGTGGGGTGTCTGGGGATTGTATATATCTTTTTGGGAACCCTTCGCTAGCCGCTTCAGTGCCGTTACATTGTGCAGATGCAATGGCTGATCCAGACAAGGGTGCAAACGAATCTGGGTATCTAGGACCTTGTGACCTCCTCCTCCCTGTAAAAGGGGAAGAAGCTGAGGTAGAGAGATTCTGGCTGACTTTTCAAAATAGCCCACTCACTTTGGCTGCCCCCCTTTTTCATACACCAGCCTACCTTGCAGAAGTCTGAGAACCAGCTGCGCCCATTGGTTTCTGCTGGAGTTGAGAGCTCATCACCTCTGAACAAAGTCCATGCATGCCCCAAGTCGGACACCTGAAATTAGTGCATGCTTTTTTTGGAAAATGTTTTCCTAAGTGATTTGATGACTGCCAAGAGAAGCAGTTGGGGTCACCAGGACTCTTAAAATGCTGAAGTTCTTGACTCTTAGGGTTTGCCTAGGCAGAGAGTTTGTACCAGATTAATTAAGATCTGAATGTAATCCTATTTAAACTGGTGCACATCCCTGTGTGGACGCTCTTATTTGAGTTTGTGGGGCTTGCTCTGGTTTAGCTTAAGTCAGTTAGGAGCAGCTCCTCTTAAACTGAAATAAGCGTGTCCACACAGGGCCTTGCACCGGCTAAAGTAAAGCAGTGCTAATTTGTGTACAGGCAAGGTCAGATCCCTTGGCAGTCATCTTCATCAGCAGAGAATGTCTGTACCTTAGAGATGCTAGCACTGACACAGAGATCCTTGTTTCCTCTTGCCAGTCCCAAACACTGACTTGATCTTTATTGCCACTTTAGTAACCAGGTCTGCATTAAAGGCATCCAGTGGAGTGGGAGGTGGGGGCGTGTGTGGAAAAAACAGAAGTGAGATTGGAATTGCACAGCTAAAACATGTTTGAACTGCAGCCAACTGATGAGTTACAAGCTAAAGCTGGTGGATTATTGAATAGGCAGCTATTTACAGAGTAGTGGAGCTGCAGTGAGTGGCTGCTCTGGAATGGTGCGTGGATAGGAGAAGAATGGATTGGCCCCTGTGGAGAGGGTTGAGGATTAATCCCTCAAGAGGAGAAGCCCCCCATTCCACTCCTGTCCCAAGAGCTCAACAGGCAGCTAGAAACCAGCGTGGATCATTTTAAATCACAGCAATTTAAAGCACCAATTTTAATCATGATTTAAATCAACAATCAGGAAACCTTGATTTAAAGCATCAATTTTAATTGTGTTTTGCATTTGTACTTCAGTTATTTCCCTAAAGAGAGGTTGATTCTCATTGGTTGGTAACCATTAAAACATGTTGATTTGCAACTAATAAGCTTGGCACTAAAATTGGTGCTTCTTTTTGCTAACCAGAAGGTTACACTATTTCTGTACACATTTATTTAAACAATTATATAGCTTGACTTTGGGGTTTTTTTGTGTTTTTTCCCCCAGATTCTTAACTTTTACATTTTTTATGATGTTAAAAAATGGTGAATGATAGCTTTCATACTTGTGATTTGGTGTCAAGCTCTGTTTGGATGGAAATTCAAATTCAATGCACAAAAGATATATTTTAATTTTTTTATTAAATAAAACTTCCTTAAATGTGCTGGATATATAAGGAGAAAAAGTTTTATCAAAATACATCTTGCATTTAAAACTAACAGGTTTATTAAAGGAAGTAAATTGTGAGGTTTTTGCAGGAATGGTGGGTGAAATTCTGTGGCCTGCGTTGTGCAGGAGGTCAGACTAGATGATCATAATGGTCTCTTCTGACCTAAAAATATCTATCTATGAATATTTCTGGTTACCATAGCCTTCAAGATTTTAAAATTGATATCTCTCATCCTTTGATACCTAGTTCTTATTCATAGATTAAAAGAGGAATAAAACCTTTTCTGCTTTTTCAACTCCTCGGTGCAAGGACTCTGTCTTCCCTATGTGTTTGAACACCATGTGTAGCACAAAGGGGCCCTGGTCATGTGCATGCACTGCCATAACATAAATAATTACATCTGCTGGATGCATTTCTATTATATTCACGAGAGAAGGTGGGTGAGGTAATATCTTTTATTGGACCAACTTTGGTTGGTGAAAAAGACAAGCTTTTGGGTTCATGCTTTCAATGCAGAGATTTTTTCCATCCAGGTTAAACACGGAACCTTTAATTCTCTAGTCTGTCAGAGTTCGTTTTGCTCATTTCTAAAATCAAGTGGTAGATTTAGGTTTTGCAAAACACTAAAATATTTGATTTTTTGTAAGCCCAATCCCTTTGTGTACTCCCCACATGCCTCCAAACCAGGGTTATTTTTTATCTGGCTCTCATTTTAATTATACACATTCCTAGGTTAGCAGCGGGACTGAGGACAGATAAGTGGTTCTAGTTCTGGCCTATCAAGGCTGCGAATAGTGATGGTCAAAAATGCAGGTAGCTTTTTCTTGGTTTTCAAATCATTGCTGGGCAGATCTTATTTTTGCCAAAAAAACCAAACCCATGGGTCAAGTACTGGCTCCCTGGGAACCCACCCCCGAGGCATGGCTGGAAGAAGACAGAAAAATCATTATGGTTTTGATTCGTCTCTAAGTTGTAATGATGTTGTTGCATGTCAAATGCACCCATTACTATAGTGTCTAGACACTTCCATCTCTGGACCTCCATCTCCTGCACCACGTCCCTGCATTTGGGGGTCAGATCTACGTCGTTTGAGTCCTTCTGAAGTGGAGTGAGTTACCGTCAGACACTCTCTCTGTTTAATCCGATGCAGTGATACCTATTGTTGTTTTGTGTACTAAGGGCCACCCACAGTGACATTCTGGTTCCTCTTCCTTGTGCCCTAAGCTGTGCCCTCGTGTGTGAGCAGCATGTGGCCATGCGTGGCTGCCTCTGTATATAGTTTGTGGAAATGCAAGCTTAAGTTAACAAGAACAGAAAGCTCAGAAATGTGGAAGCAAGGGCTGAAATTGCTGTGTTGGCTGGGTGCTTTTTGCCCCGAGCTTTTGGGTGGAGGGAGAAATGTGCAGGGCTGAGTTTTCTTATGAATTCCATCACCCTAGAAAAGGAGCTGTTCCCAGAATGCCTGTCTGTCCTTGGAAGTCCTGCCTCTGTGGAAGCTTGTCTGTGTAGTTTTTCTGCTGTCTGCGTGCACAAGTGGCTGTCGTACATTCTTGTGTTCAGAGATGTGGGGTTTGGATTAAATCCAGCGCCCCGGTGTCTCACTCAGTCAGTGCTTTCACACTGTGGAGTGCAACTCTCCTGTGTGTTCCATGTAAAGGGCCTGAGTTTCAGAAGCTCTGAGCCGTGCGGTTCCAGCTGAAAGCGGTGGGGACTTGGTGGGTGCTGAGCACCCCTTTAAATCCAGCCCGTTATCGCCAGCGGATGAGGAGACTGTGTGCAGCAAAGAGGTGTGGGTGTGGCTTTTTTTTTTTTTTTTTTAAACCCCCTTTAGAAGTGAAACCAGACCAGAGGAGAACTCCGTCTCCCTGCACTGCCTCGTGTCTGGAACGAAGAGGTTTAGTTCCTAATCCCCAGCCACTGACTCACTTGTGCAAGTTGCAAAGACTCCCTTGTAACAGACCCCCATGCCATTGGGGTTCTCTTCTGCCAAAACAATGAGTGTGGATTTTAGTAATTCAGGCCAAGGTTTTTCTGAAGGGCCTAGTGATTTTGGGTGTCTTGACTTGAGGTGCCTTTAAAAGGGCCTACTTCCCCCCCCACCTTAAAATTGGGCCCCTTAAATGTGTGTCAGGTTGGGCCCCCAAAACCACTGGTCACTTTGGAGAATCTTGATCAAAATGGAGCAAGCTGTGGAATAGTTCCCCAAAGGAAGGGACAGGAGCCCCATCCCTCGAGTCACTTAAAATTCGACTGGACTTAATACTGGAGAATATGCCTGCATTGGTTCCCGACAGAGGAGGGGTTCATAGGTATCTCCCAGATCTTGATTTCAGTCAGGGGCAACTTGAAGTTTCTAAAGCCATTGAAAATACTGGTCCTTCAGGTCCGGTAGCTCAGGCTGGCTCCGCTGGGGCCAGGGACTGCAATTTTCCGCTCTTAATGCCTAAAGTAAAACAAAATATGCATTAAGTGTGTCAGGAAATCCTGACCTGCAAAGCCAAGCAGCTGATGGGGTGACTGGCCGCTCCCATGTCTTGGGGGAAACCATTCTCCTCTGCTCCCCCACCCCCATTCAAGTTTAGCTTCTGGCCCCTGGTCCATACCTTTCCTGTTTTCCCCTTTGTAGTTACTTTTTTAATAGGGCTTTGGAATTGTTCCTTGACTGAAGTGGCTCAGGGACAGGAAGGAAGGAAGGCAGAGACTCTATAGAGTTGGAAGAATACATCTCCATCTGTTTAACTTCCTGACACTATTGTTCTAATGCTTGAGTGATTAGCTCTCAGGGATGGAGCCGCTGGAGGCTACAGTGGGCTTGGTAACCCACAGTAAAGGAGGTTGGCCCTGTCTCCCCTTCCAGTCAGTGAGACCGGAGAAGGAGACTGGGAGTCAGGATCTTTGGGTTCCTTTCACAGCTGCTTTACTTTTCTGTGCCTCGGTTTCCCTATCTGTAGAATGGGGGTGATCATGCCTGCCTTCCTCACAGGGGGATTGTAAGGTGCTGTTCAACGTTTGTGCTTTGAGAACCAGGAATGAAGGGAGTTGTGGAAGTGTGTATGTGCCCTGTATTGCGGCATGCGGTGTCTTGGCAGTGGTGGGGCACCTGCAGTTCCCATTGGATTTCAGAGGAAGCGAATGCAAGGACTTCACACCACTCAGGGTGTGGTTAGCATCTTGCTGGGTTGAGCCTGTTGCTGTTCTCCCCATCTGCTCCCACCACCCAGTGCAGATTCAGCTTCCAAAGGACTGCTCCATCTTGGCTCCAGTGACCATCAGCTCAGTGTTGCTGGGTCTCTCCAAAGCTCCCTCCCTGGTTATGTGTTAACAAAGATGTAATGGTTGAAAGGGGGTTGATTTAAGGCACCTCTGCCTCAGTGTTTGTGAAGACCCCATCTCTCTGCACAGTGAAACCCTGCCCCTGGAGAACAGACAACAGCAGGGCCTGAGGGGCAAAGTTCTAGCTCAATGGGCATCCGTGAGGTTTTTGCCTCTTGTGGTGCTTTCTCAGAAAGGCTGGCCCTACATGCTGCCCCAGGTGCAGTTGGTGCCCTACTGGTACCTTAAATGGGTGTCCTACATTCCTGGCACCTTAAGTTGCTTGTCTACCAAGGCCCATGCTAGCAGTAATCTAGACCTGGTATGTTTGTTACACAGGGCATCTTTCCCGTGTCCTTTGCCCTTGGATACCACGGGGATGGGGTTGGCACAATAATCAGAGTAGGATGGCCTCTCTCGAGGACATTCTGAGCATGACACTTGAAAGGATATGGCTTATATCCCTGTGTGTAGATGGTGAGGGGAGCACAATCCCAAGGGGTGGGGAAAACAAAACTCTGCTGCTTGTATTGCCGTTCTCTGGCATTGCATGGAAATCCCCCCAAGAAAACCTCTTGCGTTGCTTATTCTTATTTTAGACAAGCAGAACAAGGCGGAGCTTCTGCCTTTGTGTCCGATTCACAGAAAGGAAGCTGTTTTTTCTCTCACTAGAGAGGGGTTTTTTGTTTCCTTTCAAGCAGGGCCACATGTTGTGGCTTATGTAAGAGGCCCAGAAGTAACTGCAGTTCATCCTGATGAACCCAGGCTTCTGCTTCAGTGAATGAGGGAAACCTAACTCAGGGCTTGTGTGAACCCTGGGGGAAAGGGGCATAGGTGGAACAGATTTCTAGAGGAAGCTTCTTGGCTTTCTCTGAAGGACTCTTCCCAAGTTATCAAAGAGTGAGCACCGTCTAGAATGGGGCACCGGAAATCTTACTTTCATTGACCTTGAAAAAGTCACCTACGTTTTGATCCGAAGTCCGTTGTACAAAATGGAGCAAGCTGTGGAATAGTTCCCCAAAGGAAGGGACGGGAGCCCCATCCCTTGAGTCACTTAAAGTTCGACCATTGCATGCAAAGACTTTCATTGACTTCAATGGGCTTTGGACCAGGTCCTTAATCTTGTCTAGACTAGCATTCTCAGCCTGTTAATTCTCAGCAGGTGCAGAGCCACTGGTGGCAGGTGAATTGTAGACAGGGTTAGATGAGATGATGGTAAAACACGCTTGAGTCTTGGCCTGTACGGCAGCCTCCACTTCTACTGCCGCTGGAGTAGCTGCATTTGTTTGGAATTGTGCGTCCAGATCTACCCTGTGGTAGTAACAGCTCCAGTGCCTTATTTTTTCCTATCTGTGTAAACAGGGTGATGGTATCTCTTGGGGAAGGATGCAAGGTATCATTCACTTAGGCTCAAATAAATAAACAGTAATAGGCTTGTAAAACATTTGTGTTCCCCAGCTGGAAGGTGTTAGAGAAGTGCAGAGTCTTATTATTTAATCCAGATGCTGTCTAGGATGCCTCAGTGTAAAAATAGCTTCTCTGTCACCTGTATTGCAGGCTGATACCTTTTTAATAACAGTTCATTATCTGTATTTACTGATGCCTAAGTGTGAACTAATGGGCACATGAGTTAACTCTTAGGCCTTGGTAATTGTGAGTTAATTGTTTGTATCTCACCTGCAGTGGCTTTGTCATGCCCACACTTAATTTAAGTCACACACTTCCTCTCCTCCTTCACCTTAGTTGACTCATCTCAAAGAAGTTAAAAAACTAAACTTGTTTGCCACTGTTTCGGAGGCCTTTCAGGAGCCTGTTGCCAAGCCACTAGATCTCGCCTCATTCCCAGTCCAACTTCCTGTTCTGTTTCTGCTAAATTGCAGAGTAGGGGGGAAATGCACTGGGAAATATTAGTGCAGATGTCAGTTTGGGCCTTAGCTGCCTCTGTGTTTCTGCTTTGTTTTGCTTCCTTAGTTTCTGACCAACATGTGCAAAATGCACAATCAGCAGGAAAAAATGGAGGAAAGAGGAAGCTGATGGCAAGAATAAAGATTTAATATTTAATAGAGTCCCATCCTAGCAACCCACCAGGCCCTCGGTGCGTGCCTGTCCTATACCCATCGGATATCCGTTTACTTTGTGCATGATTTGTCAAGAGGGTATCGCAAAAGTCATCGGGGGAAAAAAATAACTGAATCAGAAGGACTCAAAGTAGGAAGGAAATGGAGTTTGCACATATGTGACAAAACAGGGTATTCCATCTGCATGTGATATGGAACTCGTGAGTGGGATTGATTGCTGAGTCATAACATTGCTTTCCCTTTCAGCTGCATGGCAACTCTGCTAGTGATTCATGGATTAAACACTGGAAATTTTGTACTTGCCAATATATGTCTGTTTATATTTTAATTAGGTGAATTCAGTTTTAGCAGTCCTTCAAAATTCTGCATCAGGAATTTATAGCGGCTGAGTCAAGCTCTGCTCTTAGTTATACCAGATTAAGGGTCTGATCCTGACTGGTACTGAGCACCTCCAGATCCCCGTTCACTTTGCTGGGAGGTACAGCTGCTGCTCAGCATCTCTTGGGATCAGGCCATAAATCCAGAGGAACCCGATTATCACTAGATTTACACCAGTGTAATTAGAGAGCAGAATTTGCTCCGCAGGTTAGATTATGGTGATTGCACGAGTGGCAAAGCAGAAACCGACCAACTCCATGTGTGTCCCTGTGCAATGGGATAGGTACTTTTGTGGGAGCAGGGTTTGGCTTCCTCTAAAGCATTTGGTGGTCGCCATCCTAGAGAATAGGGACTAATAGGCTGATCCGATGGGAAAATTGCATGTCTGAGGGTGTAAATTACAGGAAACATTGTCTTTCTTTTTTGTGGAAACATCAACAATTTGGGACAAACCCATCTGGCTGAAATGGTTTTTAAAAGGCGTTTCTTGGTATTCTTTTTAAGCAGACTGGGCCTAAGAATGGGTGTGAGGATTTGTGGTATAATTAACACTAGCGTAAGGGTTATGCCTTGACTTCAGAGGAGGATGTGTGTGTTCCAGACGCCCATACTTAACCACGTTCCCATTTCACTGATCCCCATCTAAGGCCTTGTCTGTGTGGACATTCTTATTCCAGAATAAGTGTGGCTTGTTCTTGTTCCTGAAGCTAAACAAGCACAACCACATGTGGAGTTTTTCAGGAATAGCTATTCCTGGATTACTCTCTGCGTAGACAAGCCCTAAGCTTGGAAGTTTAATGCCTTGTGAAGTCAATGGGGGGTGGAGCGGAGGGAATTGTTTCAGCCGTCTGTAGCTATGATGGAGATGGCTGCCTGCAGGGATTGGTTCTGGGTGGCTTGGTTTGTTGGTTTATGATGGAAATGCTTCCTGCAATCTCTGCTGGAGAAGCCAAGGGACTTCCATGGCTGAGAACTCCAGGTTTTGCAGAAATCCTGGAAAGACCCTTACCCAGCAGACCCACCATTTGCATGACTCCCTCTTCCCCAGACAGAGCTCGCTTACAGGGAGCGTCTACCCCAATCCAATGCCCAGGTTAAATCCGTGCAGTGGCAGTCACCACCAGCTGGGATCAGTTTGTGTCTGAGTAGGAAGGCGGGGTTCCAGCATGGGAGCACCTGACTGGGGTCAGATCCTGCTCCTGTGGAAACCGGGCTGTTCTCTCCACTGGATGGGTTTCTGTAGCAGCACAAGGTGTCTCCGTCTCCTCAGCAACAGGCTCTCGGAGCCAGCTGCCTAACTCAGCTTTTCAGCTGGAAACTGGGAGCCAGGCAGGCTGCTACAGGAGCTGGTCGCTGCCCACCAGGCTGGGACCAGCCCGTTTGCTTCATGTGCTCAACCCCGGTATTGCATCAAGTTTGTGTTTCCCCTCCAAGGCGCGCGAAGGTGAGCGGCCAGCCCAGGTTAGATAAACAATGGCGTGAGGGGTCCCTGTGGCCGCACAGGGCGGCTTTCCTGCCTTTTCGTGGGCATGTGTTATGGTTCATAAACCAAAGTGCGGTGTCTGACTGGGCCAAACCCACCCCTGGGGTGGGTCCGTTAACCTCAGTGGCTGAGAGAGCCCGTTGCGCATTGCCCACGGGAACTAGGAGGGCTGTCGCTAGCCACCGTTCCTCTTGTTCCTTTGCTCACTCTGCGGTGTCACAGCCCGGCTTTCTCTCTGTTGATGTGCTGTGTGTACACAGGAGGGACTTGGCTGCGAGCCTCCCCTGAGTAAATCTCTCCATTGAACTGGCTTAGCCAGGTATCGCTGTCAGGTGTGTTCTCCATAGGACAAGTGGCAGGTTTATTGTATGTCAACATGTTTCGCCATTTTGGGCAGGAAAAGGCGGGGAGGGAGTGATCCCCCAGTGTTTTAAAAGGATCCAGATAAATCCTCTTAGAGGGAGTTTTGCCTCAGCAAGCCGTAGGGAGGAAGGGCCATAGGCTTCTGTGGAGCCGTTGTGGGTAATGGAGCTAAATTGGCCTCATTGGCCTGGAGGCCTAGAGCCCAGTTCAAGGCTGCTTTGCAGCTGCCGTGCCAGCTACGCCAGCTGGAGGGGAGCTTGGGGAAGCAGGCAGAAGTTAGAGCAACCATCAGAGCTGCCCTAACCAGCCTACTGGACCAGTCCAGGCCTCAGGATCAGTCAGGCGTAAACTGCCACTCCTCGCCCCACCCCAAAAGCCCTTTCTCTGTGGGGGGCAGAATGGTCTTTTGGATGAGCTCTAGGACGTTCAGTTGGGCCAGTGGATTTGATTCCCAGCGGAGCTGTAGCCCTCCTGTATGGCCTAGGTGCAAGGCACTTAGCCCCCCCATTTTCCCAGTGACTGCTAATTTCAGGTGCTCTGCTTGAGAAAACAAAGGCCTGCTGTTCAGCCGTGCCAGGGACCCGCAGCCCTGTTGGCTTCAGCGGGACTTATGGGTGCTGAGTGCCTCTGAGAATGGGGCACCAGGCACCTCTGGTCGGGCACTCAAGAACCGCCATGCTGAAAATGTGGGGGCACTGGAATGTAGGCCAGGTCCCTCATTTGCACAAAGGGGATCCTGGCACGTATCCCTCTCACGTTCAGTGTTGGAACCCCTGACACTAGTATTTGCAAAGCACTTCAGGGTCTGTAGAAGGTGCCATCAAGAGAGGGGCAAAATATTGGTACCTGGATGCCCTGGTGATGAGTCCATTAGAAATGGCTGGGGACAAACCAGTCAGTGGCGTGTCACTGCAGCACCTCCTGTGGATGCGGTAATTCAGCCTCTCCTGTCTGTATCCAAAGCCCACTTTGCAGGCTCTCCCTGTGTCTGAGCTTCCCTGCTGGATGCCGTCTCCTGCACAGGTTCCCTGCCACAGGTGCGATCCCTCGCTCCAGTGCAGATTGGTTTCACTGTGACGGTTTGTTTGCTACGTGTGTTGTGATTGCACAGCCCAGCGGTGAGGGGCAGAGCGCGGTGTTCCCCTGTGCGGTTACCAGAGGGACTAAGAAGTGCTCCAGGGGCTGGAATGGGCAGCATCCCAGGCAGGGAAGGGAGAGCGACTGGAGCAGGCCTACTACGTTCTGGCAGCTGGGAGCACTAGCTCCCAGGTTAAAACCCACCAGGGAACGCTGCCGACCTAGCCCCAAATGCTGCCGAAGTGTTAGCTGCAGGGGGCGGGGTTCTCGCTCTGATCAGCGTCAGGCACCTTGGGCCTGATTGGCAGAGGGGCTGAGCACCCTAAAGGCAGTGGGAGCGGCTGTGTCCCAAGAGCTCGAGGCTGTGATTTTTGGCCCTTGGCCCCCCTGCATTTTGGGGAGGAGGCGAGTTTTGGGGGTTCAGCTCTCCTACACTTTGCAGGACAGGGGGTTGAGTGACCAGCTTATTGGGCTGGCTCTCCCAGTGCTTGTGCTGCTGTTGAAACACCGATGCATTAGGAGGCGCCCCCCTTACCGATGCCTAACTGTAGGTAGGTAGAATCCCCCCCGGTACAGCACTCTAGAGCTCTTCTTACATTACAAGGGAAGTGCCTGTAGGCTTTGCTCCCCCCAAAAAACCTTCCTACCCCCCCCCCCCCAGGACTGATGCCTCCTGATTTTCATATTTAAATATGCAAATGTCACCATCTTGGCCTCCCAGCCATTCCCGGGGCTAAATCCCCCATGCCATGAAGGTAACTGCGCTGTTTCCTCTCCCCATGGCAGAGCTCCACGCAGGAGATCGGAGAAGAGCTGGGAGACGGAGTGATCTACAGCATATCGCTCCGGAAGGTGCAGCTCCACCACACAGCCAACAAGGGGCAGCGATGGCTCGGGGTAAGCTGGGCCCAGCCTCCCTTTGCCCTCTGTGACTACAGCTGTGCTGATTTCCCCACGCTCGCTTCTCCTTTGCCTTCCGAGCATGGCAACAGGTGGCCTTTGGGGTGTCGTGGTTCCAGCAGGATGGGTCCAGGTGTAAGTGGGCACATGCCACATAAGCCACAGGTCCAGTTCTTAGCGTGCTAGGGGCAGTGTTTCCTACAGTGGCCGGGAGATCCATTCATCCTTTCCCTCTCCAGGCCGGTCGCTGCACCCACTATGGCACTCATTGTGCTGCATGCAGGCAGGTGGCTGGCTTGGGGATCATGGGCATGCAGCAGTCAGGGTGAGGGGATGAAGCACCCCAGCCAACGTGGACACAGATGTTTCGATTTGCCAGCTGCAGCTCCGGGCTGGGGGTGACCCCCCAATAGGACGGCCTGATGAAACATGCTCACATGTGCCTCATCCTCTTCCTGCTTTGGGCATTAAACTGGGCATCCCCATTTTGGGGTCTCCTACCAAGAGCTCACCAGCACCTGGCCCTGCGTCTGGATTGAGTGTGCATGGGAGAGTTCAAATCCTTGTCTGACTCCTTGCCAGAGTTGGAAGGAGAAGGTGCCTGACCCTGGGGCGGCAGGACGAGCCATGTGATTACTTGCACATCAGGAAGGGATTGGGAGGGATGCAAATTAGGCTGCCCTTTGCAGAATAGGGCCCCAATCTCCTGGGAAGGGCCGAGCACACATCTTCCGCTGAAATCTGTGGGAGTTGGGGAGCTCCATGCTCAATGGGATCTGGTGCTTTGTTCCCTGGAGAAGAAGGGGTTAAGAGAGGCTCTCTCTCCTACTGAACAGCCTGTCTTGGAGGAAGCCGACATCCTTTTTGTCCTTCTCATACCAACCCAGACACAGCCAACAAAAAGCCTCTCCCCTCCGGGAGCTGGCATGGGGCCGGGGGACCAGACAGGCCCGCAGGAATGCAGCGCTGGGTATTATTGTTTCCGGCTGTCCAATTCCATCACATTCCAGTGGCAGAGCGGATGGGCAACCCCTGCATGGGAGCGCTGAGAGAAGGATCCCGGAGCCATAAAGACTCCAGGCCTGGTTTTCCCTGCTGCCCGCGGGTGGGTGTGTCTCATGCAGAGTCCATGTGGGAGCCCTGAAGCCAGTGGAAGGAAGAGGCGGCTGCTGGAGATCCTCATTTTGCCCTTCCCCACCTATTATTTTCTCTTTAACTTTCTGTTTCCTGAGCTGAGCCAGGCAGGTCCAGGCCGTGGGCAATGGGGAGCCAGGGTTGCCAGCCCTTCTGTCTGCTTGAGCAGGGATAGCAGATACCAGGGGTGTGGGAATGGGGAGGGCATACCAAGTTGGATCCGCTTGGGCACCTCCCCACTGGGACAGATTGCTCTGTCAGTAGAGGGGCGGACTGGGCATAGGGCTGGAAGCCAGGAATGCCCCAGTTCTAATCCTGGCACTGACATCCTCTGTAGCCTTGGGCGAGTTGCTTGGCCTCTCAGTGCCTCAGTCCCCCCCCCTGTAAAATTGGGGTAATCCCCCCCCTCCCTCCCCGCCCCAGGAGTGTCATGGTGAGTCTTTAGCCAGACCTGCCTGGACACATGTGCCGGTCCAATTCTGATTTTGTCCCTCTGTGAGCAGCGCCTCCCATGGGTCACTAAACAGAACTGCAGCTCTCACAAATCATGTGCGCTGAGCAGGATCTCCTTGCATGGAGCTTTCCAAGTGCCCAGGCTAGGGGGAGACGCAAGGCCCCTAGGAAGGGGGCGGAGCTCTTGAGCCTTTTGGTTTCCAAAGGAACTTGGTTGCCCATCCCCACCCCTTGTGCTCTCCCTGTCTGTGGAGCCCATGCTTGCGATCATGCTTAAAGGAGCAGGCCCATCGCGGGAGCGTTGCCCTGGCCTGATCGAATGCTGCAGAAGCTCCTGGGGAAGCTACTCAGGCTTTACTGGACTGAGTCCCTGTCCACACCAGGGAAGTGATCCACTGGTGACGGATTCAGTGGCGTAGCAAGAACCAGCACAACGTCCGCATTTGTCCTGTGCCCATTCCAGCGCTGCTCTGCACTGGGACACCGTCCCATAGCGCCCTGAAGGGAGAGGTGCCCTGGGACCATTAGGGAAGTGTGTGTATGTGTCCCTTGGGGCCTCGCTTCCTCAGCTCTGCGCTCGTGTTCCTCTCTCTGTCCTCCGCCTAACGCCGTCCATCATCCCCCACCTCCAGTTCGAGAACGAGTCGGCCTTGAACCTCTACGAGACGTGTAAGGTGCGGACAATAAAAGCCGGGACCCTGGAGAAGCTGGTGGAGTATCTGGTCTCAGCCTTCAAGGGCAATGACTCCACCTACGTCACCATCTTCCTGTGCACGTACCGGGCCTTCGCCACCACCAAGCAAGTGCTAGACCTGCTGCTCAACAGGTGATGCTGCCCCTCCCTCCCTGTGGTGCCCCTGGGGGGTGGAAGTCTGTGCCCTATCCGTGCCATGGTCCCTCCTGTGCCCCAGACCCCCATGTTCCAGACAGGCGATTCATGCAGTTCTCTCCTCCGGGCCCTGCCTGTGCGGGTTCATGCCTGGCTCTGACCATGGCTCAGCACCCCACATCACAGCTGCTCCTTGGGGGGGGCCCCTCTAGCGGGGAGCTGCCCCCATTCCAGCCTCAAAACTCTGGCTGGGCTGGGTCCTCTCCTCTCACGCAGACTGAGTGGGGGGCGGGGTGGTGGGGTACTCCTCAGCCATGCTACAGCCTCAGGGATGGAATAGTCCATGTAGCGTGTCTCTCCGCCCCGCCCCGAGGCCCATAGCTGGGAGTGGAAGTCTTTGTGTAGTCCCGGATTGACCAGCTCTGCCCTTCCCTCAGCCCACCTGTGCTCAGGGCCTTCCAAGCCCGACAGGAGGTGGAGCAAGGCACATCCCAGTACTGTGTGGAAAGCCAGGCTAGGAGAGCTGCTCCTGCTTTCTCCAGAGACGTTAGCGTCCCCAACCTTGAGTCCTTTTTAATGCTGCTGTTTGTAACTAGAGCTGTATCGCCCCCACCCCCTCCGGAGGCAGCCTTTCATTGTGCCC
The DNA here is from genome assembly GCF_965152275.1 of Natator depressus. NCBI lineage: Eukaryota > Metazoa > Chordata > Testudines > Cheloniidae > Natator > Natator depressus. The sequence continues at coordinate 17,295,796 of NC_134249.1, read as the reverse complement.
CTAGCACAGCGCATTTGCCAGGACGCCGGAACAATGGGGGCAGTGTTAGCGGGAGCGCATACCAGGGAGCACGTATACTCCCGGGATTGTCCGGGCATTGCACTCTGCGTGGGGGGAGGGGGGGGCCTTATGGGCCATGCGATGACTACAGCAGGGGGGAGACAGTGTGAACTCTGCTCTTCATGCCTGTGCTGTCCCTCTCAAAGGGCCAGTCCAGTCCAATGAGTCTGTGAAATGCCCAGAGCTGCCTCGGTGCCGGGTCTCAGCATTCCTAGATCAAAGCCAGGTCCATCCCACCGGGTACCCTGTTCTGACCGTGGCCAGTGCCTGCTGCTTTAGGAGAAGGTGGCCCTCTGTCTTCTATAATGCACCTGGTTGATTATACATTGAAATGCTCTAAGAGCATCACCGTGGGGGTGAGAACACGGATGGATGGATGTTACAATGGCGTTCCCAGAAGTACCGCCTCTGGGAATGCTGTCCAGATGTGACAGCCCTGTAGGCTGTCTCAAGCAGTGCGGGTACTTCAGGGGATACCCATGGATGCAGTGCCACTTAACCCTTCCCTGGCACCAGGCTGAGTCATAGAGACATGGGCTAAGCTGTCCAACTCTGAAACTGGAGCGGCTTCGTTGAACAAGCCGGTGACTTTTGCCTGCCAGATGCAGCTTCTCTTTGCCTGGCAGGGTGTGCATGGGAAAGGGCGACCTGTCGTGGGTGCTTAGGATAGTTGTCCCTGTGTGCATGGGACATGGGCCGGTCCTGTCGTCCCCCACAGTTTGAAATCCAGAGTCCTATCCTAAGGCAACCCTGAGAGTCCACAGTGGGTACTAGTTGCCCCTCCTGGCTTGGCAACAGGCTCCTGAAAGGCCCCTGGCAGGAGTGCATGGATATAGGTGTCTTCGGAACCCTGCCCTGGCTGAAATGCCTCGTAAGTCCCCAAACTCCATGCAGGGGGTAGGACTCATTTGGCCGGGGGCGGGCAGTATGCTGGGAAGAGATCCAGAGTGAAGGATGCCTGCCTGCTCCAGCAGGGTCGCTGTGGAGAGGCAACTGCCCAGGGGTGTGTGGTTTAACTGGCTCATTGTTATCCCCTTATCAGGTACGGCAAACTGCACGTCCAGATGAATGGGGACCACACCAGACACACTGTGGATGAGAGACTGGAGCTGAAAAAGTAAGCGTACCTCTGCTGCCATGAGCCCTCCACTCGGCACCAGGGCAGGGAGGGAATGTGTCTGCCTGGCCCCTCTGCTCTCTTCATGGATGGAACTCTCTCCAGGTGCCAAAGGACCATCCACTCTGGGCTGTGTGCTGTGGAATTAGGTCTAGGAGGATACAGGCAGGGAGAATGCTGGGCTGAGATGGGCTGGGACTTGGATCGAGTCAGAAGCTGGGAACTCGGATTGGGTGGGTCTTGGAAAGAAGCCAGGAATAGAATCCAGGTCTCCCGAGCCTGTCTCCTGCTCTAACTGCTAGGCCATGTGTCCTTGCCTGTCAGGTCCAATTTGTTGAGCTGTAATATCCTGTGGCAGTGAGTTCCACAGGTTAATGATGTGATGCTGCTGCAAGTGCATTTGCAGCTCTGTTAGGACATTTGGGGGATGTTGGCTCTCGGCTGTTGGGCATGTGGGCGCTCAGCCGTCAGACATGTACCCGTACATACGCTTTGGCACGCGCCTGCACACAGGTGTCACTTTATGCCCAGTTCTAACAGCCAGTCTGTCCGTCTGCTTCTCCCCAGCACCATCTCCTCCATCCTGGGCGCCTGGCTGGACCAGTATTCTGAAGACTTCCGCAAGCCCCCAGACTTCGCCTGCCTCAAGCAGCTCATCTCCTACGTGCGCCACAACATCCCTGGCTCGGACCTGGAGCGGAGAGCACGGATCCTGCTGGCCCAGTTCCAGCAGCAGGAGCACAGTGAGGCAGAGGCAGATGGTGAGCGGCGCTTCCTCCCCGTGCCCCTTAGTGCTCTGTGTGGTGTGTGTCCTGGGCTTCCCCAGTGACGCCTGTGAGGAGAACTGCGTGTGAGGGCCGTCGGCGGGGCCTGGGTGGAAAGGAGGAGGGTTAGCACCCTGGAGGATCTCCAGAGCTGAAAAACTTGCCACATGACCAAAGCCGAATGAATCCACCCTTAAATGAGTCCGTTCTGTTCTGCCCTGCCCTCTCGAGCCCCTCGGATCCCTTCGTGCCCACAAGGGGAGTTCAGTTTGTAAATGACCCTGGGAGGATTCGGTCTGGGGAAGGATGCTGGCTTTCCTTGCAGTGGGCGGGAGTTCCTGCAGGCACCTCTGTGCGCCCTCCTGGCCTGTACGAGATGGGTGGCCTGAGGGGTGTGAGCGTGTCTGTGTAGGGGGAGGGGAGGGCGAGCTGTGTATCGGGATGTGGGAAGGGGAATTAGGGGGAAGGGTCTGGCTGTGATGTGGAGTGTCTGTATTTGGGGTGAAGTGTGTAACTGAGGAATGGAGGGTTGTCCCTTTGTCATTTTCCCCCTGTTTTTCTCAGCTGCGGACCAGACCAGCTGCACCTTCCGGATAGTGGAGGAGAACGGGCTGGGGGAGGGGAAGCCAGACTTCCTCGCCTTCTCCCAAGAGATGGTGGCCGAGCAGTTCACTCTGATGGATGCTGTGAGTATTGGCTGCTGCCTTGGCACTGAGTGCTCTGCCCATGTGCTTGGGGTCCTGCCCGTGCGCTCTCTACTGTCTGCCTGGGCCTGTCACGCTCTCGCTCCCCTGCTTGCACGTTCCCTGCTCAGAGTTCCCTCGAGAGACCCGTCTCCAACCCTCTCTCTTCCAGGAGCTGTTTAAGAAAGTGGTGCCTTACCACTGCCTGGGCTGCATCTGGTCCCAGCGGGACAAGAAGGGCAAGGAGCACCTGGCCCCCACCATTCGCGCCACCGTCTCCCAGTTCAACAGCGTCACCAACTGCGTCATCGCAACGTGCCTGGGGGACCGTTCCCTCAAACCACAGCAGAGGGCCAAGGTGGTGGAGCGGTGGATTGAAGTGGCTCGGGTAGGACTGTCCCCTGTGGTGCCAGCCACTGCCCAGTGGGGTCTTTCTGGGATGTCCCTTGCTGGTGCTTGAAGCAGTGTAGCCCAGTGGATAGGGCACTGGCTTCGGAGGGGGTTCTAAGCCCCGCTCTGCGACCCTGGGCAAGTCTCAACTTCCTGGGCCGCCGTTTCCCCCTCTGTACAGTGGGGGTAATGATACCCGTTATAAAGCCTTATGAATGGGAATAAGAATTGTAACTAATAGCAGGAACTCCCTGTCCCTGTCCCACCTACCGTGCCCCCACTAGAAAACTAGATCCCTCTCCAAGGAGCCCATGGCTGAGGGGGACCAAACTGAACCCCCATCATCTGTGGGTTTCAGTAAGTGGGGTTCAGCTCTGACATCCCTCTGCCTTGGACTTTTGATTTTGCAGAATGAAAACTCGGCCAGTGCGGTTCTGTAGAGCTAAAGTCGCCCATTCCTGTCTGTGTGAAGGGAGACCCCCGTTTGAGGGGCCTAAGCCTGGGCTAGGACCTACCTGAAAAAAGTTTGCAGGGAGGGGAGGGTGCAGATGGGACTCGAGATGCTAAAGGGCCAGCTGCCCAGCTGTGCTAAATCAGCATAGCTCTGACTTTAGTGGAGCTGCACTGATTTACACCAGCTGAGGATTTGGCCCTAAACATCTCCATGGCCAAAGGGGGAAACCAATAACCATTGCCTGGCTGCCATCTTTCCAACTAACATTAAACCTTGCCGCCTCCCTGTCTCCCCTCAGGAGTGTCGCATCCTAAAGAATTTCTCCTCTCTCCGAGCCATCCTCTCCGCCCTGCAGTGTAACGCGGTTCACAGGCTGAAGAAGACCTGGGACGAGGTGTCACGGTGAGTGCAGCCCCTTGAGTCCCATGGCCGGAGTGTTAGCTTAGTTTGGGGGTTCCCATCTACGCCACAAGCTGTAACGCTGTCTTACTCACGTCCCAGGGCTATAGCCAGGGCCTGGTGATCGTGCAGATGGCACTGTGATCATTTCACCAGCTCTCCTCCTGGAGTGTGCCCGAAAGCCAGGGACCAATGTAAGACATTTTGCTGTCTTATCAGCATGAGGAAACTACGGTAGATCCCACACGTAAAATATTCCTGGATACCCTCCAAAATGGCAGAAGTACCCACTAGAGCTGTGATCAGCTGGGTCCTTCCCAGGGGCATGGCCCAGCCTGGAAGGGAATGTTTCAGGCAGATTCAGGCAGATTCCCAGGCAAATGAGGTCAATAAATCTGCGAGCCAAAGGGGAAGAATGGCTATTCTCCCAAGGCATGCTGGGAAAATCTTCTCCATCGCCTAAGAAAGAATCCAGGATACAAGCTGGTGTTTTGGGGAAGTGAAAATTTGGAGAATGAAATGGACTTGTGGTCTACTAGCAGCATGGGGCTTAGAAAGGGGCATAGGCTTGCACAAGAAGAGGGGAAGACAGCCCCAAATGGGATGGGGACACTGGTGCTGATGCCTCCTTGTTTCGCCCCGAACAGGGAGAGCTTCCGCACTTTCCACGAGCTGTCGGAAATCTTCTCGGATGAGAACAATCACTCGCTGAGCCGGGAGCTTCTCATTAAGGTACCAGGAGCTCAGAGTCTCTCTACACATGGGCTTGTTTCTGATCCGGGGGTGGGATGGGAGTTTACCCTGATGCTGCCCAGTCTGCAGTGAGGATGTGTGGAGCAATGGGAACAGGTAGTGAAGTCTATAGCAGCACATACCATGAGTTGCTAGAGGTCTTGCATGATCTTTAAAGCATGCCCCTTACAGACACACTAAGTGTGCACACACAGACAAACTTTTTGCACGCTCTACACCCAATGGGAATGTATATGGGAGTGTGGGTGATTTTAAAACCGAAATGAGGATTCCCTCTGAAATTTGCATCTCTGATGTTGCAGCCTTTTGCTAGGACATGAGTGTCAGGAAGTGAGAGACTTGAAACTGACTGGGCTATTTCGGCTGCCCAAGCTGAAGGGAGAAAGGGGCATGTGGTTTGTAGAATCCTCCCCAGTTTTAACTGTCAGGCAGTGTTTATAATACACACAGGGGAAACTAGTTTTTCATGGGCCAGATCCTCAGTCTACGTAAATCGATGGATCTTCAGTGGAACTACATCAGCTGAGGGTCTGGCCCAGAACTTCCAACTGGACAGTTTCCCTTTAAGTCTGAAAGGGACAGAGCAAGGCGGCATGTTGTGAATGGCTGATGCTGACAGCCTGGACTGCTGAGCGTGGCTCTGATTGGGCTTGGGCTGCAGCCAGCTCTGGCAGCAAGGAAATCCCCAGCGAGGGCAGAAGATAAGTAGGGGAGAGGCTTATCTATGAGAGAGGGGTGTCTGCAGAGGGATTCCCTCCCCTTATCTCCCTGGAACAGAGGTAAAGGAGCTCTGGCTGTGAGAGTCCATGCCAGATGCTGGCTGTGAGGTGAACTCCTGGACTGGCTCCTTGCGCACGCACACACTGGTGCTCTCTCTCATATATGAGCGCTTGCTGGTCTAGTGTGTGCAGCCAGCACTGCGGCAGCCGCCCCCGCCTGTTAGCTGCCTAGAAAGGAAGTAGCCGACTTGGTGGCCAAACCAAGACTGCATCTGAAAATCTCTCTAGTGGACCTGATTCTGCTCTCGTTCACACCGCCATGGCACAAGAGTAACCCGGCTGATGGCAGCAGCCTTACACGAGTATGCAGTGGGTGCGAGAAGAGTATTAGTGCCTGCTTGTTACTGTATTGCCCAATGTCATGTATGGAGCTTTCATTCTGGCTCCACGTAGGGCTGGGCTTAATGGATCTGCGCTGGAATCGCCTGGCTGCCTGAGGCCACAGGGTCAAATCCCAACATCAGAGGGGTGTGTATAGGATGTTGTGCACCAGGTGGCTGCTCTGCCCCAGAGGTGGCTGCATTTTAGCAGCCCTGCACATACAGAGAGCCTGTCCAGAGTCACACTGATTCATTTTAGTGTGAGCAGTGAGTGCTCAGCCCTTCTCGGGCTCAGGCCCAAAGCTTGTAAAATGCTGCTATAGAAATGTCCATCTCCGCATCAGGGCGTTCACTTGGACGTTGCATCCCATCTCTGTCTGGGGCTGAGATCACAAAATCCAAAAGGGAACAAAACATCCCTTTGAGCTATTAATATGTACGTGTGTGTGTGTGTGTGAGTGAGAGACGGAGAGAGAGATTGAGATGAGGGGAGGGAGGCATGACTCATATCGGGTGAGACTCCTCCTGTTTATAGCATGAATGCTCAGCTTTGATCATGTTCCCACCCCCATAGAGACAGAGGTCTTGTCCACACGGGATGCTATACTGGTATAAGGTAGGGTGTGAATTTAAACCGTTCTCGCTATACCAGTTTAACTCCCCTTGTGGGCGCTCCTGTTCCGGTAGAAGAGGGCCTGGTTTCACTTGAGCGAATGTCGCTTTGGAAGCTGTTTAATGATAATACCCGGCTCTGTATCTAGCGCTTTTCCCCTGTAGCTCTCAAACCGAGGCACAGAGGGGATGTGCCTGAGGTCACCTAGCAGGCCAGTGGGAGAGGTGGGAACAGAAAACCAGGTCTCTTGGGTCCCAGTCCAGTGCTCTGTGCAGTAGGCAGCACTGTTTAAGATGAGCCAGAAAAAGCCACTCTTAGCCTGGGATAAGTGTGTCCGCATGGGGGGTTGTGCCAGTAGAACTGTAGCAGCTTAACTGTGCTGGTATAATTCTACCCCAGAGAAGTCTCCCACGTAGACAAGCCCTTTGCCCCTCAGCAGGTGGGTGGCACTTCTGTAACCCTGCCTGGGTGGGGCTCCTGTGTTCCCTGCCCTACCTGAATTTCTGTCTGACAGCATGAGCTGCAAGGCAGGGAATGGGACTTACCCAGGGTTTGCAAAGCACTGTCTGAATTCTTGCCCCAGGAGGCCTGATCTTAGCGATCAAGGAGAGCCTCTAGCAGGGACGTTAGATCAATAAGCCAACCTGTGTCGTCTTGCCACCGATCCAGGAGGGGACGTCCAAATTCGCCACCCTGGAGATCAACCCAAAGAGGGCCCAGAAACGGCAGCAGCAGCAGCGGGAGATGGTGAGTGGCGTGGCCGCCCGTTGCTGGTAGCTCACTCAGAGCTCTGCGGCCGTCGCTTGTGTGGGGCTCATCCCGGCTCTCTCTCCTTTTCCAGGGCGTGATGCAGGGCACCATTCCCTACCTGGGCACCTTCCTCACAGACCTAGTGATGCTGGATACTGCCATGAAAGACTTCCTGGATGTAAGTATCCCCCTCCCCCCCCCCCCCCCCCCGTCCCTCGCCTTCTCTGCCTGGCTTCCCTCACTGAGCCCTGGAGCTCCAAGAAACTGGCCAAGGGAGGCTGTGGCTGAAAACAAAGGGCTGGATCCCTGCATGGTGAGACGCCCGGGACGCATGGGTACATTACTGAACTCACGCTGCCCCCTAGCGTGATGCAAGGCCTCGCCTGTCTTGCTCTGCGGGATCAGTTCCCAGGGGGGAGGGGTTATTGGCGGCTGCGGGAACCGTTGCCTGCAGGTTCCCTGTAACCTTTGTTTGATTTCTATCTTTCAGGGGGGGCTGATCAACTTTGAGAAGAGAAGGAAGGTGAGAGGTGTTCACGTACAGCCGAGCTTTCAGCTTGAGCAGACCTGGGTTAGAGAAAGGTGCTGACTTTGTGCATCCAGGCAGCTGGGGTCCTGCAGATACCCCAGCCCAGTTGGGCTCCCTCATTCTGCAGTCTGTAGCACTGAGGCTTCAGTAGCTGGCTCTGGGGGAGGGGTTCCCCGGGGCTCTGTGATTCCATGTATGGTGCCTGTCTAAGACACACACCCCTACCTCATGGGGCAGGAGTCTGGGGGTCTGGTCAGCCAGTAGGAGCGGGCCTCATTCTGTCTCTGCCTCGGCTCCCTGCAGGAGTTTGAAGTCATCGCCCAGATCAAGCTGCTCCAGTCGGCCTGCAACAACTACAGCTTCACGCAGGAGGATCGCTTCGTGGAGTGGTTCCATGGCGTGGAGCGGCTGAGCGAGGCTGAAAGGTGAGCTGGGCCCGGAGCCAGGGGCTTTAGCTACCGGTCCCTCTGCAGGGACCCAGCACCTTCCTCCTCTGGATGGGCCTCCAGAGCGTGGGCTGTTCTGCTGCTTACCCTCCCTCTGTGACGCTCTGCTGCCTGGACCCATAGAGGGACCCTTTGTCTCCTTCAGATCCAGGCTGCTGAAAATCTGCGGCTGAGCCCTTAGGCCCATTGCTCTGTCCCCTCCACTGTGCGCCGCTCCGAGCAGCCTCCCTGCGAACCCCAACGCACTGGGTGAATCTGGCACTAGGAAAGGGGTGCAGGGTTGGTGACCCTGCAGACTGACTCCCCCAGAACAGGGGGCGTCTAAACACCTGTAGCCTCCCTGCTCTTCGGTTTCCAGGCTGAAACCCCAGGACTTGGACCATGACCCCACCTTGCACCCCAACTCCTGAGGCTGTCAGAAACCTGCGGTCGCCCTAGTGCTGCGGGTGGGCTCCAATCCGTTCCCTCCCCTGCACTGTTAACATGGCTAGCTCTGGAGGGGGACCCTAGCCTCACCTGACTGAGTCTCTGCTCTCTTCCCCTCTCCTAGCTATAGCCTCTCATGTGAGATCGAGCCCCTGTCCGAGTCGGCCAGCAACACGCTGAAGGCAAAGAAAAACACAGGCATCATCAAGCGATGGAGCGAGTGAGTCTCCCTGCTCCCCTTCTCACCAGGGCCCTGAGCAGAGACGGGCTGCCCAGAGCTAGCGGCCAGGCCAAGCCGTGGGGGGTGGTATTTGGGTACCTGCTGGCTGGCATGTCTCCCCCCAGCTCCCCGCTCTTGACCAAGTGCTGTGGGTGAAACCAGCCACAGCAGCGAAGGGCGCCATGGGCCGGGAGTAAGGGGCGATGGCCGAGCTGGGGGAGATCCTAGGGGGCTGCCTGTTAACAATGAGCTGCATTGGCAGAGGTTGGGCCCCAGGACTGGGATAGCAGGGGTTGCTGCACTTCAGGCTGTGGGTGCATTAGCACATCTTGGTTGCGGGGTCAGGGTTAGAATAGCAGTGGGGCTGTGCGACATTAACAGAGCTGGGGGAGGGCTCACGGTTACAGAAGGGAGCTGCTGGAGCTGGAGTGCAGGCAGGACACTGGGCTCTTTATAGAGCGGAGGGAGCTGGGCCTGGGACAGAGGCTTCAGAGGGCATGGGGTGGGTGCTGCGGGGCAGGTTCCCCGGGGGGTGGGGGCACAGAGGCTGCGGGGGCGGGGGGGGGGATGGGGCGGGTGCCCCAGCTGCACGGTGCATGTCCGCTTTTTTCCTTCCTGACCATATCTGTCTCCCCCGTCCTGCAGCCGGCAGGTGCCGAGCGCCGAGCCCTGCACTAGCGGCAGCTCCCATTCCAAATCCTTCGACCAGCTCAAGTGCGGGCAGTACCTGTGCAGCGGGGACACGGCCGACTCGGTCAGCGTCACCTCGGCTGGCTCCAGCAGCTCCGACGTGGAGGAAATCAACATCAGCTTCATCTCCGAGTCCCCCGACTGCCAGGAGAAGAAGGTACGGGGCAGCTCGCTGGGCTCTCCTCGCACCCAGGCGATCAGGAGCCAGGTGCGCCCATTGCAGCCCCGCCTCTGCCCTGGGGGGTGGGGGTTCCCCCCACGCGTCTCCTAAAGGCTGGTTCTAACCTGGAGCAGATGGGAGGCTGAGCCCCTCTCCTTCCATCCCTCCCGTCCAAGGCATGAGTGGGGGTTGTCATTGGGAATTCCCTGCCCCCCCCCGCTGTGGCTGGAACCCCCCCTCCCCTCCTGGCCCTGGGGGTGCGGTTGGGGGAGACACCCCCTTTCCTCTCTGGATGGAGTTGCTGAAGCCGGTGCTTGTCCCTCCTTCCCCCCAGTTTTGGGAATGCACCTCACTCTCCTCCCTGGACACGTCGGGGATCGGCTCTGGCTCCAGCAGTGCCTCCTCCTCCTCGGTCTCCTCCACCCCGGTGACGGCCTCGCGCACCCACAAGCGCTCCGTCTCGGGCATCTCCAGCTACTCCTCCCTCTCCCTCCCCCTCTACAACCAGCAGATTGATGACTGCTGCATCATCCGGGTCAGCCTGGCCGTGGACAATGGCAACATGTACAAAAGCATCCTGGTGAGCACTGGGTACCCGCAGCGCATCTGGGGGAGGGGGCTAGTCTGGGCTAGCACATCCTGGGGAGAGTCTGCAGCGTGCCCAATCCCAGAGCCTTCTGAGGCAGGTGTTTGATCCTCACAGCACCTCCTGGCGGAGCTTGCAGCGGGAAGGACAGAGGGCGATTGCTGCTGAACTAACAAGCAGGGGGGCATGGGATCTGTCTTAGGCCTGGCAGCCACTTCTGGGTCCTTGTCCCTGATCCCTGGATTGATGAGCACTCTCCCCTTCCAGGTGACGAGCCAGGATAAGACCCCAGTGGTGATTCGCAAGGCTATGGCCAAACACAACCTGGACGGGGACCGGCCGGAAGACTACGAGCTCGTTCAGATCATCTCAGAGGAAAGAGGTACCTCGGGGTTCTGCTGGGACCCTGCCTCTGGCATTAACTGCCCCCCACAGTATCCTTCGCTTCCTCTCCCCTTCGGTATGGGGCTGTCACCCCAGACTTCTGCCCCTATCATGAGATGGAGCGTGCCCTCACAGCGCCCTGTGCGAGGAGGGGCCCTTGGGCAGTTCAAAGACACCTCTGCTGGCCAAGGGAGACTAGAGCGTCCCGCCGCTGGGATTCTTGGCCCGAGCCCTTAGCTCTGCACCACCCAGCTGCAGAAGCCGCTGAGAGGAACGAGCTGTCCCGGTGTTTGCTGCTTCTCCCAGGCCAGCTGGGACCAGGCCCTGCAGAGTTGGGGTGGGGAAGCTAATGGACCCATTCTGAACTTTGACGTTTTGGGTCTGACACATGTTTTGTCTGACGCGGTCCCCCATTCCTAGGGCCTTCTGGTGTCCCTCGTCGCCTGAGCTGCCCATGTTACACTGGGGTATGTCTACACAGAAGCTGGGAGGTGTATGTCTCGCTGAGCTAGGAATTACATGTGCTAGTGCCCTAAAATAAGGCCTGAACTTTTAATGGGGAGAGAAATGAACCATTGGAACAATTTACCCGGGGTCAGGTGGATTCTCCAGCACGAACAATTTTCAGAACAAGAGTGGATGTTTCTAAAAGATCTGCCCTGGGAATTATTTTAGGGAAGGTCTGTGCTCTACAGGAGGTCAGATTAGACGGTCACAACAGTCCCTGCTGAGCTTGGGATCTATGAAAACAGCAGCCAGGGCTGCAGCTGCGCAGCCAGGGAATTGGGCTGGTGACCCGAGGACAGACCAGAGCGCTCTCGTAGGGTTGTAGTCGGGTGGCTAACCCCAGCTGCTGGGGCTACGCTATTTCGGCACAGTAGCCTGAATAGAACTAGCCTGTGTACATCTGGCAGCTGCTGTGTAGGCAGAAGCTTAGATGGAGCTGTCCACAACTCCTTAGAGGGGATGTGCCCCCCAGGGAAGGAGCTACTGGAGCTGCTTCTGCCATCACTTCCTGGGGAGAACATTCCCCTAGAGTCGTAAAAGAAAGGATGGCCCGGGGCTTAGGGTACCAGCTTGGGCTGCTGGAGACCCAGATCCTGTTCCCTCTCCACCACAGACTTCTTGTTAGACCTTGGGCAAGTTGTGAAGTCTGTGGGCCTCAGTTCCCCAACCTGTAAAATGGGCCCTCCCTCCCAGATGCTCTGGAGCCAGAGAGATTCCCTGTGATCCTCCCAGTGGCTGAGGCAGCCCCATGCCGCTCTCCTGTCTGTCAGGGAGGTGAGCACCATCTCCGTCCTGCCGAGGCTGCAACACTCGGCCAAAGTTAAATGTGAGTCGGCGGCAGAGTTAGGGCTAGGACCCAGGGGCTCACCCTGTGCAGTCCCAGCCTTACTCTACCTCGGCTCCTGGCTACGTGCTCCTTCCCCTTCCACGAAGGCAGCCGGAGCCCGTGGGTGCCTTAACTGAACTCTCCTTGCAGAGCTGAAGATCCCTGACAACGCCAACGTCTTCTACGCCATGAACTCTGCCGCCAACTACGACTTTGTGCTAAAGAAGAGGGGCTTCTCCAAGGGCGTGAAGATCAAGCACGGCTCCAGCTCCACCCTGCCCAGGATGAAGCAGAAGGGCCTGAAGATTGCCAAGGGCATCTTCTAGCCATGGCTGGGCTGCGCCCCTCGCTGACTGGGCTTCGAGGGCAGCCTGCTCTGGGCCTGGCTGCTGGTCTATCTTAATGCCACCCGGCCTGGGTGAGGTGAGCCAGCCTGACCCGCGAGGAAGGGTGTCGCTCTCCTGGAGCTGCATGGGCGGGTGTGGCTGTGGCCTCTCAGTGGAACCCTGCGTTCCGAGCCGGGCGCTCTCCTACATGCAGGCTGGGTTTTTAACTCCTTCCAAGGCGTGACGCTGCTGTGGCCGTCGGGTCGCCCAGAGCTGGGCCCTGCCTCTCTGCCTTAGGTGCCTTCCGTCAAAGAGCGGAGGAGAGGACTGCTTGCCAAGGGCCCCCTTCACCTACCTGCAGGGGGGGCACATGCAGGGAGTTTTAGCGGACTCCCTGAGCGAAAGAGCTGAGCTCTCCCTCTCCAACGGGGTGTATCCCCTCCTGTGCTGAGTCAGGCCCTGAAGCTGCTTTCCCTCCAGGTCCCTCATTCCCCTTCTGGGGTAAACTGGCAGCATGACCATTTTGCATCTCCCACCTGCCCCTGGGGAGCTGCACTTTGCCTCTGGACCATTCCCCTAGGGACACAAAACTGGAAACCACGCAGCTGCTGCTCCACAGGATCGGTGGGGCATCCTTGGTGTGATGACCTGGCCGGTGGCTTTGACAACTCAGCTCTGCAAGGCTGCTTTTTCTTTCTACTGATCCTCTGGGTTGGACTCCCGTGTCCCTCCAGTGCTCTATTACTTTCAAACCTGCACCAAAGATCAAATGCCAGTGTCTCTTCGTCGGCAAAAAATACCCAGCCGGAACTGCCATCTGAGCCAGGAGGAGCGGAGCCAACTTCTGTACAAATGTCTGTAAATAGAGACTTTCTTTTTGGTTGGGTGGGAGAGGAGCAGCCAGGTGGGGCTAACAGCCCTGGGCTCCATCCACCCAGCCCCCAGAAAGTGCCACTTACATTGGGCTTTACAAAGACTTTTTTTAAACATTTGACAATGAAATGGAGGAGGGGTGTGAGCAAACTTTTGTAAAAACAAACCCCTGATGTTTACTGAATCTTTTTCAATATTTATTGGTTGTAAATAGGACCGTCAAATGTGTACATTTTTACTAACCCCTCCCCGCCCCCCACTTGTCTTTAAAGTTGCTGGGAGCCATCTTTGTAATGGCTGCCTTCTGTTGTGTGCAGGAGTGGAAACTTTTCCACGTCCCCTTTGTTTCTTTATCACTAACAGGGAATTGCTTCAGCAGGGGAGAGAGAAAGCTGAGTTTTTTAAATCACTGAACAAAACACTCACAGTGGGGGCTCTTTGTTCCTGGAGCTCCTCAAGCCCTTTCCTGTTTATGCCCATGCCCATGCCCATTGTAGCAATACTGGTGTGCCTGCCAGCTCTGGGAGCAGACAGGACCTTTCCTGAACAAGCCTGTAGGAGTGCTAGTCCCTGGGAGCTCTGTCTCTTAGGAGCCAGTTCTGTAGGACCCTGTTGGAAGTTGCCACCTGACCTGCATGTCTCATCTGTGCTGTGACTTGGGCCACGCAGGGAGGAAAGCTAAGACACAGGTATGTAGAGGTAGTGTCAAGCTGCGGGGAGCATGGGGAGGGAAGCTCTTATCCCAGAACGACTGTATCCAGCGCATGCTGACCTTTCCCGGGACCTGCCTGCTCTCTTCCACCTCACTTGTGTCTCTAGCAGCTGCTTCTCGGTTGGGTGGTAACTCCTAGCAGGGCCTTGGGTCTGTCACTCTGGAGTGTTGCTGCTTTGGGGTCTGGCCTGGGCACTTCGTAAAGGGCATTTGTTCATGCATCTGCATGGGCCTAAGCTTCAGGAAATAATCTCTCTCCTCTCCTTCCCTCCCCCGCCCCCCAGCTCCTGCACATGAAGGGAGCCATGGCCTCCTTGAAGCAGGAGCCTCTCCATGGCCTGCCTACAGCACCAGAGCTGCTCCTGCTACCACCTGTGTCTCAGTGGCCCCTTTGCCAGGCACAGCACTTAACAAGCTGGACCTCCTCCGCTGGAGGCTGAACGAGCGACTGCACGGCTGTGCTGCAAACCAAACCCCTCCAGCTTCCGCCAGGCAGCTGAACCTGTCCCCTCCTTACTTGAGGAGTATTGTACTATCAGGGGAGGCTGGGAGGAAGAGATCCTTCACCTTCACACAAGGACTCTCTGCAGATCAGCCAGCATGGCCAGCCTGCAAGCCTAGGGCGTTCCTTTACCCTACACTACGCTGTGGCAGAAAGTGCCTAAACGCTACTGTCTTGTGGGGGCGCCCTGGCTCCAGAGGATCCTACAGGGTGAACTGTCACTGTGAAATATTCCCTTAACTCCCTATGAGAATGTGAACACCCCTGCACCCCACACACTCACAAACTGACCCCACCCCCCCACCTCTCCACTGGACAGCTGCCTGCTCAGCTTTTGTACTGCTCTGTGCCTGAACACCTGTGCCCACTCCTGAAATTAAAGGCAGGGCAGGGTCACCTTCCCTATCTTTCCAGGTGGGCTCAGCTCGCCCCTGTGTGTATGTGATCACTGAAGCTGGATGTATTATATGTATGTATTTTGTAACACAACTTCAATGAAGGAGCACACTGAGCGGTGTGACATGTACACAGCAATGTAATTAGTCTTTGCAATAAAATACCAATGTGCAAATGTCACAGCCAGGAGGCTGGATGCAGTTTGTCCTCAGGTGCTGGCCTACCACAAAAATGGAACAGCACCAGCCTTTGTCCTGTCCCCTGTGAAGCCCTGGGCTTCTCACCAGCCAAAAGAGGAGCAGGGAGGGACTGATGCCTGCAGTGATTGCTTGAGTGAGTGAGTGACATTTTATTGCTAGGAAAAGAGTGAGGCCCTGAGGCAATTGACAGGATTTGAGTCACTGTGTTTTTTCTATTACTAGCAGGTCTGCTCTTTCAGATGGGAGCAGAGATGGCCCTGCTGGATTGATGTCAGCAAACTATCTACTTCTCACCCAAACAGACTGACCCCAGATTTCCAGCACTGAAGTAGCATTGCATTAGGCCACTGAATCCCGCAGCAAGAGCAAAGGAGGAGGGTCAGGACCTGACAGCTGGTTGTAGCTCTGCCACATTCTGGGGTAAGTCAGCAACATGCTGGGCCCCAGTTCCCCATCTGTAAAACAGGGCTAAATATCTAGTTAATGTGGTAATAGAGATTTTAGGAGGGTTAGCACCATGCCTGCATGAAGGCTTAGGGCCAAGTAGCATTAGTGAACTGATCTCATCTGGTGTAGTGCAGGAGAAAGCAGCCAGCTTTCTAAACAGGGCTCTTCTGTTGCTGAGGATTGTCAGTCAGTGACAGCTTTATGAAAGACCCCCATTTCAAGCAACTCCTTTAAAGTCTCTCTGTGCAAGGTTTGACTTTTACATGAAGAGCAATTTACTAGGTCAAGATGATGATGCAGGTTTGATGAATGGCTCCATGCAACAGGTGCCACCAGGTATATTTTTCATAGAACAAAACTGCCCACTAAATTTGATGCCACCCCCCTCTCCCACCAGCTCTGAATGTTCTTAGGGAAAATTCTGTTGCAATAAGTAGACCGGAAGAGGCCAGGAGGTGCAGCCAGAAACAAGCATTTAATCAGAATTTGGCAAGGAGGAGTTGTTTTTTTTACAGAATTGGTTTGCTGGCCTGGCTCTAATCCAGGAAAGGTAAAGAAAGGTCGGGCAGGCGCTGGTAGGTTGTATTCCAGAACTGCACGTAGGAGGCTCTCAGACCTTGCTTCACCGAATCATAGTTGATGTCGCTGTTGATTTCGAGGTAGAAGCTCTCCTCCTGAGTGTAGGGTATCCACCCAATGGGCACAGTAGACTCCCCTTTGTTGGGGTCACTGAAAAAGCAGACAAAACAGCTGGTATTAAATGCAAAGCTGCCAAGGGGCTCACAGCCCAGCCTCTAGGGTTCATACAGGTCAGCCTTTCTAATGGCCTATAAACCTGGGAGAAGGAAGCACTTGCCTGCACACCTTTTGAGGAGCTAGACCTAAACCTTGGGGTTAGCTGTCATGGGGCTGCTGGGCAGAGAAATGTTGTGTATGTTAGTACAGTGAACTGCGATGGTGCACACCCAGGTTGACGCTGGAACACCACTACCTCACCATCATGTTCAACTCAAGATCCCAGTTCAGTGTGTTTGCCATTCCCTTATAGCAGGGGGACCTAGTGCAATCTCTGCTCTAGGAGATCTACGGGCCACCTACATGTGGGTGGGTGCTGCAGGTGCGACAGATTCCCCCCCGCTGTGGGAAGACTGCTCACTGGAATTTTGCATCAAGCTGTGCAACTGGCAGGGCATTGCCCCACACAGGCTGAGTTCCTTACCCGGTTCTGGCAAAGTTGGTCCAATAAGCTATCAAGGCCTTTGAGACGGTCCTGTGCTTAGGCCAGTAGCCCAGTGGGGTGCTGAAGGGTTTCCCAAAGACATATTGAAGGTCATCTGCGTGGTCTGCCCCTACCCAGCTGGGGTACACAGGCATTCGAGAAGGCTGGGAGAACACATAGGAGTAAGTCTTGGCATTCCTACACAAACCAAAATAGATTCTCAGCAAGTGAAGAGGATCTGCACCAGCATTACTCCCTATGCACAAAGTCAGACAATATTGGCACTGGAAGAGGTTTGGTCTTGCAAGATCCATGCACTGTCAGGTTAAAATCATATTACAAATACTTGCCCTTCCATTTTACCTTGGCCACCTTGACTTGAGCCGTACAATTTTTTTTTATAAAACCTGTTTCCATGGGAATCTTTAAATGTTTTCTGGGCCCTGTGCGTAAAAGTTCATTTTTACAAACGAAACCAACTTTGACCCCACGAAGACACATTCGTGGCTGAACTGAGTCACCAACCTACTTGTAGGGTGGATAAAAATCAATGATTTTTAAAATGTAGGTTTGTTTTTAAATAGAAAAAGCCTAATTTGGAATGAAGATATATTATTAAGGCTTAAATTTACTATAACCTATTAATCATTTAAATTAAATAAAAAATATTAAGCAGTATATATTTGCTCCCAAAGTGTTAAAGGTAATCAAGTCACTGGCTGAGCCCCTAGAACCAGAGTTGTGGGGCTAATCCAGTTTTTGACAGCAGTAGCCTCTTCTGCAGGTGCAGAAAGAATTTATTTTTTCATGTCAGTTTATTCAGCTGGCACAGCTCAATGACTAGCTCAATCAATGTTGAGAAACCGACCAGGAGTTGCAAAAGCAGGAATGCTTGTTTTCTCATATGACTAAAAATGAGGTCTGAACTTTTGAAAGACAACAGTGACCAGAAATAATCAGTTCAATTCACTAATTACAGTTGATACTTTAATACAAACCATATTATTTACAGTAGCTTATTTTAAAATCCTGGTTCTGTGCATTTAATAAAATTTCAGTTTCCATCCAAATGCAGCTTGACACAAGTAAAAATATTCATCTAGTAGATTAGAAAATGGTCACCCATGCATTTCTTAAGCCAAACTATTGCTTTGAGCTATGGTGTAACCTCCTGGATAGCAAGAGAACCTTTACACTTAATTTACTACAATTCAACAGGTTTGAGTGGCTACCAAGCAATGAGAATCAACCTTTCTTTAGGAAAATAAAGAGCAAAACAAGATTCCAGTGACTGTTTCCAGCTCGCTGATTTAAACCATGAGTAAAGTAGCTGAATCACAGACTCTGCCTCTGGGCCCACCACAACCCTCTCTGACTCACCTAGCGTTCGCATTATGCAGAGCAAGTGCCTGCTGCGTGGGACTCAGGAAGAGGTAGTCTGTCTCCAGGTCCACCACTGTCCTTTTCATGACCTCCTGGTCAGGTTTGTCATTCCACAACTGGGTGTACAGGGAGAATGTGGCATTTGCAGCCTGCACTCCCTTCTGTAGAGTCAGCCCCTGCACCAGGTTGTAGACCTCATCTCTGAAAAGACACAAAACATCTTAACTAGGTCCTAGTTCTGAGCTCAGTGCTCAAAGCAATAGATCTTGGTGGTATAGATGAGATACCTTCAGGCAGTAGGCTGCCAGTGTAAATCCAGCTCAAGGGTGACTGCAGGTTAACATCATCCTGTGACTCACAACTGGTAGCTCAACCTTTGGCAAGGCTTGCAGCCTGGGAAGACAGCTGGAAGCTAAGCTTGGTGTAGCTGGTGAATGTGACGTTCAGTTCCTGGCTCCGAGGGATTCAGCATCTCAATTTTCTATTCCTTTTCCCTTCCCAAAGAGCAGGAAGGAGCCAGGGGGATTTGGAGCCCTCTAGAATACTGTTCTATAGAGGTCCTTGTGCCCAGTGACTTGGTACAACTGTTGCCCACTGAGTCAGCCTTGTTCTTTACACGCTACTCGTGAAGCCAAGAAACTTTTGCTTTCTGGAACGCAGGATGTCTGACAGGTGAGGGACCCAAAAGCCCCCACCCAGATGTGGGGGGAGAGAAGCCACAAAGTAGTATGAAAGCTGGAAGAAAAAAGGAAGAGTTCTCCTTTCTAAGCCCCTGGCTAAACGATACAAGAGGCAAAGAGCCAGGCTGGCTCTTGGAAACTGCTCTCTGCCCTGCCATTGCATTCATATGCCACATCAGCCCTAGCCTTTCACATGGCAGGAGTGAAGCTGGCTCTAAACAGGTGCTATTTTGGCCCAGGCCTGATCTGCAGCGGTTCTCAACCTTTCGTATAGGTGACCCCTTTCACACAGTAAGCCTATGAGTGCGACCCCCCCCTTTATATTAAAAACACTTTTTTATATTTAACACTATTATAAATGGTGGCGATAAAGCAGGGTTTGGGGTGGAGGCTGACAGCTCACAACCCCCCTAAGTAATAACCTTACGACCCCCAGTTTGAGAAGCCCTGATCTATGGGAGTGGTGGTGTTATTGACAGGGCGCCCAAGCCAATCATTGCATTGCCGGTGCTCTACTCATTGGCTGTCCCCTTCTCGACAAAAGCCCAACTTGCTTTTCCTTTCTATGGCTATGCCATTAAGGGCAGCTGCAACTTACGCTGTGATCTTCACAAGCGGGCGGTTGATAGCAGGCATGTCAAAGCCAGCGAAGAAGTGCCCGTCCATGTTGTTTACGCCTGCAATGTAGTCAATGTCTGCAGCATTAGCGAAGAGATTCTCTGGCCGGTCTGGGAGGAAATCTCCATCAACCACAGGAATGAAAGAGAGGTAATAGACTAGAGGATCTGCAGGAGGGAACAGAAACAGAAATCCACTATACATCTGTGAGAGGAGCCAACAGCCCTCATGCCTAGCATGGCCGACAGCTGCTTTGCACAGGGAGCTTCTGGGTGATATCCTGGCCGCACTGGCATCAATGGGAGTCTTGCCACTGACTTCAGAGGAGCCAGAATTTCCCCCGTTACATAGTGGAAGGTGGGCATATAACTATATACTATAGACCTCTCACCTAGCACACCCTATGGCTGCCTTGCACAGGGAGCTTCAGGGTATATACAGTATATAGTGCAAGACAGGCTTTAGCCAGATATCACAGACACTGCATTAAGGTGGCGGGGGGGCGCAAAACAGCAGACATCGGTGTCAGACCAGTGTCAAAGTCAGCTAACTCGCCCACCCACAGCTACAGAAGAGTGGGGCTTGCTCCTGAGCGAAAGCTCCTCCGTTCGTTCCAGCCGTGTTCACCTGCTGCCGGCAGCAGAGGATTCAGACATGGGCCTGCAGTGCAAACAGCGGGCCAGCAACCATTCTTGTGACAAGCTAGTCCTGTATTCACTGAATTGGCAAACAACATTCCCTACCGGCTGTACTGGGAGTGGGTCTTGCTGGCTCATACGCCCCACCTAGTGGCCCAACTGAAAATTGCAGGGCAGTGGCAATTTTTGAGCATTGCTCCTGAATTCTGCTCTCTGCTTCCACAGAATATAAAGTGTGGTACAGTACTGGCCAGTACAGCTGTCTCCAAGGGACACAGAGGTTGTGTTAAGCCATGCCATGGCTACCTCGGTAGTGCAGCTCCACTGTGCTAAAGAGAGAGGCATCTTTTCCAGCATGATCAATCCCAGTCAGTACAAAATGTACTTTATTGAGCTGGGGGCTGACATCTTCCCTTATCGAATGATCAACATAATGTCCCATCTGCTCACTGACTGGGCTCTGTGGGCACGTAACACACAGTGCCCTGATTCCCATCCTGCTAGCACCCACTGACTCACATGACAGGTTGACCATCGGCAGGTGATAGGCCAGCGTCACAGCCTGGGGGTCGGTGACCCGGAGGCAGTTGCCCATGGCCGTGGTGTTGTCTGTAGGGCAGCCCACCTTCTCTGCCACCTTTGGGACATGAATGAGAGAAACCACCCTGTAGTTACACCCATAGCCATTGCTGGCACAACCAGCCAGGAATTAGCACTGAACTAATACCCATTGGGAAAGGGGGAGTTTCTTTTTAATCCTAGAGGATTTTGTTTGCAAGTCTCCATCTCTATGGAGTATTGCCCGCTCTGAAGACTTTTGGTTTTGCTTCTGCTCCTGCTTATTAAATCACCCTCAGTTTTTCACATGCAAGACAGACCTTTAACTGCAGGAAGTCTGGCCAGGACAGCTGGCCTCAGCTTGGGAGTATCAATGCGTCTCTGAATCCAAAGGCCTTGGACAACTGGAGCACCATTTGTCCTCCTGGAGCTGTAACTACCGTGCAGCTTCTCCCAGGCTCAAATCTGACAAAGACCCTGGGAAACTCTTGCCTCAGGACACTGCCCTACTTCTGGAGTCCACTTTACCTTGGTAGCCCAGAAGAGAGGGTTCTCCTGGATAGCCCAGGGGCACAGGCCGACTCCGCTTTGGCTGATGCCTCGTTTGATCAGCCCCTTGTTGTACGGAGATAGCGTCTGCAACATGGAAGAGAAATAAGAAGGTTATGTGGTATCAAGTCCTGAAAAGATCCTTCCGTATTCTGGCACGGCCATGGCAGAGAGCTCCAGCTCCCATCCAGGCTTTACGTGGGACTCAAAAGTCATTAGCTCTTTTCAAGTCTCAATTACAGTGTCTCAGGAATCCAGGGACTCAATCTTCTAAACCACCAGGCAGCTGAGGTGCTCAGCTATAGAGCCAGCAGGGCAGTACAAGAACCCCTACAGGAGAACAGAACTGGGGCTGAAGATAAAGAGATGCTGTTACAGTAGGGGAACCCTAAGGTGGGACATCACTTGGGAAAACAGCACTCTCCAGATCTGGATTTGGAAGGTTTAGAAAGGACATTTCTAAATCAAAGCTGAGAGAGCAGCTGTGAGGAAAACAATTACTTTCTCTATCAGGGTGGGCTGCTCAAAACGGGATGTTAATTAACCCACTGTGGCTGGACCTACTCCCAGGACAGCATCTGCAGTGAGAAAAGACCAGCAACTGTGATGGGGCAGTTTCGACCCTTCACAAAACTGAGGGGGAAAAGGAACCCCATGATGGCCCAGCGGCAATCACACACCTGTAACGAGACACTGGCGGCACCAGCTGACTCCCCGAAGATGGTGATGTTTTCTGGGTCACCCCCAAAGGCCTTGATGTTTCTCTTCACCCACGCGATGGCCATGTGCTGGTCCTTTAGCCCGTAGTTACCTGGCCAAGAGAAGGCATTTACATTTCAAGGAGGAGAGTTGAAGCAGTGAGGCTCAAAGCCCACCCTGCCCAACGCCCCCAGCTCCGCTCAGTATCAGAGCTGGGGTTAGAACTCAGGAGTTCCTGGCTCCTGCGTTCATGTCTATATGTTTTGTGAAGCTGTGCGTTCAAACAAGGGCTTTTTCCCTCTCAACACCCATGTTCTCCTCGTGCCACATGCTGAAAAGAAACCAAGATCTTGTGCTGGTGGACGTTATCCCCAGCTATCACAGAAATCACTGCAGTATCTTAACTCTGCTAACCGTCTGGTCAGATACGAGAGACAAGATGTGCTGGGTGGGTACCCAACCTATCTAACCAACGCCAGCTGTGCCTCAAATACCCAATCCACTTGCAGCCTCTGCTCCAAGTATAAACGCGGGCCCTCTCATCCCGTGAGAGAGATCTCTTCTGCCACACTCCCCCATACAGAGTGAAGGTGGCACCCCGCCGTGCGTGTGTGTGAGGGGGGGCAGGACACGAGACAGCTCAGTATGTTGTGTGAGGGGAGTGTGGTAGCAGGAGATACCCCAGCGTGTGCGGAGGTGCGGGGGCAGAGTGGAGGTCTCTGGAGCAAAGTGAAGTAGCTGCCATACCTGGAATACTAGCATCCCCCGTGCTGAGGAACCCCAGCGGTCCCACTCGGTAGTTGAAGGTCACCACGATGACCTTTCCTCGCACTGCGATCTCCTGGCCGTCGTAGAGGTAGTTATCGAGGAAGTTAGCGCCCTGCCCACCTCCCACGAGGAATCCGCCTCCATAGATCCATATCATCACCGGCAGATTTGTGGACACTGTGGGGAGGGACAGACCACACAGAGTCAAACGAAAGCCCTTCCTTGTCCAAATGAAACCCAAGTCCCTTGATGCCACGTAGGCAGGATACCACCTGTTGGGCCCATTCATCAGCAAGTATTGCCTCACTCAGGCATAAGCCAATCTCTTGTGTGAATATAGAAACATCTGACTCCAGGTCCACCTGGCCACAGACACAGACAGATGATTCATCATGACAATGGACTTAGGTCTCAGCTACTTTGCTCTATCAGGGCTAAAGGAGCCTGGGGCAGCAATTCAGTGCAGAAGAGACACCCAGCATGGAACTCCAATCTCTACTCGCCAAGAGAAGCACAAGCTCTCCATGGAAACAGGTTCAGTGTTGTCTCTAGTATCACCATCCATCCTCCCAGAGCCTGCAGGGTGGGTCATTTCCACAGACGCACAGTGCTTTGCAAGAGAACTCACCATAACGGGAGCGGGGGCTGTAGCTGCCATAACCCGAGGCGTCCACTGCTGCCCGTGGAGTTGGGGAGAATACATGACTGCAGACTGACAGCCCCAGGGGAGTCTGTCAGGGATGGGCAGCCAAACACAGAGCTGCTCAGGCCTGCAGAGAGCCTTCTCCCTAATCACCTAGTGTTACCATCATGCCTGTACCTCCTTTCCTGTCTTGAGGGATCCAGATGTTCAGATAAAGACAGTCCTCACTCCCACGAGTACTGGTTTGGGTGAGCGTGACCTGCAGGCAACGTTTTTTGTACTCCTTGGCCTTCAAAGTACCTACAAAGAGAGAGAAAACAACATCCCACTTTAGAACCCTCGGTTCCATCCTGCAGGCCTGTGACTCAGGTCCCGTTCCCGGCCCTCACTCACCGCCATGGCATTGTTTCCAACTAGCAAAATAGCTGTGATGAGACACCCCCTTTCTAACTGGCCACCTCATACCCACGAGACTGCAGAAGCTACAATCACTTTAAGCTTGAGGGAACCTTGGGAATTGTGGCCACAGAATCTGCAGGTTCCTAGCTCTGTCCCGGCACTTCCACACACACACAGTTCCTTTCTACAATCATCCTTTCTAACAGCCCGGGCAACATCTTAGTGACATTCACTTAGTGAATGAAAGCAACACCAGACCCAGCTCCTGCACGCAACAACATTCCCAGCTGATCACCTGAATGAAAGTGCAGTATGTTACCGCTGAGGCAAGGTATGCCACAGAGAAGGGCAATGACAGAAAAGGGGAACAGAACTTTATGACGTTCATGAGGGTGGAGCAAAATATATCCCCAAATAAAATCATTGGTAGCCACCCCTTGACCAGCAGGGGTATGAAAGCCAGAGCCCCTCGCAGAGGAGGCCTCTGTGATACTCAACAAGATGGCTAATGCAGTATTGGGGAAACAAACCAGGCTTCCAAAATGGTATGAGAATTAAAATGTTCTGGGGATGAGGGCAGAAAACGAAAGATATTCTAAATGTGTGTCTTACCATCCCAGCCAGGATGTTGTTGGGGGTCTTCAAAACTCTTTGGAGGAGCAGCAAAAGGGATTCCTTTGAAGATATCGACGTAGTCACCAAAGAGACCCAGTTTTTCACTGATGCCCTCAACAAAACCTCCTTCAGTGTACACCACACCCAGCTAAACACATGCCAAGAGGAGAGAGGGGACAGCAAACATCTTCCCGTGAACGTAGATAGGCAGAATTCACAGCAGGAACACAAATCTCCCCAATCATTCAGCCCTAAGATGCATTCGCTATGAAAACAGTATGTTTCCACAGTAGTGGTGTTCCTAACCAGACTTCAACTGAAATAGCATCCTCTGAAGACTCTTTATAAAATTAATGACCACCACACTCTGTTAATGAATAACTTGCACTTGTGTTCAGGATTTTATCCAGCAGGCATTTCTAAGCGTTTTACAAATATTAGATGGTGATAAATCCTGACTGCATTTTACAGATGGGGATGTTGAGATACAGCAAAGGAGTGACATGAAGTCAAAGGGAGTTCCAGCAAGAAAGTTTTGAACTAAATGTTGTTTTATGCAATACTGAAGATACCAGCCCGTGCAACACAAGGGTTGGGATTTTTAATGAAGCTTAAGGGGAGTCAGGCACCCAGATCCCCTTGAATATCAACACATACTGGGATTCTCAATGGAGCCTAAGTATCAGACTTACTCCAACTGGCCATTTCAAGGGCTACAGAAGAAGCGAAATTGACTCATAATGAACAGAAATGGACCTTAAATTACTTTGCAGAGAATCTTACAGTCAAGATATAACAGATGATATGCAAAAGGTAAATGTTTGCCACCACCTGCTGCCAAAAATTATCACAATGGGCTCCCTAATATTGGGCCAGGAGCTGTACAGAAGAATAAATCCTACCCTTCAACATTACTGAGGAGGCAGGAGCTGCTCAAAACAAGTTTGAGCATGCTCAGGGAGACACAGCAGAGAGAAGGCTTGGTGGCTCTCTTTTCATTGGATGAAAGCTACCCAGATACCAGGAAGGGGAAGATGAGTATTGGCAAGAGAAACATAGGCCAGCCCAATTCAAACACTCTGGGTACACGTTAGCTGCCTACACTCAGTAGCTGGAATTGCCCATTTCCATTATTTACTTTATGCAAAGTTAAAAACAAAACCAGCCCCTTGCTACTTTGCCTTCCTACTTAACCACAGCCCACGAGTACACAAGTGTTTTGGCTGGTGGATCAACACAGTTTGTAGAACTGCTTCCCTGTCTCTCACGTCCCTTCCTGACATGCCCATTCACACTCTGTGGGAAGACCAGAAGACAGGGCTCTGCCACACACAGGATGTGGAATATCCCTTATGCAGCTACTCTGAAGGCTGCCCTGCAGTTCCGTCGCTTTCCCGAATTCACAAAACAGTACAAAGGAGTAGAGAGAACAGAAAATTTGTCCCAAATGAATGCATAATATCGAAGAATAAGTTAAAACTTATTTTGCTTGTATTTGATTCTAGATATATCACACATAAGGTATGCTTCAACTCAGATACCATGGTAACCAGCCCTTTCTATGTACTTGATCAAATTTTTCTCAAAAATGCTCTATTTGGGTTGGAACTTTCCACATGTCATCTCATCTGTATCTAAGTGGTTCACTGTGCTGGAAAGTTGACTTAAGGTCTGTTCAGCTACTGATGTATTAAGGCAATTGGTGGGAAAGAGATTCAATTTGTTTTATAAAAAAAAATCGGCAGCAAAGTTAAATACAAAATTAAAACAGATGATATTTAAAAACAAACCACTCTGGAATAGTTACATTGTGCCTGAACCTAAATTCCTGGCATGCCCAAAATTCCCACTGATTTCAATGAGTTTTGGATGCATGCAGGGTCAGTGGTATGTTTGAGAATATATATTTTAAAGTACATTGCAAATAAAAACAGTTTGTTTTGTTATATTGTTCCCTGCTACTATTGATTAACTCCACAGTGCTCCAGGTATATTTTAGGTATCTCTAAAGTGGCAACATTTAAAAAGATACCGAGTTGCGTAAATCAGTATTGAACAATACTATAGCGTCACAGATAAAGTTGTTTCTGTTCTTTAAATCCTGGTCAAAAGGGGAAAAAAAAAAGCAAAATCCATGAATCAGGAAGTGCAAACATTAAGGTTCTAATGGCAACAATGAATCACCCACACATACCCCTTAATAGTATTTTCAATGGCTAAACGTAGAACTCTGTATAAAACAGGTGTAAAGTTTCCCTTGGAATGTTAAAATGAGTATTTCCCAAATAGGTGTGCATTCAGATTTGCAATCTTTATATTGCAGTACCAACAAGGTTTCCGCACTTAATAGATTCCTTTTCTTACTCAGAAAAATGAAGAGGAAGAAAGAAAAACCGGAAAGTGGAGTGCTGCAGACGACGGTTTATATTGGAGAGGTAGTAGGCAACGAGATATACATTAAAGGAGAACTGCAAAGGAAAGGAAAAAATGGGTTGGAGCCCTTTATATACTATAAAATAGCAAGGGGACACAGCCCCCTTTTTCCCCTTTTGCAGGTCTCCTTTAATGGAAGTCTTAGGTAACTATCCAAAATAGCTACAACATCTGTTTTCTCATCTAGCTAATGGCATACAAAACCTTAAAAGCACATTTTTCTTCTAACCAGGCAGCCTGTTTTCACTCTAACACAATTTACCTTTACACTGATGGTTATGCATCAATGAACTACCTCATACTTACTGTTGTAGCCCTTGCTACTCCAAGGTAGCAGGCTAGGACAAAGCACAGAACCTCCCAATGACACATGATGCGTGCTAGACAAGCCTGTCCCAGCACGTATGCCTATATATACTGAATAGGAGTGCAGATACTGGCACATGCCACGCACTCTGCGGAACGCCCTTCTCGCTGCCGTGTGAACCAGCAGAGACTGCACACACCTGCAATTCACCTGGCTGCAGCCAAATCTTCCATTTCATGGTTGAAAATGTAGATAACTGGCACTAGAGTCTGAGAGACCTCCAGCTGTTGCTGTTATGGGCTGGAAGCCAACTGTTTCATGAGTTCCATGTCTATAAGAGTTCTATGCGGGAAGGAAAAAGACTCCTTAAGAAGGCCCATGTACGTTACATTTAAAGTTAGGCTAAACCATGCATTAGAAAACGTACTATAGGCCAGGCAACAATCTTGCACTGATTGGGGATTGGAGAATGGAGAATATAAGACTCAATAGGTCCCAAGAGATCTTTAATTTCTATAACAGAATGTCAGAAATTCAGCAAGCCAACAGCATGTTCATGGCTAGAGGTCCCAGCCTCCAAGCATCTGAAGCTGTGTGTTTCTGTCCCCACACTCTCTCTTGATGAGCAGAATCAAAAGCTGGCTGATGACTGCAAAGTTGTGGGAGTAAATGCCTGGCAGGGACAACATGCATCATCATGGAGAAGTGAATTACTCACTGCCATGGAAGTCTTTTCTAATTTGAGTTCCTTCCTACTGCTTTTCTTTCCAACTTCTCAAGCTGATCGAATGCAGAAGGTGCAGTCAATGTACAAAGAATATTTTATTCCCACTCAGAAGAGCAAAAGGCAACACATCCCAGTAACTGCGAGGTATGGAATTCCTTCCTGAACTTCTCTCATCTTTACCCATCAAACTGAGGATGTGAACCCAATCAGTGCATTTTACAGGGAAGAACAAACACAGAAATCCAGTTCAGGTTTTTCTCCTTACTTCAAGTGAATTACCAGTCTGACCTGGATCTTCGTCTCAGTTTATATCTGACCACCAAGTAAAACTCAGTTTAGATGAACTCTCTTAATCCAACTCTTAGTTAAAATTCTCAAATCAGAATCACTTACCTAATGAATGTCCAGTTTACCAAAATGTTTCTGTTGACTCAAAATCATTTTGGGGATATTGGCTGTACTATGTATATCTACACAGAAATCCATGAAAGAATGTGTTATTGGAAAAAGGAAGAGTTTATTAGAAAAATAGACAGGAGGTTCTGTTTCATGGGGAGATGGACATTCCCCAAGAGAAATTACTGTTTGCTTCTCATGCATATGCAAAGTTATTACAGATACCTGCACATGTCCCATTGGATAGACTCCACATTTGATTTAAGCCAGCCCGAATGACAGTCTCCAGAGCCTCTCGATTAAGAATCAGCAATGACCTTGTTCGATACAGAATTAATTTTGTTTGAAGTTTTTTCCACTGACCCAGACACTAGGTTTAGAATGGTGTGACCTTCACACATTCCCTGCAATGGTTCTAATGAAAGGTTAACACTTTGGGCCCAAGAGGCCAGTGGAACACCTCTGATCTGGGTTGGATTCAGCACTTGTTGAAGTCTCTGACATATCAGAGCTAGCAAGGATGAAGAGGCTCTCAACTTCTGGTAACAGGAGACAGTACACTAACGTACCCTCACAATGGCTGTCCTAGGAACACCTATATGGTCTCAAAGGGAAGTATAGATCCCTTTGATGATGGGATCAGATGTTGCAGTTTGTAAGCACAGGGAGGGAAGGGAAAACAAACACAACAATCTAATGGCCAAGAGAACCAAAGCAAGTGAAATCCCAACCAGCTCCGCTCTGACCAAAAAACTGCCAGAGTAAATGTCGGCCATGCATGTTGCCTGGGATTGGCAATGGGCCAGCATCCCACAATGCCACCTTTACAAATGCTTGGCACCCCAGCACTGTGAAAATGTGATCTTTAGCGCCTGCACCTTCAGAGTACTTAGCACAACTGCTAGCACCACATCCCGTGAGCCATGAGTTTGGTTAGCATCTTCCCGAAAGCCTGGTCATGATTCCATATCCCCCAGGGCTCAAGGAACAAAAGCCCCAAGCAGCCTCATCCTGCTCGCTCACTGTGTCACACATAGTCCAGGATCTCGGTTTCCATTTCATTCTCGCTCCCATCAGAAGGCTTGAAGTCCTCCTCCTCTTCTTCATCCTCTTCCTCTCCAGAATCGTACGTCAGCTGTTCTTTGCCATCTTCAGTGTTCGACGTACTCGAAAACAGAGCTTAGTCAGAAAGAGAAAGAAGAAAAGATGTCAACATTACTTCCCTCCTCACTAAAACCAGGGATGTGTTTGCAGATAAGATTAACAGAGCCAGCCAGAAGATGTAAAAATGAAGATCATAGTTACAGTCAGGCACCTTAATAAAACCAAATAAAAAAACCAAACAAAAGCAGCTTTCCTGTGCCAGGAATTCTAACAGAACAAGGCCAGGAGGTTTTGCATTTAGAGTGATTGTGCATCTCATTCCAACTGAGACTAACCTAATTCCTTGGGAAATTGGTTTGGCCCAGGACCATGACAAGAGACTTTCCTGTCCTGTCCTTGCTCTATTACAGTATGCTCTTAAATTAAACACATTAATGAAAAGATCCAGATGCCTCCAATTTGAATAACTATAAAAACCATGAGTAAGAGTATCATGGAACGAAGACATTTAAAACCTAGCCACGATGACATTGGGAAGGCAAAGGTGGGAGGTTCTTACCCCCCAACTATTTCATACTCATGCCTCCATTCACTTTGCTGGTCTTCAAATGGCAAAATCTAGTTACATTTTCCCAGTGCCACAGAGTTTTAGGTCTTTTTCCTATGGCCTAACAAGTGCTGCTTTAAGAAGAGCAGGTGTCCTGCAGGTATCCAGGTTGATATCAACTTGCACATCATGATAACATTGCAAGTGAAGAATCTAGCCACCTACATCTAACCAGGCAGACTGAGTCTCCTACCACAAGAGAAGGGGATCTACAACAGGAAATGAACAGACAAGTTCCCGGCGCTACTGCAAAGTGCAACACTGTGACTCAACTGCTCCCAACAACACGCCCCCTAGTGTCTCAACTTTTTTTTATAACATACCCTCCAAGGCTCAAAACCCCAGAGCCATCCTTACCAGGTCTGGTGGATCTGATGATCTGCTTTATCATCAGAGACATGGTATCCCTCAGATCATCACTGGTCTTCTGAAGGCACCACCCGTCCCGTTCTGTGCATTCTGCCTCCGTGCCATCATTCCGATGGATGATTTTCTGTAAGCTAAATAGCCGGCAAGAAAAGAGTCAGCCTCCGGCAGCCAGATCTGACTCTGAAACCTTCCTATGCCGCCAAACACCACGCAGGGCACGAACAAGGCTCCATCGTTCCAATCACTTGTGCTGTTTGCCCGAACGGCCACACTGCTGTGTTTCTATAACCTCAGCTTTTTACAAGGCTACGCTGTTGACCTATTACTCAACCCCCAACCTGGAGGGTCAGTGGACTGCTCTTCATCTGGTCCCTGCCCTATGACCTGTCCAGCCTGAGTGGCACTAGCAGGAGTTAAAACTCCTGCTGCTATAGTTTTCAGAGTCACTGGAAGACCCTGCAACCAGAAAAATCAGTGTGATTCAGGGTTGCATTCATGAAACAGATTAAGTGATAAGGTTTTTGATGCTTCTCCTCAAGGATCTCGTAGCATGTCACACACATAAGACCTCCATCGTAGAGCTCGTTGGGAATTTTCCAACAGAAAAAGGCAGTTTCTGCAAAACTGAAATTTTTCATTGGAAAATTTAAATTTTGCCTACGTTTTTCAGTTTTTTATTGTGAAAAAAAAATCAAAACCAAATATTTCATTTCAGGTTGATTCAATCCAAACTGGAATATTTCATTTTGGTGAAAAGACCCAAAACATTTTGTTTCAAATCAGTTCGATTGTTCAAATGGTTTAGACAATAAAGAATCAAAATTTTTCAGAATATTTTGTTCTGTGAAAAATTTCAATATTCCAATGTTTTGTCCCAGACTGAGATGAAAACACTTGTTAAATATCAGAATTTCCCACAAGGCAAAAAGGCCAAATTTCGCTCGGCTCTACTTGCTAACCACCTGTAAGGTAAGAAAGTTATTTCCAATGTACAGAAGGAAAGAATGAGGCTCAGACAGATTAAGTAACTCACTCAGATTGCATGAGTCAGTTGCAGAACCAATAAGAGACCCAAGCCTGTGCTTCAATCACTAGATCATGCCATGCTTTTTTTCTCAGGTAGGTTTCTCTGGCTGTGCTTTGTTCTACTTGCCTATCGTACCTCAACTATGTCTACCCTATCCCTTTGTAACATCATATGCATCTTATGAATGCAGAGGGAAATGATAAGACTGTAAATAAAATGCTTTTCTAAATGTGATGGCTAGTTGGTTATATTAAGTGTCTGTAGTGTATATTTTTAAACCTATAGGGGTACATGTGTACATGAAAATCCAAACTAAAGTAACAATGCATTTCCCCAGAATTATGTGACAATTTGTTTTTCCTTCTGCAGGTTAAATATTTATCCAATGGGAGTAGGGCCTAACCTACTCCTGTTGAAGTCAATAGGAGTTTCCCCACTGATTTCAATGGATTGGGATCAGGCCCAAAACACGTGTTGGGAAAGTATATTTTGCTAGCTCATACAACTTTACTGGGAAGGAATTTCCAATGTAAATAAAGTCTGTCTGTTGAGAAACTAGGAATCTCCTAAGCATCCGGGTCAAGGAGAAAGATAGGAGGTTGGGCACAAATGGTGGCCTTTGTAATCAATCATCTGCAAAATCTCCCTTTGTCAAAAGATCCAGCTAATCAGGTGCAGTACCTGTCCACATTCAAGTCACAGAGCTGATAGAACATCTGTCGATATGGAGGCAGATCTCCTTCCTGGAAGATATAGATGGAGTCCTAGAAGGAGGCAAAGACAAAGATTCAATGGGCATTCCAAATCATTTCCACGCCCATACATTAGAGATCCTTCCTTAAGAGCTATTTCAGGATCCAGGCATTTCCTATAAGAGTTCAGTTCCCTGGCAGAAAGAGGAGTGTGAGAGAGCGTGTGAGTCTGTGTGCAGTAGAGGACAAAGTCAGACTATGGATGCAGCAGAACTGCACTGCAGCCTGCCAGCCACAGCAATCAGAACTAACACAGCAAAGTTCTGTGGAGAAAACGATTCACACCTATTAACAATTACACTATCACCCATAGTTTGTTACTTCAAAATGGGGAGAGGGGAGGGATTGCCATTACAAGAAAATGGAGAATGGCAAAAGTATAGACTACCCTGTTCCCTTATTTCTTTTGCTTTACTGGATTCTACAGAGCAATCTGAAAATGCACCATAATGGGCTTAAGAGTTTGCTATTCATAGCGCTCCACAATCTGCTTCCTGAAATGCAATATACGTCACATTCAAGGGAGGGGCTGAATGTATGACTTTCCATACTTAGAAAAGACATTAAAAACAACAGCAAACTTTGCAGTGATGTGGATGACTACTGGCTTTCCAGGTAAGTCTACCATAAGGATAGCTAGAGAGGCAGTATCTTTTACTGGACCAACTTTTGTTGAAGAGAGAGACAAGCTTTCAGGTTTACAGAGAGCTCTTCTTAGCTAGTCACTTGCATCTCCAAGTAAAATCTGTATCAATGCCCATAGTACATCTGGGTCAACACCGCCCCCAAAAGAGTGACAAACCATAACAGATCCCCTTCCTATTATACCATTCCGAGCTCTTGGTAGGAGAGAGTAATACCTACTTTAAGTTTGTACCTGCTGGAGGCAGGTTTTTTTGCACTGGATGTACTCGATGTGTCCAGCCCATGTTTTAGGTCCTGTACACTGACCGTGTGACTTACTGAAAGACATAAAGGAAGAAGATTCCTGA
Organism: Natator depressus; assembly: GCF_965152275.1. Lineage (NCBI taxonomy): Eukaryota > Metazoa > Chordata > Testudines > Cheloniidae > Natator > Natator depressus. The sequence continues at coordinate 17,263,001 of NC_134249.1, read as the reverse complement.
AGTGCACAATAGTTTGCACTTCATGGCATAGTACAGGATTTTAGCTGCTTCTCTACTTCAGTTCAACTTTGTTGGCAGCAGAAAAATAGCCAGCATAGCAAAAGTTAGTGTAAACATTCATTTTTCATTCCTCCACTTCATTCCCTCTACCCTGTTTTTTGGCAGTTGTATTGGTAGGCAGACTATTTCTGCAGCTACTGGGAAGTGTTTCTGATACGGCCTCATTCAACTAGACCCCTTTTCTAATTTCTGATCGCTCACCTCCCATTATTACCCCTGGCTCCATCAGCCAGACATGCCTCAAAGGGCAACACTTCCACAGCTTTTAATAGGGCACATATATCGCAATCTGAGATAAAGGAAACCCCAAAAATCTACTGAAATAAGTTGAACTGTGTTCTCTTCACCCACCAACAGCAATGAAAAGATGAAATGAAGAAGCCACGGTAAGCTGCGCACCTTTTTCCAACCCCTTTGCCTGTTCGGCATACCTGGTTTTTTGATAGTGATGGGCAGACTGTAATTGTATGTGCTGCGTTTTGCTTTCACGGGCATGTCGCTAGGGGCGTAACCTGGAGGCCAAGAAAGAAAACAGTTTCTGAACAGAGATCAGCATCCTATAGAATATTCCAGTTTTTATAACACGGGGTGTTGGACTAGGGTTTGAAAGGAGAGCCAACCAATACCGTGTTGTTGATTTTGGTGAGATGGAGAGAGAGAGAAAGATCAGGGAAATAAAGCTATTTAACATGACAAGGTGGGAAGATGTGCCCTGTCACTGACTTCCTGCATGGTCATTGGACCTCAATTTCCCCCTCTATAAAATAGGGATAATAATACTTAGAGATTTAGTAGTGTGTGAAGAGCTCTGAGATCCTTGAAGAATAAGCACTATCATTATTGTATTGAACTCCCCCCCCCCCCCCCCGCCACACACACACACATAAAGAGAGAACTAAATTTACATCACACATCTAAAACTATGGCAGGGAACGTATGAAACTGAAGTACGAAAATGCAATATAATGAGGTGTTTTGTACAGAGCTGAGCACTGCACTAAACTTAAATAGGCCAAACGAATTGGTAAAAACAACACACCCCAGATGTGTTACAATGGTATAAACCAAAAACTCATGCAATGGAATAAGCTAAAACAGGGGGTCTCAAACTGGGGGTCGCAAGGTTATCACATGGGGGGTCGTGAGCTGTCAGCCTCCACCCCAAACCCCACTTTCCCTCCAGCAGTTATAATGGTGTTAAATATATAAAAAAAGGTGTTTTTAATTTATAAGGGGGGTTGCATTCAGAGGCTTGCTATGTGAAAGGGGTCACCAGTACAAAAGTTTGAGAACCACTGAGCTAAAAGATCTTAAACTCTCACTGTGTTGTCTGTAGCATCTCATAGGGCACTATGGGATTTTTTTTGTAGGGCGGATGAGGATGGATAAGAGCCAGATGCATCCTTGAGTTCATAATGCACATTCCTCCATTTTGCACAAGTCTTATGTGCTTTTCCAGCTGGTGGCATTAAATGTTATTATTATTTATTTTTTTTAAAAGAAATTGCTTCTCCAGCATTAGTTGGCCAGATGGACAAGTCATCCTTGTAACAGTCACCCAATTGGTCCCTTCTGGAAGTGGAAGAAATGACAAAGAAACGAACCCTTAGGTGGCATTTTAAATGTCTCCCCCTTCTGAAATTGTAGCAGGTCCTGGAGTGGGAAGGAAGATAACAAGATATCCCACTGACACGCATTTGTGTTTTGAACATAACGAGGAAGGAAGTTGAGTAGCTTTTTGTTAGGCCCAGTGGCCAAATAAAAGTCCCTTCTGCTCCTCTAACTTGGGTTATCAGATGCCCCCATAGATTCTAGGGAAGGAAATTCAGAAACAATCACCGGTACGACCTCCTCTCCCGCACCTTTCTGCGAACAGAAAGCTTGAGGAAAGAGGCTCTGAGGGTTTAAAAACAAATGGAAAGAGATGACAGAAGAGCTGCGGGGGGGGGAGGGGGGGGGCAGAGAGTGAATCTATTTTGCTTGGGCCATTTTACCATATTTCATTCCACAGCGAATTCTGAAGTCCAGGACTTGATAAATCTTTGCTTCGGGATGTTTCCTGGGGTCATACCCATACCGAACCCACAGGCTTCTCCAGGGACCTGTGAGCTGCACAGATACAGAGTATGAGTGGTTACAGGAGACAGTACAGAGATGCAGAGTATTAATGAGCGCAACAGTGTTACCCCAAAATATTTATTTTACAGATTCTCCCTCCCTCCCTCTTTTCCTCCTTTCAACACACGCATTTAACACCTAACCTTGGGCAAAGGAAGGCTACATGCTGCAGATATCTGTGATTTCAGAAATGAAGTCCAAAGCTCACAGCAGACTTTTTTTGAGGGCTCCTGCTAGCATTTCCAGATGGACAGTCAATTTGACTGTTTGTTACTATAACTGTAAGGCAGACCAGAAGCACAAAGCCACTGCATCACTCATTGCTTTAATTGGTAACTATGCGTGGGTTCCATTTGGAAGCAAGATTTTCCTCCTCTCTCCACCCCTCCCAAAAAAAGTTGGAATTCCTACTTAAGGATATTTAATGCAAAGCTTTGGGTACCAGACAGTGGAATCTGAACAGTAGATAACCAGGAATTGTCCATAGACATCCAGCTGGTCCTCTCATCCCTTTGCTCCCAAGCCTGCCTCAAATAAGAACAAGCTGCACAGCAGGTATACAAAGAAACTCACCATATAATAGGCCAAATACGGTAGCAGAAGTTTAAGCTTGTCCGGATGGACACTGATATTGGCCTTTACAGCATTCCGAGACCAGACGGGACGAATCTCAAACAGCTAAAGAAACACACAAAGTGGAGAGTAAGCATTAATAATGCCAATTTCGATTTCCTAATGGGAATCTGCTTTTTATTACAGCCTCTGGCCCAGACTAAAAGCTGTCACCACATTTCTACAGCGCAGCACGATGGCAATGGAGAGAAAAGTAAAAATAAGACTTATTTAAGGGATGTTGGCACAGCGAGGGAACAAGCCTGCCTTTCATCTCTGAAGAGACAGGCTCAAATACTGACTTGGGTAGCACATGAAATGAACAGTGGTCTCAGCTTAGTCCCTAGGCAGTGACCTGTCCCATCAACAAAAACACACCAGAAAATTCAGTACAATAGACGGGCTCTGCTCCTGAATGGCCTGAGAGCTGGAAGGGTCAGGCAAACTGAAAGATATGGTTTCACAATATATGCCCACATGAAAAGGATACATTTTCAGAGCTATGGGTAGGGTTTCAGACACATGACATCCACTGCCTTTAACAGAGTTGCTCCTGATAAACTTTCATCCCATATATCTCACATTTAAGAACACATAATTCACTCAAAGTTTAAAATACGTGGGGAAGTGGAAGAAGGTAATGGATGTACCACCTGGCTGTTCAGGTTTCAAGTAACTTAGGATAACTATAGCTTCTCCTTGATGGTTTAAGCCATGCCCTATCCTTCAGTGTATTTACTCTCGCTTCCAATAGAATTTTCATAAAACCATGAAGAACCCTAAAACTCTTGGCAATGAGAATTGTAAGTGTCCTGGGGATCTAATATTTCTATAGCACCTTACACTTCAAGATTTCAAAGGACTTGGCAAACATTAAATATTATAACCAGGTACATCCGTGTTATCATTCCCATTTTACAAATCAAGAAACAGAGAGAGGGATAAAAAACACTGACAAAATTACACAGCAAATAAGAGGCAGAAATATAAACAGAACCCATGAGTTCTGGCTTTCAGTTCCCTGCTCTAATGATCAGACCACACTGTCTCATTCACCATCACATTTATAATACAGCACCTTGATCAGTCTTTAGAATCCTTTGTGGAGGTCTGTAAATAATGTTAAACACAGATATATAAAATAAATCCTTGTAGGTAGCAGTTTTCCGGGAAGTCAAAAAAGTCACTGAAGGCAGCCGATGAAGTTTCTCCCACACACTGTGCACTGGGGTGGCTTTTGGTCCAGTCCCTTCCCCCGAGATTTGGCCTGTACCTTTCTCAGCTCTTCCTCCACGTTTTTATCCACAGGATTGGTGCACACTTTCTTCCAGGTCTGCACTGCAGGCTCTAGCGGCTTAGTGGGGATGTCATCATCATCGAAGTTCACAAAGATGGCATTGTGTGGTCGACGGGCCCTGCTGAGGCCGATCAGGTTCTCACAAGACACCTGGGGATTGTTGTAGCCATCCCTAAGAAGCAATGCAAAGTATTAGTCATACTTTCTTCCTCCTCCTCTTTTACACTTAGTGGCCTCCACTGAACCACGTGGAAAATAAGTTTATTTTCTGGTCTTAGAAAAAGTGGTGATGGGGAATTGCATTAGGTAGAATAAGGGGTTTTTGAACTAGCCCTTTGCCCCTCAAGATCTAGGGTCGGAAGATATTTGGGTCCCAAGTAAACATGGATTTGGGTAGTCCAAGCTAGGTCACCATTAAAGACTCCCTTATGGAGTAGTCCAGAGTGAAAAAGTTGAGAATCACTCTTCCAATGAGAAAACTATGATCCATGTCCAATACCCCTAGGACAGAGCTTCCATGTACTGATATTAACTGAAATAAACCTTACTCCAGTGGTCCCCAAATTTTTGAGAGTCTGCGCCCCGCCGCCTCCTCCCTGGAGCTGGGAGCGGTGATGCGGCTGAGGGGCGGGGGGATGCGGACAAGGTAAGGGGGCCGAGGCTGGGAACAGAGCCACAGACAGGGGCCTGCAGCTGGGTATGGAGCCACACTGAGGCTGGGGATGGGGCCAGGAGCCGGAGCCATGGCTGGGGGCAGGACCAGAGCAGAGCTGGGGGCGGGGCGGTACTCCCCCCCGCTCCTCCCCCCCCCCCGGTGGGGGCTGGCATGAGCCTGCTGTGCCCCTCTGAATGTTCCTCCACGCCCACCTACAGGTGCGTGCCCCAAAGTTTGGGGACCTCTGCATTACATGTTAGTCACTCAATCAGAATTTTCAATCCACAAAGGCAGGCTTAGCTTCCATGGGTACCTACTTTATGTTCCCATTGCTACAGTCACCAAGAGTACCGGGATATACAGGGAGGTAAGGCAATGGAGCAGTTAAAAATTCAATCCTGGAGTCAGATTATATTTATTTGCACTTTTTAGCCCAAATGAAGGACAACAGTGAGAAAAATAAAGATGTTTCTCGTGGGAGACATCACAGATTTCATTTTTATTTATGGCAAAACAAACAAAGTCACAGAAGCAAACAGTTCCAGTGAATGCTAGCCCAACAACACATGGCATGTGCACTTGCACCACTCTCCATCAACCTCCAGTTCACTGGGAACACATGGAAGCCAGCCAAAAGGCCAAACTGATACAACTTCACATTACCATGCAGTGTCCAACTCCCACTCTTAGGAGTGGAAATTTTCTCTTATGTTTAGATGCAACAGACCTTCAACCCAAAGTTTCACTTGGGAGCCCGCCAAGAGCGCCTGATGAAACAAAAAGCTTTAAAGCAGCTATTAAAATGGGATTTCTCAGCTCACCTGCCAAAATTTCTAGGGAGGGGGAGAGAGAGAAAGAAGCTGCCAAATAGTCTCAAGCTGTATCTCAATAGTGGGAGAAGAGTGGAAATTTAAAACAAAAAAACCCTAAAAGATTTATTTTGTTATAGTTTTAGTTTGGGTTTAAAGTGGACAGAAGGCTTTTAGGGAAGAGAATGCATGGGATGGAAAATGGACACGCAGGTGAGATCATAACTCTTTATGGTTCTGAGGGAAAAACCTATCTAAGGTACTTATATGGCATTCATCAGTGTAGTGACAGAGCACCTCACAGTTGATACTGTATTTTTCCTCACAAACATCTGTGAAGTAGGGAAGTGCTATTATCCCCCTTTTACAGATTGGGAACTGAAGCACACAGACAAGTGATTTGCCCAGATCTCACAGAATGTCTGTGACAGAGTGAAATTAATCCAGGTCTCTGGAGTCTTAATCCACAACCTTGACTATGAGGCTATCCTTCCTTTTTCTCAGAACCTTGAATGCCACAAGCTGGAAGTCCTCTGCCACAATGAGATTTGAAATCACATTAATACTTTTCCAGTAAGAACCACATTTACATACTGCACAATTCTCTAGGATACGGTAGACTATTTTTGATGTTTGTTTTGAGACTGCCTGAAAGCAAAATGAGGTGAGATTGCAGTGCTGTCCACCAGACTGTATTTCCGAAAACATGATCCCATCAATGGCTCTCTCTTACACAGTGCAAGGTTTCTTCACAGGGCTCCTTTGTTCAATCCCCAGTAGGCTAGTGCAGGATTACTTCCGCACAGTATACTTTCTACCCATTTCTTCCTTTTTTTAAAAAAAATCTCTGTGACAATGGCATTTTTTCCCCCCCAAATACAAAGGAAGTCCACTAAACTCAAACCAGAAACAACTTAATAGGCCACAAGCGCCAACTAAGCAACCCCTTATCTCCACTCTGGAGAGACCTATTTTGTGCAGGTGACTATAATTATCATCTCAGTTATTTCAGAACAAGAATAAGGAAACAGAAAGTAGTGACTTGCCCAAGACCACAAGCTTGCTAGTGGCAGAGCTCTTGACTTTCAGAGCCTCATTTAGCCCGTGCTACCTTCCAAGTATTTTTGTCCATATTGTATTGAAACAAACAAAGCTAACACAGAAAGAGAGATATAACAAAGGCATATATCAGTTATAGCTGTTTGCCCTGATGAGGCATGTGTGTGAAATATTTTAAAATGCTGCTCTGAAAGAACACAGATTCCACATTAAAAAACACTCAGTGGTATATTGGTTACTTTAATTCTATTTTTTTCTCATTTCAATTACATAGACAGACTCTGGACAAAGAAACAAAAAACAAAAGCACCCTATGCTTTGGTCATGATCGCTGCCTGATACAAACAACATGACCCCCAAGGTCATCAAGCCCCATCATTTTTCTTATAGGCCATTTTGAAAGATCCTTTACTACCGAACCATGCCAGTTATACTACAAGAGGTTTCTTCAGGTAATGAAGCAGGGATATCTTCCCAGTGAACTTGAAAATTCAGATTTTATAAGTGATATGCTGGCCCAGTAAAAGGTTTCCATTATCTATTCATTCAAGAGACAATGTAACTATTTACTACATCACAAGAAAAGGCACTGACCGGTGTTGTACATCTGGCCGATAGAAATAGTCTATAGGGGTGTCCAGACGTGAAAAAATAGGTGGGGGGATGTAGAGGGGCAATTCCCTATTGAAGAATTCCTCCTTTTCTGGTTTGAGCATCAAGACCTTGTCATACATAGAGATCTGTTTGCTATCAGGTCCAGAATGCATTGCCAGGTACTGGAAATCAGACATTCCTATGAGGAAGGAAAAGTCAAGATAAAAGGTGTGTATCAGAGACAATAATATGCTGCACAATACCTAGTTCTCCTTTCCTCAGACAGCTCACTCAGGGAAGATGCTGTTTCCTGAGCTGAGTTAAATGGGCTAGGTATTAATTCACGTTGGGAAGCAGCACCACGGTCCCCCTACACTGCATTCATAAAAGCACCCTGGAAGCCTTGTTCTACTTTCACTTTCAAAGCATAATACTTTCTATTTCTTTATCTTAAACATCTGCCAAGCAGTCAACTAAAGGCTAAAAACAATAATACATGAAACTACTACTTTTCCCCTTCCTCCTGCATAGGTGCATCCATTATAGAACATCTTGGATTACACCATAACCTAATGCAACAGCAGAGAGGACAATGTATTATTAAGTCACAGTACAGAAGGGGGACGGTATCAAATCCAGGTCACACATTGAGGTCCCTAGATACCAGCGCTGTAAGGCTGACATGCAGGGTTTTCTGAACACACTGTTTGTTGGACTCAAGCAAGAGGGAGCACTGCCCTTTTCCCACCAGAACTGCTAGTCACTACTCCACACACATGGTCCGATGAAATTACTACCTTGAAATTTGTAAACAGTGGAGACAACCCCAAGAACTTCCATTTCAAACTTGACTTCCTGTTGGGTTTCTCCTTCAGCTTCCAGCTGCTTCCTCCTGATCTTCCTCTTTACCTTGAACAGCATGGAAGAGGTAGGGAAACGGTTGGCACACACAGGATGGCAGTAGGGATCCTTGGGGCGGAAGTACAACTCGAGCCTTTTTCCAGGGTCGGCATATATCTACATTACCAAGAGCGTAAGCACTTTTCAACATCAAATTTGTCCCTCCAAAAAAACCCACTGAATTTTCCTTTGCATCATGCCCCCTGCCCAATCCACCTCCAAACCAAAACGCTATCCCTGTCTTCCCTTAGTGACCATCACCTCCTTTCCATGGGGCACCAGGCCCGAGCAAGTCTCTATATCCCAGAGAACCACAGATTCTCACACTCTTATTTAAGGCATTGCCCTCCAATTACAGTCTATCTAATACCCCTACCTGAGCCCTACTCTAATCCCAACACGTACCTTACGGGGTCACCCACAGCAAGCGCTGAACTGGATCATCCATCCTTACTCAGCACTCTAGACCCTCTTCCCAGGGCTCCCTTTATCCACGACAAATACCTTCATCACCCCCCACCTCCGAAGTTAACATCTCCCTCTATCCTTCGCCCTCTGCTTCGCTAGGATAGCCCCCAGCCTCCTTCCCCTTGAGGTCCCGTTAACCAGGACACCTCCCACCTTCTGAAAAATCCCAGGCCCTTCTCACTGTAACCCAGTCAACTCTCACCAAGAGCACCCTGTTCCCAGCCCCACTCCGCAGCGCACCCCCGCCCGCTCCCTGGGATTTACTGGGACAACCCCTCCCCCAGGAAGGCCTTAGATCCATCCCCACCTTACCCCGGATGACCCGCACCCAGGGAACCCCTCACCCAGGAAGCCGCCCCAATAGGCCTGCAACCAGCCAGGAAAGCCCCCGCCGCCCGGGCATCCTTTAGCCAGGAAGCCTGGTTACCCCGAGCTCGCCCTCCCCCCGGGGCCCCCCTTACCCGGGACACCCCCTCGTCTCCCCCCAGAGTCTGCAGCATCTTGCCCACGTCGCGCACCAGGCCCGGGTACTCCACGCACACCAGCCGCGGGCCGCGAGGCAGCTCCAGCACGGCCGAGCCCTGCTCCCCGCCTCCCCCGGCCGCCATCTCCCCCCGGCCCCGCCGCGCCGCCTCCGCCTCCGCCTCCGCCGCCCGGTTCTGCGACCCCCCACTCGGGTCCTCCCCTCAACGCGCTCCCCCAGCCGGTGCAGCACCAAGGTTCCGGGGAAGAACGGTTCCTACCACAACAACCTGCCCCCAGCCAGACTGCAAGGGGGCGAGGTGGGGGAACAGCGCCCCCTTGAACAGCCTGGCTCTTGACATTCCATAGCTTCCCAGCCCCCTCTCCCAAGGGCTTTGTGGCTCCAACAAGGCCTGACAGCCTTTGTGTGGCTCCCACCTGCCGCCCCACCCGCTTTGTGTGGGTCCTCCTGCTCCAGCCCCTTCATTTGTGCCTCTTCCACTTCTCTGCAGCTTGGAGACCATTAACTAGCTTCCCTCCCACAGCGCCCTTGCTTTCACCCCCAAATCCTCAGCCTGTTGCCTCAAGTCCTGCGTGCGGCTCCCACACGCACACCTCAGCCTGTAGCCTCCATGCCCTTGTGTGGCATCCCCCAAGCCTGTACTTTTTACAGCTCATTTGCCACTCTTCCATTCAGATTCTTATACCATCCCTATTATTCTTGTATCTGGGTGCCTTCCAACGATGCACTGAGTAACATGGTGAGCCTTAAGTGTAGTTCCTTTCTCAAGGACCCAGGAGGGGGAAAGAGGCACAGTGCAATGGAGTGACTTGCCCCCCAGGTCACACAGCAGATCCATAGTAGAGGACAGAACAGAACCTGTGTCTTCTGGCTAACGGGTCAGTGCCCCATTTATTGTACCATATTGTCCTCCTTTGTTTTCCTTTTAGTACTGGTAATGAACCTGGAGATCTGTTTTTTTCTGGGATGTGCTGATGTAAATTATGGAGAAAGCCGAAGGTAGATAGAACCTATCATTTAAAAAATTAGTGCTTATAGAATCATTGGGCCTTATTTTACTGTTTTGGCTAATTTAAATCAGACATAACTCCACAGCAGTGAGTGGAGTTACACATAAGATAGATGCACATGACAGCAGAATCAAACCGGTTCTATTTTAATTTATCTCTAGTGTTTCATTGTTTTACACGTCTTACATTTATTTTGTTGCTTTTTTAATTGTTTGCTTTTTTTGTTGTTGCAGCTGTAGGTAATTGTTTTGTGCTACACCCAGAGAACCTTGGTAAAGGGTGGAAATAGAATAGCCGATACCAAATGGACAAAAGACATGAATCAGGACACCCAAAATCATGAGATTATCTTACAAATTATGAGATTTATAATAAATAATTAATTTGGGGTTGTTTTTATATACTTTCTATGTTTTGAGCTCTCAGGTTATTCCAGCATCACATTTCTAAGCTTTTCTCTGCAACCATTAAGTTTAGAAACTGACTTTTTAAAAAATGAAAGCTCAGATTTGAAATACTCCCTTGTTTTTGGGAGCTGGGGCCTTAAGGAGTACACTAATTATCGTGAAACTCAAGATAATATCGTGAAAGTTGGCAACATTGCAATTGATAAATAATACAATCATCATTTCCTATTACATACTAGGTATTGAAAGAGTTCTTGCAATAGTTGCTGATTAGAGAAGCAAGGTAGATGAGGTAATATCTTTTACTGGGCCGACTTCTGTTGGTGAGCGAGACAAGCTTTCGAGCTTACACAGAGCTCTTCTTCAGCTCTGGGAGATCTACACAGAGTGTCACAGCTAAATACGGGGTGGAACAGATTGTTTAGCATAAGTTGTTCAAGGTTAATGGTCCCTAGAAATACATGTTAATAACTTATGCTAAACAATCTGTTCCACCCCGTATTTAGCTGTGACGCTCTGTGTATATTTCCCAGAGCTGAAGAAGAGCTCTGTGTAAGCTCGAAAGCTTGTCTCGCTCACCAACAAAAGTGGGTTCAATAAAAGATATTTTCTCACCCACCTTGTCTCTCTAATGTCCTGGGACCATACAATTGTTGCTGATATTCATCTGACCTACAGCAGGGGGCGCATTAGGACAGAATTCAGCTGATAGCCACACTGTGGTTTGTTAATCCAACAAGGTGTTGTGGTCATTTAGAATAAGATTTAGATGTCAATAATTCCCTGGGTGAGCACAATAGGAAGTAAGTGTTCGCCATGACAGAGACACTTGTTTTTAAGTTAATATTTGAGAAAGAATTAACATCTTTCAGGAATAAAATACTCTAGAGTTGCTAGGGAGGCTCATCATCTGCACTGATTCAGGTACCTGGAGACATGGAAGAACTTGCAGCCCTGTGGCTAGGTTTGGGTGTTTGCCACCTACCCACTTTTCCATCCTTCACTCTTATGCCAGCTCTCCCTATCTATTAGCATGGTGGTTTCTGTCCATTTGAAGGAAAAACACATGGGTGGACTGACCCTGACTCTGATCCTTTCAGATCAGTAGGAGCTGCAACCACTTATGCCAGGGCTGAGTATGTCATCTAAGATTACCAAAGATGCTGTTCATGTGACAGCCAGTAAAAGGGACTCAAAGAGCATTGGTGTTTCCCCACCTCCCCATCCCACATTTCTTCTGCTCCTCCAACCTGAGATAGGGCAAGTACAGATGTGTCAGTTCTCTGCTAGCTGTGGGGGTGAAGAGCTTGTTGCATGAAGTACCCAGTTCAAATATTGTGAGCTGGATCAGCAGTCTCATATGGGTGACTTATTTTTTGTTTCAGAGTAACAGCCGTGTTAGTCTGTATTCGTAAAAAGAAAAAAGAAAAGGAGTACTTGTGGCACCTTAGAGACTAACCAGTTTATTTGAGCATGAGCTTTCGTGAGCTACAGCTCACTTCATCGGATGCATAGCATATTGTGGAAACTGCAGAAGACATTATATACACACAGAGACCATGAAACAAAACTTCCTCCCACCCCACTGTCCTGCTGGTAACAGCTTATCTAAAGTGATCATCAAGGAGGGCCATTTCCAGCACAAATCCAGGTTTTCTCACCCTCCCCCCCCCCTCCCCCAGACACACATACAAACTCACTCTCCTGCTGGTAATAGCCCATCCCTCTTTGAAACCTCTCTTTATAATGCGCATGATAATCAAGGTGGGTCATTTCCAGCACTAATCCAGGTTTTCTCACCACCACCACCCCCCCCCCCCACACACACACCCCTCCAAAAACCACACACACACAAACTCACTCTCCTGCTGGCAATAGCTCATCGTACAATGTGCACAGCAATAATCCAAGTTTAACCAGAACGTCTTGGGGGGGGTTTAGGCTACCTTGCATAATGACTTAGCCACTCCCAGTCTCTATTCAAGCCCAAATTAATAGTATCCAATTTGCAAATGAATTCCAATTCAGCAGTTTCTCGCTGGAGTCTGGATTTGAAGTTTTTTTGCTTTAAGATAGCGACCCTCATGTCTGTGATTGCGTGACCAGAGAGATTGAAGTGTTCTCCGACTGGTTTATGAATGTTATAATTCTTAACATCTGATTTGTGTCCATTTATTCTTTTACGTAGAGACTGTCCAGTTTGACCAATGTACATGGCAGAGGGGCATTGCTGGCACATGATGGCATATATCACATTGGTGGATGTGCAGGTGAACGAGCCTCTGATAGTGTGGCTGATGTTGTTAGGCCCTGTGATGGTGTTCCCTGAATAGATATGTGGGCACAGTTGGCAACGGGCTTTGTTGCAAGGATAGGTTCCTGGGTTAGTGGTTCTGTTGTGTGGTATGTGGTTGTTGGTGAGTATTCGCTTCAGGTTGGGGGGCTGTCTGTAGGCAAGGACTGGCCTTTCTCCCAAGATTTGTGAGAGTGTTGGGTCATCCTTCAGGATAGGTTGTAGATCCTTAATAATGCGTTGGAGGGGTTTTAGTTGGAGGCTGAAGGTGACGGGTATGAGATACTTAGCTTCCCTATAGTCAGTTACATTAGTGTTCAGCCCTGTTCTTATCTCATTAACTGTCACCCAGGCTATAGTGTTGAAGAATGAATACTTGCCACAATAATACATTTCCAAGGTCCTAAGGCAATGTGTGACTTTAACAGGTTTCTAATACGCACTGGTCTACAGGTGAGGTATTGTTCTGATCAGCAGTACCCCATCTCCAGTACACAGAGCTTGGGTTTCCTCTTGCTTACACTGGTGTAAATAAGGAAGAGTTATGTTGGTGTGAAACTGGTGTGAGAGCAGAATGAAGGTTCACAGTTTTCATCCGCCAGTGTACACAAACACACATACTCACAACTTGACATCACAAATTCTTGAGCAACTTTTGTAAATCCTGCGTAAGGCTGACTTTCTGGCTTTCCTGCTATGTCTTCATTTTGCATTTCCATCTTGTGTACAGCTCTGTCTTGGAGTTTTGCAGACCTCAGGGGGACCACTGGAATGGCCCATACTGCAGGAAAGGAGTGGCTTGTGAATACTAAATATGAACTGGGAAACTTTATTTTCTACAGGATAATCCTAGATCATCAAATATGGGCAATATAGATCTCTTCCTATAAAAGGCTGAGCCATTAAAGATTCCATGGCATTTCTTGTAAGAGTAGGGGGGCCTTTAATTGTTATGTCCTGGTCAAATTCCAGTTTTGGAAGTAACATTTTTTCTATCTAAACTATTGCATTTTCTTTTCATTTTCTCTTCTGTCATGGAGTATTGTTTTGAACTGTTAAGCAGCTGCTACCTTCTACTCCAGAGGTGGCTGCCTTTTAATGGAAGGTGAAATGGTTGCTGACCAAGATTTTCTGAAGTAAGTAGTGATGCTCGGTGCCCAACTTGAGATATCTTAAATGTGCCTGATTTTCCAAGAACAGCTGCTCAGCACTTTCTGAAAACCCAGCCCCTTTAAGGTGTGTCTCACCTTGGGCACTCAGACTTTTGAAAACCGTAGCCAGGATTTTTGTATTAGTATTAACACAGAAAGTACTTTTGAAAATAGCTTGCATGATAGAATGGGCATCATATTATAATATTAAACAGATTGGACCAAATTCTGCTCTCACTTACAGTCTTGAAAATCGAGAGTAGCCCCATTGACACCAGCAGTTACACCAGCACAACTACGAGCAGCATGTGCCCCATTTCCTCCCACGCTCCTGCATTGTATTGTACTGCTAGCAAGCTCAGCATTTGAAGGTATTAGCACTGCAAGTTCTTAGCGCATTTTCATGTGTTTTTTATTAGACAAAAAACAAAATAAAACAAAGAAAGTCTTCGTAAGTCCTGACAGTCACTGGACCACGTGACTCTGCCGCCCTTTATCTCCCTCTTTGTGCCACACCTTCCCCCGCTCATCTCTGTAATCTGACATTGTGATTTGTTCACTTATATGCTTGTTTTTCTCCTCTAAGAAGATTTGCTGAATCATCGGGGAGGAGGCAGGGGCACTGGAGGCAGCTGGCAGGCAGTGATAAAACTGCAGCCACATCCAGCCTCTAGGTTTTGCCAGTGACAACCTGTCAGTTTAAGGCCTGAGTCACATTCCATTTCTGAGCTAAGATTGCTGGGGACACTGGGATTGAAGGAGTGGGGCAAAGGAAGAAATTCCCAAAAGTTTAAATGATTGACTTTGACAGCTATTATTTATTATTGTTATTAATAATAATAATAATTTGTATTTTTATTACCAGGGCCCAGAGCCCCAAAGATATTGAGGCACTTAGTTCCCATTGAAATCAATGGAACTTAGGCACCTAAATACTTTCAAGTATCTGGGCCGAAGCACATGAGAATCCCAGACACGGACCAGGACCCCATTGTGCTAGCACTGTACAAACACAAAACAACCAGGAGGCTTCATGTTACCTCTCCTGTGAAACTTAAGAACATACGAACATAAGAATGGCCATACTGGGTCAGACCAAAGGTCCATCCAGCCCCGTATCCTGTCTACCGACAGTGGACAATGCCAGGTGCCCCAGAGGGTGTGAACCTAACAGGTAATGATCTAATGATCTCTCTCCTGCCATCCATCTCCACCCTCTGACAAACAGAGGCTAGGGACACCATTCCTTACCCATCCTGGCTAATAGTCATTAATGGACTTAACCTCCATGAATTTATCCCGTTCTCTTTTAAACCCTGTTATAGTCCTAGCCTTCACAACCTCCTCAGGCAAGGAGTTCCACAGGTTCACTGTGCGCTGAGTGAAGAAGAACGTCCTTTCATTTGTTTGCAACCTGCTGCCCATTAATTTCATTTGGTGGCCCCTAGTTCTTATATTATGGGAACAAGTAAATAACTTTTCCTTATTCACTTTCTCCACACCACTCATGATTTTATAGACCTCTATCCTATCCCCTTAGTCTCCTCTTTTCCAAGCTGAAAAGTCCTAGCCTCTTTAATCTCTCCTCATATGGGACCCGTTCCAAACCCCTAATCATTTTAGTTGCCCTTTTCTGAACCTTTTCTAATGCCAGTATATCTTTTCACCCAGAGATCTCTGTAACAAGGCGGCCTGCCCCTGTAAGGGCCAGCAGGTCTTGGGTCAGCCAACCCTGTCCCATTCACCCTGCCCAGCTACACCTGCATTGGGTGTGGGACTTAAAAGGAGCTCATGTAAGTGCCACTGAGACTCCAGCTAGGGAGTGATAGGAAGGACAGAAGCCTGGAGCTGCAGGTGAGTATTGAGGGAACAAGACTGCTTTCTGCAGTGAGTAAAGGAACAGAACCCTGATCTGGGAAGGAGGGTTGGGATGCCAGACTCAAGGGGAGGAAAAACAGTGAACTGGTGTTGGGTCCTGGAGGGTTAATGTGTTAAGGGCTAAATAAATTGGACCCCAGAATGGGAGAGTTTTAATTGCCATTGGACTGTGAGGTGGAGTTCTTGTGGAACTTTATAGGGATGGAAACTGAGGCAGGGCACTGCAGAGCTACCCCAGGCCACCAGAGGATGCTTGGGAGGCAGCTGCCAAGTTACAATTTCAGAGCACTCTACAAAGGAGTATCATTATTGTGATTTTACAGATGGGGAAACTGAGGCACAGTGGGGCAGTGATTTGCCCAAGGTCACTCAGCAGGCCAATGGTAGAGCCAGGAATAGAATAGAATAGAATAGAACCTAGGTTTCTTGAGTCCCAGGCCTGTGGTCTGTGCACTAGGCTGTACTGCCTCTGAATGCAGCTGAAGTTCTTCTAACTCTCTCTTTCAAGGGTTATTGAAGGGCAGCTCCTGAACCTGACTCACTTGCAGTCAGGCTGGTGCAGGCTGGATCAAAATAAATGGCCGGCTGCAGCAGTGGATGATTGACATGCTGACTCACCAGGCCCCGCTGCCTTTCAGGATGTGGCTCCTTAAGGAACAGTAATGCTCCAGTCTCTTGACTTCCTAGTCCCCACTTGAGGCAAAAGATAACTTATATTTTATAAAGGGAAGAAACCAGCAGGCTTGGCCACTGCCAAAAATCCTGTTAAAGCTCCTAATATAGAAGGGCCTGGGAAGCGAGATAAGTCCTGTTTTAAAATGATCCAGTAGGGAGCCAAAATCAAGGGGGTAGTGGGTTGTTTTGTTGAAGCCTTTGAAACTCAGAGTGGCATTGACAGAAGTTGGGAATGGATGAATCGCTTTAGAACCAGTCTCAGCTTTCTAGAGGTGTGAAGGGATTGGACAGTGCAGGGGGCTGGTAATGGGCTGGAGAGCAGTAGGTTATGGGATGGAACAGAGGGGGCTGTGGGAATTTGACCCCAAAGTCTCTTAGTTCCCTGAGAGGAGTGAGAGTATCCTTCCCCCAGAGTAGCATGGCAGATGGTGGCATAGGATACTGGGATTCTACCCACTGTTTCATTAGCAAAGAGTGAATCAATACAAGTTAAGTTGAACAAATGGAACTTTATTAAACCCTGGGCACTGCTCTGTTCATGTGACTGAGGTGCTTCTAGTCTAAACCAACCCGTTCCATTGATGTCCAGTCGGTCCCTCCAGGAAACGTAGGCCCTGAAACTCCAGTTTCACTGACCAGGATACATTCATGGTGCAACACTTCTTTTGCTGATACAATCTGATGCTGCATGGACACGGTGCATGGGCAGAAGCAACCAAGTGTGACTGCACTTTGCCAAAAAAGTTTTATA
This sequence comes from Natator depressus, assembly GCF_965152275.1. Lineage (NCBI taxonomy): Eukaryota > Metazoa > Chordata > Testudines > Cheloniidae > Natator > Natator depressus. Next base: position 17,245,780 of record NC_134249.1, on the reverse strand, counting down.
AGTAGCATTATGCTGGCAGCACTATGCCTGCAGAAATATTGCCAGTAAAACTTTCTAGTGGAGTCTGGACAAGCCCTAGGTCATCAGTTTGAATGCAGCCTAAGAGCTAGAGCATGGCTGGTTCTGATGCAGGGTTAGGGCCTGCAGGTAAGCAAGGCTCTGTCACAATCACAATCCTTGCAGAAATGTATAAGAACATAAGAATGGCCATACTGGATCCGACCAATGGTCCATACAGCCCAGTATCCTCTCTTCCAACAGTAGATGCGTCAGAGGGAGTGAACCGAAGAAAGTGATCCATCCCCTGTAATCCAGTCCCCCAAAATGGGAGTGCTTTTCTAGGTGCCTGCCCCAGTGATGTACAGCACCCCCAAGGGGGTGGAGAGGGGTTATAATGGTTCTTTCAGTCCATGGCCTCTCTGCTGAGGCTGCCATCAAAGTGTCCACAATGATGCTTATCTGTGTGTGGCACATATTACTACTTCTGTTCAACACAAAACCCAAAACCCACTCAGCTCCCTTTACACTGTGCTGGGAATTTAAAATGAGTGGAAATGTAATTGCTTATTGGGCCTTTGGCTTTGCTGGCTATAAATGCCATCTACTCCTAAACTCAGGCTCCTTTATACTGCTGGAGTGGTGTAAAGGGGCCTCAGTGTAAATGGGTATCTGGCCCAATTGCTCAGCTACATATTAAAGCAGCTGGGGCTTGTTGTTTCTCTCTGATTCCCCTCCCCTATTTTCTTCTTTTATAAGTCCCCCCTACCTCCCAAGGAAATTATACACAAAACCGCACATTAATGCTGCATTGAAGTCTCAGATTTGATCCACAAAATGTCAGGAAAGCTAATGTCCCAAAACAAATGTTTTCTCAGCCACATTGAATAGGTAGTCTGCTCAATAACTGGCTGGGCTATTTGCTGAAAATCTGAATGTACACTGCTGGCAAGGCTCCTGTTAGAACCTTAACCTTTGCATTTCCTGGAGATTTTATGGTCAAATTTGCAACTTTCCTGTTGCATTTAACATAGTTATTTGCATGGAACAGGTCTGTCTGTTGAGGCCTGGTTGGGCTTGACAGTCTTTTCCTGCCAATCTGTCTGTTGTTCAGATGAAGTGGTTGGAAAGCACGCTCTTTCTCCAGCTCTCTCTTTCATTCAGACGCTCTGATAAGGCATGGGCTGTCCTATCTCACACCAGGAGCTGTTCCTCCTCCCTAACAGGCCCGCTTTGCTGGCTGACAGTTAGCAGCCGGCAGTGCTTGATAAACTTATCAGACAAAAGCTGAGCTCGATGCATGGTCAGCTCCTCCCCATCCTCAGATTTCCCCACTCCTGCTCTCCCTACGCTTGCTTCTCTTGCTCTCTTGCCCTTCCTGATTGGCAAAGGGAATGCTCCTAGGTCACCAGTTCAAAACCAGCCTCAGGGCCAGAATAGCAGATATTTGCCTTTAAACTGCTCCTTGAAAATGAAATCTTCAGTGAAACCAGACTGTGGCAGGATGATTCTTAGGCTTAATGTCCCCCTAGGTCTCTTTCCTTGGGATGTTCTTCACAGTTGCACATACCATTGGTGGTCTGGTTTGTTCTTTCTCTTTATTATTCCTGTCTCTTGGGTATGTTGGGGGGTTATTATAGTGCTGGGGGGTTATTATTTGTGTGTCTGGTTAGGATGATATTCTCTTTCATCCTCTGATAGTTTTGGAATTAGATTGCTTTGCAGAGTTATTTTTCTAATTAACTATTTGTATTCCAATAATGCCTAGAGGGCCCAACTGAGATCAGAGCCTCATCATGTTGGGCGCTGTTTATATAAATAATGAGAGTCAGTCTCTGCCCTGAAGATCTTACAATCTAAGTGGATAGGGCAGACAAAAGGTTGGAGAAAGGAGGTATTCTCTCCATTTTACAGATGGAGAACTGAGGCTCAAGGATTAAGGGACAGGTTTTAAAAAGTGGGTGCTGAGCAATTATGAAAATGTGAACTAAGTGATTTGCCCAAGGACACAGAAAATCTGTGCCAGATCTCTTGAGCCCCAGCCTCGCCACAAGACCAACCTTTCTGTCTACATTGACTCATGATATGTTAAAGTGCCCTTGTTCAGTAACTCTGCTGTATAGATCTGTGTTGTCTCAGTCCTTCTCTACAGAGTACATTGACTGTCATAGCTATTCTGGTATAATTTAACTATTCCACAATAGTGGACTCTATTCCAGAATAAAAGTAATTTTTATCCCAGAATGGTTACTCCACTGTGTGAGTGGAGTAATTCTTTCTGAATCAAAGACACTTTTAGTTTGGAATAGAGTGTCCATATGTGGATCTATTCTGGAATAGCTAAATTATACCTGAATAGCTTTTCTGGAATAGTTTATTCACAGATATGCTGGTCAACTTCCCCCCTGTAGACAAGGCCTTAATAATAGGAAAGAATCTTTATTAGACTAACGGGGAACATGTTTCTGCAGCTGTATTGTGAGACTGACTAATGTCCTGAGGCTTCCATTTATGTCCTCTGTTTAGAGTGTAGAGCGGTGACATGCTGATCCCCTTGAGCTGAGAGAATCTCCCAAGGGATGCAGCACTTGCAGAGAGGTGGGGATTTGGGCTGGGAAATGGGCTTATTTGTTTTCCCTTTCAGTGAAAACACTTCCTCATAACCACAGCTCAGGAGGGAGGCAACAGCACTTGGCAAACAAACTCCTCTGAAAGCTGCACTTGCTGGACATGCTTAGGCTGTTTCTGAAGAGTGTGTGGCTTGCTTCTGCCCTGCCCTGCCCCAGAAGCAGCCATTTTGCTTAGTGAGTGTCTGTCTGCTACTCACAGACCTCACCTGCACTAGGAGAACAGAAGGGTTCTTCCCTGGTGCTAGCTAACGTGGTAACCAATACGAGGTAAAATCCTAGTAGAGATAAGGCATCTTGTAGTATTCACCTGAGTAAGCATAAGTCAGGTTAAAGACTAGGGGCGGCTTTTTTACACTTAAAACGCTGCATCGGTACAGCTGTGCTGCTGTAGCACTTAAGTGAAGATGCTCCTATGCTGATGGGAAAGCTTCTCTCGTCAGCATAGTTAATCCACCTCTGCGAGAGGCGGTAGCTATGTCGACCAGAGAAGCTCTCCCCTTAGCACAGCACTGTCTACACGGGGGGTTAGGTCAGAATAACTACCTTGCTCAGGGGGTGCAGATTTTCACACCCCTGAGGGGACGTAGGTACACCGATATAGGTCTGTAATGTAGACCGGGCCTAGGCCTCCCCATAGTCTTTCAAGAGGCTCTGATTCAGGAGAGGACTTAAGCGAGTCTGTTTCTATTCATAGCAACGCTAATCTGCTGTCCTGAACAGAGGTGCTTTCCTGAAACTGGCACAGATTTTGGTTCCCATCAACACCCTCCAACCTCATTTACTAAAGCTTTTTTTCTTGCTGGCACTCCCCTGGGAGAGCATTCCCCTCTCCTTTCCCTCCCCCCAGCTCTTCCCAGTTTTGATCATTCCGGGGCCAGGCTATGTCCAGACAGATCCATGATCAATAGCATGCAGCTGGGCTGGAGCCCTCTATGGCTGAAGGCTGCTGGGAGCAACTCATCCCCCCCCCCCCCCCAATCTTCTGGCAGCTGCCCGGAAGGATTGCTTTGCATGGCCCTCATTTGCTAAACAAAACAGTCCAAATACCAGGATTTCTTCCTCCAATAAAGGAACGAAGGTGTTGGGGGAGAGACATGGGAGGGGGGAAGGGAGGGCTCAGTGAGGAGCAAAAACAATCAGCTCTTTCTTCAGCCACAAAGATTAGTTGAGATTTTTTGTTTTGTTATCTGGTTTCTTGATTGACTGGCCAAAATGTTCTGATGCTGGGATAGACGGTGGGAAGGGGGCTATGTTCAGAGCAGTCAAAATTGGGAAGGATTTGTATGTTTGGGGAACAAGGGGGCAGGTGTGTCCGAATCTGATGACACCAGTGGCCTGATCCTGTAGGGTACTGAGCACCACCAACTACCAGCTAAGTCAGCTGAGCAGCTCCCAGGTTTGGATGAAGCATGAGCCAAAGGGAAGCCCTTTACAACAAAGCCTAGCCCATAGGCTAACTGACTTCTTGAAAGAGGCTGTACGCTGCCTACAGGCCTCCTCCCTATCTTGTGCCCATGATCTGTTCTCTGCTGACAGGTCTCCCTCCAGAATTCTGACCTGAAGGCTCTTCCACCAGCCCTGTGCAATGCGGTGTGTGTGTAGGCACAACTGCTTCCTCCCTCCCTCCCTCCTTCAGGTGAATTTCAACAGTTTCAGGCGATGCAGATTAAAGTGTGGAATTGTGCAAAGGAGAATCACTTAGCTCCATAGTGTTGCAGCTGTGGGCCTTTTGCTTTTCTTCCTCCTTTCCCTTTCCCTTTCAAAAAACCAGGGAAATGAAAGGCAAAAAGCTCTGTTGGGGCAATGTTAGAGTGCACTGACATAGTCAGCTCAGGTGTGTGGGAAGTGTGTCAGTGCAGAGTGCTGTAACAGGGCTCCTACTGGACAAAGGAGCCTTTTGTGTTGGCAAAGACGAGGACAACAGAACTGTGATTTCTGAACAAGCGGTGTAACATGAAAGGGTGCTTAGGGCTATGCCCCACACTCATGTCTTGGGTGTGCTGTGAAGCCCAGTAGATTGGCCTGAAATGCACCGTTGTGCTTAGAACATTGTTACTTCATTGTGGCTGTGACTCAGGTTTCCCCACCCCCATCCTCCTGGTCTCATAACCCCATGCAGTTTGGAGTCCTGGTTGGGTAACTGGATCCCTTCCTCAAGAGGAGCCATGTTATGAGATAAGAGCAACTTACATGTTGACCCCAGTCTGGGGCCTCTCAGGCCCCTTCTCACAGGGATGAGCCTAGAGTCTCAAGGATCTTGTGAAGAAAGACCTGCAGGGCTCTGCCCAGTTTCCTCCCGGCCTGTGATTAAGCTCTCCCCTCAAACTCCACATACCTATGAAACCCCCTTGGCCACCACCCAAGAACAAAAGCTGTAGGGAAGGGTAGAAGCCAAGAGCACAACACACAAAGCGGGGATGGAAACCAGTTGGAAAAGGTCCCCTGCACTCATTGCATGGAATGGAGGCTGAGCAGGAATCAGGGAATGCAGGATGCAGAGGAAATGGCCAGTGTCCCTAGAGCTATCCATTGTTTGGCAGCAGGGAGCAGTGCCTGGCCCTACCCCAGGTATACTGTTACTCTAAGTGAAGAATAGCTGTGGTATCTCAGCCTCCAACCCAATAAGTTCTATCCCTTCCCCCTTTCCCAGGTCACCTTCCATTTCTTCCCTTCCCCTTCTGCCAGCTGGCCTCATTCCACCACCCATGCTCCTAGAGATGCGCTCCGAGAGACTTCTGGGCACAGGGAGGCTTCTGGGTCAGGCCGACCCTTCTCCTGTTGCATTTGATCTGCAGATGAGCTCTCAGTGCATGGCATCTTCTGGCCACATTGCGGCTTTCAGTAGTGGAACGCCTGAGTATCATAGTACCCCTAAAATGTGTTTCTCTAGAGGCTGCCTGTCCAGCCTGTGTCTAAAGTCAGCCTTGCATGAATGAGACTCCAAGATATACAGGGCTCATGTGATCACATAATTAGCATACATGTAGGGCTGCCATTGCTTACTCCAGTCTAACAACTCTTCAGTTATCCAGTCTGCTCAGTGATACCAGGGCTGCTGCCATCACCGTGTGCCCTAGGGTACAAGGCAAAATAAATGACTGAAGTGGGTGAGTGGCTTTGGTTCGAAGGAAAGAAGTTGGCTGCGGAGGCAGGGATTCAGGAGAGGAGATACCAGCCCCCTCCCCCAAGCAGCGACTCTGCCGTCCCATGGAAATCAGTGATAACAATGGAAATGTCCCAGACACAGCAGCTGTTGTTTGCTAGTGCTTGGAAGAACCAGCTGTCTGATTTGTTTTTATGAGTGGTTTTACAGGTGCTCTTGGTGTAGCTTCTATTCAGGCCACGCCAGCATTGCAGTGACCAGCTCTGCCCGTAACTCTGTCCCAAACACCTGCTGCCACAGAGCATAAGGGCGGGAGGTTGGGAGTGGGAAGCAGTCGAGAGGTTCAGATACCTGGGAACTCCTTAAATATTTTTTTATAGATTTTAGGGGTGCAAAATAAACAAACAAATCACAATCAACATTTGGATTCTTGGCAGCACTTCTAGTAATCTTACAATGACTTTTTACCCTGTGGAGGGGTTGCACGCACTGTGTGTCCCTGTGTATGTGTGAGTGTGTGTGTGCTTGCTGTCCCATTCGTAATCCTGAGAGTTATTCCTCAATCCCATTTCCCCCCACTTGTTTATACCCAACCCATGAAGCCCTGCCATTGACCAGGATCCTAACATTGGCTGTGATCTATTAAAAGAGCTGACCAAATGGGAGCCGACTATAAGTCTCTCTCAGTGTATTACCTGCTGATGGTAACTGTACTCTGCCTATATGGGGCTCTCTGTATGTATCACGCTGTGAACAGGACCAAAACCTGATCCAAGATTTCTTTGCTGGTCTGAGTGTAGGCTCTGAGTAGAGGATGCTCTGTAGTAACTGAGTGTGCCTTAGCCACTAGGTTATGCTGGCATTTCCCCCCTAAGTGACACTTTAGTTCATGGTGTGGACTAGGCCCCTGTGATATGTAAAGAGAGAGGTTCGTAAATCAGACAGATTACTGCAAATCCAGTGCTGGGCATGGCCAAAGCCTTTCTTGAAATTTGTGTCTTTAGTCCACATAGTGTTGTGATAGTCTTCCTCCCGCGGGTGCTGAGAAGAAACATAGCGTTTATCTGGGAAATCTAACAGGCCCGTACAGGTTGTTACAGTCTGGTTTATTACAGTAAAAATATACATTACAAGAAGTATAAATACATATGTAAATGTACAAGCAAAGGAGGGGAGAGTGTTTTGAGTGGCCAGATTGCATATTAGTGGAAAGTAGCCTAGACACAGCACAAACACTGAGGCTTTTATGCGTCACATCCTCGGCCAGAGCCATTGAGGTTACTTTGGATTTACCCTGGGGTAACTGCGAGCAGGATTTGGCCCCTTTCCTCCTGGCAGTAAATGAATTCTCCACTTGCATCATGTCTTTCCTGTCTGTAGGAGAGTCACTGCAGGGCTTTTTGTTTCCTTCATCAGTGCTAGGGTAAGGAGAGGGGCAAAGGAACCGACGCTGTATCCCAGCCTCAAGCTAAACACAGCGATCTCACTGTTTGACACAGTGTCCCAGTCTGACTTGGTTGGGGCTGCATTGCCCCTCTCATTTAAAGGCACGTCTCTCCCTAACATAGCACTTTGCCTTTCTCTAGTGTCTTCCAGCTGAGGGTCTCAAAGCACTTGACAAGTCTGGATACATTAATATTTATCGTCTCCATTTTACAGATGGAGAAGCTGAGTCAGAGAGAGGGGAAGCGCCCTGCCTAAGGTCACATAGTGCGGATGTAGCAAAGCCAAGGAAAGAACCCATGGCTCTTGTTCTCAGCCCTGTGCTTTAACCGCTAGACCAGAGAGAGAAGGAAATCCTGCTACTTTGCCTCGCTAATACTTGTAGGGTACTCACATACTAATGGGATGGGTGCAAGATGGATAGATCAGCTTCTTCTTTTATAAGAGTGACCGGGAAACAAAATTCCCCACGGTCCTGAATATTGAGTAGTTCAGAAGTCCATGTAGGTAGCCAGGTGGTACTAATATGGGCATGCAGGGTCTGATTTTTAGTTTCCTCCCCCCAACTCTATTGTAAGATAAACATGCAGTGCTACATATTTTTCACCCGATAACAAAAAGACTCCTGTAGAAAGAATGTGAATCTAGGTGTATGTGCCCCACATTTATGCCCTCTGTGAGAACCCTGTTTTAGCTGAGCGCAGCTCATTGAATGCAAATTATTTGCATGCCCAGGCCTTATCTTCCTAACCATCGAAGTAAAGCGTGGTTAGGGAGCCCGCCTGGCACAGATTGCTAGTCAGTTGGTGTCATCAACCCAGGAGTCCCTCTGTGTTGCCAGTGGATGAGATGAGCCAGATCCGGCACTCAGTGTAAATCCAGAGTAATGATGACTCCAGGGGATTTACAGTCGAGTAACTGAGATCAGAGCCTAGCCCAATGCCTAAAACTAGATAAAACTAGACAGTGAGTGCTCCTAGGTCACGCGCAGGAGGATGCGGGGTAACACCAGGGAGGATGACGTTGTTGTGCCAGTCCCACAGGGAATCTGGGCAGAGATAAGCATTTAACAAGGTGGGTGCCCCAAGCCAAGCAGAGGGAGAGACGAGGCCAGAATACTGGTGGGATTCCATGTGGCTGGGAGTGGGGGTCCAGGACAGAGCTTGGGGCGCGCTCTCACTTCAAGCTGTGCTGGGTCTCCCTGTGCCGCCGCAGGTCCACCTTGCGCTGGAAGCCCTTGGCACAGAGCTCACAGCTGAAGGGCTTGAAGCCGGTGTGCTTGCGGCTGTGGGTGATGAGATTGGAGCTCTGGCTGAAGGCTTTGCCGCACACTTGGCACTTGTGGGGCTTCTCCCCTATGGGACAGAAACAAATCATCACGGATCCAAACTGAGGTGGCTGTTTGTGCTGGGCCGATGGGCGTGGGCAGTGCGGGTCTGTTCGCCACACACTGCCCTGCTGATGTGCTGCCACACGGCCCTGTAGGGCTGAGAGGGGAGCTCAGCCTGCAGAGCCCATTCAGTCCCTGGTCTTTCTGCCGCGGCTGCTCAGTCAGTGCCCCCTCTGCTCTTTTTCACCCTCTTTTTGTCACTTTTTTCTCGTTCCCCGTCTCTGATCCCTGCACCTCTTCCCCAACTCTCCCAAGCAGAACACAAACTCAAACCCTCTACACTAGGGAAAATGGGCTCATCCCTCCCTCCTGGCATTACGGACTGGGTCCCAAGGGGGAACATTCAACCCCTGCAGGGGGCCAGTGGGACTTCATTGGTGCCGAGACCTTGTGCTGCCCCCTCCGCCACCCCCCCCCCCGCACAGGTGTGAATGCATCTATCATACCCTCTGGCATACATGCAAAATTAAAAACACATATGCTGAGCCCACAATTGGACTCACCATCAGCATCTTTCTGTACATCATCTCAGTGCATATGCACAAGTGTGTGCGTGAACACCAGGCTCACGTGTCTGTGTGCATGTGTGCACCGGTGTGTGCATGAATGTTGTGGGCTCAGGTGCGCATGTACACGTGTGCGGGTTAGTGTTGTCAGCTCAGGTGCATGTATGCACGTATATGTGTGACTGGTGTGTGTATGAGTGTATCTGTATGCGTGACTGCTGTGGGCTCAGGTGTGTGTGTGTGTGTGTTTCATGTCAGAAAGGTTTCTCACCAGTATGAATGTAGGTGTGTTTCTTCATGTCCGATTTCTGGTGGAAGCGCTTGCCGCAGTACTGGCAGGGATAGGGCCGCGTGTCTGAATGGATCAGGAGGTGGGTGGACAACGTGGACGAGCGTTTAAAAGTCTTTCCACACATCTTACACTCAAAGCTTCTCTCCTGTTGGGGGAAATGAAATGTTGGGGATCAGATTTGTCATTCACAGGTGAAGTGATGGAGCCCAAAGCTAGCAGAAAACTAGGCAGGCTAGCAAGTTAGACAAGACAAATCAGGTAATCCTCTCCTAGGAATACTATTATTATTATTCATTTGTATTGCACTAGCACACAGCAGCGACTAGTCATGGACCAGGAGGATCCCATTGTGCTAGGTGCTGTCCAAACACAGGATAAAAAAGTTTCTACCCCAAAGAGCTTAAAGCAGTCTGAGTCACTAGATTGTGTCATGCAGGAGGAGTGTATCACAGGAGGAAACTATTGCAAATGAACCGCTGACATGTGCAGGGAATTACCAAGGAGAACATTGAGATTTGTGAGAACAGAGAGCCAAGAATGAGATCCATTGTCCTCAGTCCTCCTGACTGTTGTGGATGTGTAAATGTTCTTGGCACTGGTGTTGCTCTATTGGTGTGTCTGCAGGAAGGCTGTTGTGTTTACCTGCTGGGGATTCCCCCTTTGTTATAACAGATGGCTGCCAGCCAAATTCCTGTATCCAAATACTCTCAAACTCTGGGGAGGCTCAGACCTGAACGTCACGGTGCGCCTGTCTTGCTACAGTGGACTGAACCAAAACCCTGGTTATCCAGACAACCCCTTAACTCTTAAGACATTTGGATCTGGCTCCAGATCTGAATGTTGTGGCCAGGGCCGGCCCACAACATTTTGGCACCTGAGGCGGAGAGCTCAAATGATGCCCCCATGCCCCCTCGCTTGGGCCAAAGCTTTGAAACTCTGGGTCCTAGTGGCGCCCCCCAGTCTGGCACCTGAGGTGGCCTCCTCAGTTCGCCTCATGGTAAGGCCAGCCCTGGTTGTGGCTCAGACCCATCTCTAGTTATGTCTGTTCCCTCCCAAACTCCCTGCTATTTTTCAAGAGGGCCTGCCAATTAAAGTCCAGCAAATCATATCATGTCACGTGAGGTGTGCCACCAAACCTAACGAGGACTCAGCACGAGCAGAGATTTGCCCAGAATCTGCTTCGAGGTATCAGAGGAGCCAGCCCCTTTGGGAATTCAGTGCCACGGGTGACTCTGCAATGCCATTGGCTCCCTGTTGGCGACCAACCTGGGAGTGGACGTTCGTGTGCTGCTCCAGGCTCACAGCGTGTCCAAAGGTTTTGCCGCACACATCACAAGCAAAGGGCCGCATCCCACTGTGAGATCTTCGGACATGGACCTCCAGCCCATGTGGGGTGGAGAATACCTGGAAGAGGAAAGCTGCCAGTGAGGATCCTGGGAGCCAGCCATGTCTCCAACTCTATTTTCCAGTTCCCTCTCTTTGTCTGATGTTTCCCTCCAGCTGCCCATATTAGCTGAGCCCAATCACAGAACTATTTCCCCAGCCAGGAGAGTGAATAGCCAGCTGTCTCTGCTAGTTCTACTTCTGGGCTAGTCAAAATGAGGTGCTCTTATTTACCAGCAGAGAGGGGCTCAAACCAAACCCCTGGGTACACACCCGCTCTTCCCAAACTTTCACGCTGGCTCTGAACATGGCAGCTAGCCTTACTCTCCCAGTGGGCTAAGCCAAAACTCTAGATCCAAACTTTAGTGATGTTCAGATTCAGATCCATATCCAAACTCTGTGGCTTATGGCAATCTCTGCTCAGCAGAGCCAGGTTCTTGTTTACAGAGACCTTCTACTATCAACTTGATAGTGGTTGGTAGTGTAGGTGTCAGTGCAGGAGCTATACTTTTGGTGTGGCATGGGTGGGGGAGCACTGAGCACCAAGTACATATTGCCTGCATAGGCTCCCGGTGCCCTTGGCCGTATCGGACCCATGGTATCCATCCTCCAGCTGGGTCCCTTGTACCTTAAATCAAGCCTGTGGGACTGTGGTGTATGTATGTGATGAAAATCATCCCAGGCTCCTCCCCAGCCCTATGGCTTTAGTTGGTGATGCACCTTGTTGCACTTCACACAGTGGTATGTCTCCATGTCCGGTGAGTAACGCATGCTGTAATCAATAGGCGGCTCAGAGCTCGGCAGGAGGTGGCTGCCATACAGACTAACTGAGCGCTCCAGGAGGGCTGACTGCATGCTGGAAGACATCTGCCTGTAGCTGTATGGAGAATGGAAGGCATCCCAAGAGAATCTGGGCTTGTAGAAGGTGGGGGTGCTTGTGGAATTGCTGCAGCCCTTCACTTGCAGAGCTGGGACGGATGTCTCTGAGGTGGCAAAGGAGAAGGAGAACAGATTGGCAGGCTTTCTGCTTTGCCTGGGTACTCATGCAAATGCTCCCAGACCTGCTCAGCAAAGTTATTTTATTACTGCTTAATATCTGTAATGAGAATACCTGACTCAGGAAAGCTACAGGGAAAGATTAGTAACCAGTGCGCTTCAATTCAAACGCTTATCTCATCTACAGATGGGCCTAAGCCACAGCATTCAGATCAGGATACAGTCCCTTTCATGGATGGCCAGACCAGGCCAGGGCTTTGGGAGAGCCTGTGTAATGAGACTAGTGCAGTCTGGGAGCTCGAGCCTCAGAGAGACCTGCAGGATGTGGCTGTGCCTCAGTAATAAGTCCCCTTTGCATTCATTACTGTCTCTTCTCTCTTGTGCAGGAAACGACAGAATGAGCTCACGGTTAGGGGGGTTTGACATGTTTCTAATCTCAGTCTGAAATGTATGGCCGTGCTGTCTGGCATGAAACAAATCTATCCCAGAAGCACAGAGGGAAATGCTGCCCGTGGGAAACACAGAAACAGAAAAGCCTTCTCATAACTCTGGTAGGTGGGCAGAGCTGTCTTAATTCTGCTGTATGTGGTCTAGGAGCCACCCTAGACACAAATCTGTCCCAGCGTATGGTGGCTGGATTAGCTTCATGTTGCTGATACTCCAGGCAGGGCAGTTAGTACTTCCCAGCAGCTCAGCTTATACTTCCTAGTTTGGTGCAGTGCCTGTCAATGGCCTGCTACATACAAGCAGACTGGGCAACCTACCGCAGACCGAGAACAGAGGGGTTCAGGTACTAGTGGAGACTGTCATCAGGTAGTGCTGTAAGAATGTGGTGGTACGGACGTGTGTGCACATGTGGGGCCATATGCAACCGTGACAGTAACAACCTCAGTCTATCTCTCAATCACCAACATCTCTAAGGTGCCCATACTGTAGTAACCAAATGCCAAGCTCATCAGATTTAAAGGCCACCAGGCCCTATGAGGTAGGGAAGAGATGCTTCCAGCACTCAGGTTATCTTGGCTGATATGAGACTTCCCTTTAACACGGGGCTAGTGGTGCCGGTGCCGATGGGCCATGACATTCCTACATTCAGATGTTGGCTGTGAAGGTGAGCTAGCGGATGAAACCCTCTCAGAATCACTAGGCCTTTAGTTGATATGAGTCAATACCTCATATAATTTGGAATAATATCTCTTGATCCCTATTTATTCTGAGGTCCTTGTTACCAAAGCAACAACCATTGTGCAATTCTTCGATTCATGAACCATTCAGGGCCAGGTTTTCAAAAGGGCTCAGCTCTGCCATAAACAGTGTGATCAGAGGTGTCACAATGGGAGTCAGCTGGGCACTGAAGTCTTTTGAAAATCTGGCCCTAATTGTAGGTGCAGAGCATGTGAAAATCAGGCCCTGAGCTCTTTGGAGAGTCTGGCCTTGTATAGCTAACCTTGAGCTGGAGGCCCTGACAATGTCCTGTTCAGATACAGGGCAGGCGCACCTTCTTCCTTCAGTCCAGCATGGTCCTTGTCTTGTTTTGGAACAAGGCATTCTGGGTACTCGCTTTTGAACTCTGCGCTGAAGGTCCTGACTTCTTCTGACGACTTGTCACATGGGGCTGTGATCAGAATGGCATCAGGGTTAATTTATTCTAGCTGGCAAAATATCAATAATGTAATGAGTTAGCGAGTGTGTATGAATGAGTGTGTCTGTGTATGTGCATGTACTACATTGTCCTCTGGTGGATGGAATCAGAACTGCTTAACTGTGTGTCATAAGCCCTGTGGTGCTAATGGAGATTATTCTTAGCTCCAGAATCAGGGCCTGTGCATGCTGGAGAAGAAGAATCTGAATTCTATCGTTGCCTTGACGGCTCAAGTGGCAAACCATGGACTGGGAAGAGGGAAGCAGGGAGGAAGGAGTGGGGCATTTGGTATGCAGCAGGCTGACAGCCATGAAATCCTAAGTGTCCAGGGGTTTGTTACAGTAAGTTGCACATATATAACACCTTTCATCCAGGTGCTTAACAATCATTAACAAATTCAGCCTCACCGCCCTTCCTGCAGAGCATTCAGGATTATTATTCCCATTTTCTAGTCAGATAAACTGAGGTTAAAGGGCTTGTCACATTGTGGCAGAGCTGGAAACAGAGCCCAGAAGTCTCCTCCCTACCCCAGCGTTCAATGACCCTCACATTTCTCTACACCTGGCCAGGCCATCTCTAAAACAGACCCACCATCTTTTGCTGGTTGGCAATAGGAGATGGAATGGGCCTGTTCCAAGTGTCTGAATTGGTCTGAGGCCAAGTACTGGTTTCACCTCTCTCCTTGCTCAGCAATGGGTTGACCTTGGAAATGGGAGGAGTTGGGCTATCTGAAAAGGGAGAGTGTCGTAGATTTCAGAAGAGGCTGGGGTTTCTTGGGGGTAATAGAGATCAGAGAAGGGGCCGGACCCTTCCTTGATACTGAACTGGACAATACAACTCTCCAAAGGATGGGGATTTACCATGCTGTCTCTTTACTTCTTCCCATGAGGGTATGGCAGGGCTAGGCTCTAGTTTCACAGATGGGGCCAAAACAAACTGTAAATTGAGCCTGAATTTGAATAAAGTAAATTTGAATGGTGCCTGAGGGGTGCAGATAACTGCCCCATCTGTCCTGCTCCAGTGACAGCTGTGGGGGAATGCATGGGAGGGGAGAGGGGTTGGTAGGGGCGGGAAATCCATCCACAAAAGAAGGCTGGTTTAAGTGCAGGCAACACACATCAGCTTGCCCCTCAAGTTCCTCACTGTGAAATAGTCAGGGGGCAATTCCTTCCACGGTCGTGACTACGCTGGTATCCTGTCACCCTTCCATCCTGCTGTGAAATTCCTTGCAACTCACCGGCGGTTGGTATTGCACAGACAGTGGGGTATAGACACAGGTTACGCTGCAGCTGGGGGTGTGATTTGCAGCTCAGGTAGACATATCTGTGCTCACTGCACCCTACCTTAGAAGTGAGGATGCTGTGGAGCAGGCTTCAGCATCACCTGTGCAAGCTAGTGTGTACCTCGATGTGTACCTAGCCCCCATGGAAGCCCAGGCCATAGGGACCTTGCTTCTATTTTTAGTGAGCTAGCTAGTGCAGGTATATCTACACAAGCTGCCATTCACATGTGCAGGTGCAGCATAGACATACCCATAGCGACAGTGTACGGATGGGGCCTAGACAAAGAGTGTATGTGTGGCAGATAGGTATACAGGCAGCATAGTTAGGCACCCGTGAAAATTCATCCACCAACTCCAAGCCTTTCTGATCGCTAGTGGATGTTTGCTGGAGTCAGCTGCTGTGGCTGAACATAAGTGCAGCGAGATCCACACAGGTTTCATTGCATGTCCTAAACCTGCCCTCTGGAGAACATGGGAATAAATATTTATATTTAAAATGAAAGAAAGCAGAAGAAGGGAGGGTTTTTTGCAGTGATTTCCATGCAAGCAAGGCAGGGATCTGGGAATCAATAGAAACACATTTATTCAAGCTTTTAAATTCACAGGTGCGAGCAAAGCCCTCCAGTATAGTATGGTATCTCTGTGCTGCCCCTGGAATCGCTAAACCATCAAGTCAAAAGGGAGACACAAACAGAGGCCAAATGCAGTTTCTGAAGAAAAGGTGCAATTCCATTGACTTCAACAGGGTTGCACCTGTTTATGCCAGCAGTGGATTTGGTCTAGAGGGCAAGGGAGAAAGCACGTAGAGGGGAAGCCACTGTCTGTGTATTGGGGCCCTTCACTCACTGTTTAATCAGTTCATACTCACACTTTACTCAAGCTAAACGCCCATTGACTTCAATAAGCAAGTTACTTAAAGAGGTTCCTAGCTGGTGTCACAGCTCTGTGTTCCAGCATGGCTTTCCAATTGCTGTTTGCCTTGGTGTACTTCAGCAAGCCCAGAGGATGCATCTGACTCACCAAGGCAGAGCGATGGTATGGGATCCCATGTGGATACAGGCAGGTCCTCTTCCACAGAGTGGTACTGGTGGTAGGTATGGGCCTTCTTACTCTTCACCAAAAAAGAACGTGGCATTTTCCAGGCACTTCCTGGGCAGAAACATTGAAGGATGGGATAAATAATGGTGAGGGACAGAAATGTTTTCTATCACTCCCCACTCCCCTACCCGCCAGCTCCTGGTGTTTTGATTACCAGAAATAAAACCCTTATGTCATGTTTATGGATGAACAACCTATACTGAGACAGAGGATTCAGTTGAAAGATCCTGCTCCCCCTACTCCTAGCCAGTCAAAGAGGAATGGCTGCAGGGAATTAGGAGCTGGGATGGATTCAGCTCCAGGGCAGGAGACTGAAACCCATGGACAAGGCAAGAGGAGCACCATGTCATTGTCAGACACTGTTTGTCAGTGGCTGCAGAGATGACTGCAAATCTCAAAGTGCTTTAATATAAGCCACCGCCCTTTGAGGCAAAGAAGTATTGTTATCTTTATTTTACAGAGGGAAAAAATGAGGCACGTTGAGGTTAAATGATTTGCCCAAGGCCACACAGTGAGTCAGTGGCAAAGACAGGAACTGAATGCAGAACTCCTACTCCCCAGCTCTAGCCGTTAGACAATGCTGCATCTCTGATTCTAGTCTTTTGAATGGACGACAAAGTGGGAGAGCTGGCTGGAAAACATCTCTTTGGGCCAGAGGGTGTCTTTCTGTTCTGTATCTCTACAGTGCCTAGCACAATGGGGTCCTATTCCATGATGGGACTCCTAGGTGCTGCCACTGTACAAACGCTAATGATGATAACAACAAAACAACGTGAAAGACATGCTGAACAATAATAGAGAGGGAGCCTTGATCTGATGTGGGGTTAAACTCTTTAATGCACATGAAATTTCTTTACCAGCGCTGCATGATGATTTGGCTTTTTATCTGACAAATGACAGTCAAAGCAATGGCATAGCAGAAGTGCTCAGTGGGAAAGGGTTACACGCTGTCTCTGAAACAAACACTATGAGGCTGTTGAAATGCACGAGTTAGAAACAAACATCAAATGCTGGAATTTAATCATATGAAATTCACTTGCAGTGCATCTGTTATCTTTAGTACCCAGGCCTACTCCCTCCCCACTTCCCAAGGGCTAATAACTGGTCTTGTGCTAGAGAACACGGGAAAATGTTCAACGTTAGACACTACAAGGAGATCAGGTGATCTCTTATTTGCATGCACATTTGCATTTTTCCCTATACTTGTTCAGTACAGTGGCAGTAAAAGCAAAGCCTGGTATATTTTACCCTGGAAAGTTTGTAGTAAATCCTGGCTCTGTGTTGACAGGGAAGTGTTCCTCTCCCCCTTTCCCTCTCACCCCACCCCCACATGAGAGGAGTTGAAGCATAATGTACATATTTACTAAAAAAAGAAAAAAGTCCAGCACCTGTAGAGCAAGAATGACCTGAAATGTCTCAGTGAGGCAGGATAGGGCAGCCAGGGAAAGTTGTGAATGGATCATGGAAACACAGCAACTAGAGATGGGAAAGGTCTCTGAGTTCATCTAGTCCATTCTCCAGGGCCCAGTGCAGAAACTGACCTAGAGTGTTTGAAATATAATTGTATAGGCTAGTGCTTTGTCCAAGGGACAGGGGAACAGATTCCAAAAGCATTTAGGTGCCGGAAGGTGCAAATAGGGTGACTAGTGTGATTTACAAAAGTGCCTACGTAGGTTAGGTGCCTATGTCCCATTTAAGTCAATAAGAGTTAGGCACCTAACTAGTGCTTTTGTAAATCACACGTCACCCCATCCTCATCTTTAGGCACCTAAATACCTTTGTAAATCTGGCCCAGGGCTCCTATCACTTAATAACCCATCTATTAGGCCAAATCTTGAACTCCCTAGTCAGATTTTACTCTGAAATAGGCTCACCTGGTTTTCTTCAAATTTTACCAAGAAAATTTCAAGTGACTTGAGATTAACATGTGAAAGTTTGGGTCACAAGGAAAATTTTTTTTTTATGTTAGACAGTTAGAAGGGGGACCAATATAGGGCTGAAAATGGACAGCGTATTTTAACCATCAGTGTTGATTAGCAGGCAATGACTCCATATTACCTAGTTCTATTTACTTTCCCATAACTCCCTACTGAGGCTTCTTTTAAGCACCACAAAGTTACAGGGCCCAATCCTACAAGTCAATGTGTGTAGAACTTCCTCTGAAGTCAACAGGAGTTTCCCAGGTGGGGCGTTTGCCAGATTGGGCCCACAGTGTTTCATTTAGATACACTGGGACAAATTCTGCTCTCAGTTCACTAGAATAAATCTGGAATAGCTCCACAGAAATCAATGGAATTACTCCAGATTTACACCAGTATAAATGACACCCAAATTTGGCTCAGTGTCTGTATTGCAGATAATGGCCTGTGCCTAGTTCAACAATCTTTTATGCACTACTGAACGTTGCAAAAGGAAGTCCCCCTCCCCCCACGCCACATTACAGAGAAAACAGGAACTGGGAACCCAGAGTGTAGTTAATTAACTGCATCAGATTATATTTGTGATTCACACGACCAAATGTGAGGAAAGCTGGAAGCACAGATTGTGAGAGAAAAATATTATCTCCCTCTGAAACACAGATTATCAGTAACAAGTGGTCAACTGCTACTAATATCTAACCATGATATCAAGGGAAACCGGCACTACTGACCCCACCTTGAACAGACAACACTTGTATTATTTTATAGGCTTGCCAGCCCTCCAGGATTGTCCTGGAGTCTCCAGGAATCAAAGATTAATTTTTAATTAAAGATTATGTCATGTGATGAAACCTCCAGGAATACATACAACCAAAATTGGCAGCCCTATGTCTTAAGCAACCACTGAGTCTTCCAGCACAGTTTTGTTCAACCTTTAGTTTAAAATCCATCTTTTAGGGAGCTGGTTTTTGCTGGTCTCTTTGGTGACAATCCCTTCCTTGGATGGTGATCATATAAGAAAGGTTTCACTGATTAGCCAAGGATGATTACTCAAAATGTGACTGTTTTGGATTCTTCTTGGTTCAAAAGAGAATGTAAATTCAATGTCAGACTCATCAGAGTTACTTGTTTACTGCTCAGTTACAGAACGCACAACTGGCTACTGTATTTTCCAAGCAGCCAGAGGAAGCCCCAGGGAGAGTGGCCAAGTTACAGTTTTGGCTTGCAGCATGGAAAAAATATTCCTAGATTTTTAGATCAAAAGTGGCTCGTGATTTAGTGATTTTGGACTTTTTGATTTTTGGGTGCCTTACTTGAGACCCTTTAAAGGTCCTGATTTACAAAGGGTGGATGGTCAGCAATTTCTGAAAATCAGGCCCCGTGAATGCATCTTTGGTACCCCCAAAACTGAGGCACCCAAAGTTACTAGCCCCTTTTGAAAATCTAGGCCAACGTTCACAATAATATCTTATATTTGCAGCACACCTTCCATCCCAAAGGTTCCTAGAGCCTTTAGGACACTTTTGATAGGTGGCCAATAGAATTTATAGGGAACATCTAATCAAAAATGTGTAAGATGTACTGCAGTCACATTGTCACACTCAATGTACAAGAACTTCTATTAGAATGTCTTATTTTCAGGGGTTTCTGACTTCTGTTTGAGCTGAGACATGGGGCCTGAGCCTACATTCCTTGTGCATCCCTGACTCTCACTGAAATGAATTGGAGTTTGCAGTGCACAAAAAATGCAGGATCAGGCCCTTTGTTGGTGCTGTAAAGGGCTCTTGTGCCTGTCAGAAGACTGCTGTTATGGAGAGACAAATATGGTCTTCATAGCTTAGACCCTGATCCTGCAAACACTTACTACCGAGTGAAGCACTTACAGCTGTGAGTAGTCCCATTGACTTCAATGGGAATACTCACAACAATAAGCAAACATTTGATAGCAGATGTTTTCAGGATTGCATCCTATGGACCTAATCCTGGAAGGCACTCAACACCATCCAGAATCAGGCCTTAAATTTGTTACATATGTTCCATTCTAAGACAGACTTTCATCTCCTTGTAACTCCTGAAATTCAAATCTCTCTATCTCCGAATTTGGAAAGTTAACTCTCAAGATGAAGGAAGCTTTTTTCACTATGTTTGAAGGAAATCCACAACAGACTTTTAGAGTTACAAATAAAATACATTTTCAGATGGGTTGCTCATTGTACAAGGGTTCAGCCCAGGGGACAATATTTTCTTCTTCCTACAAACTTTAATTGATATTGTAGTTTTTTTCCCAGTATTCTGGTGCAAAACAAAACAAAACAAACAACAAAACCAAACCAAAGCACAAACCTTATAAAAATAAAGAACTCTCTGTCTTACAGAAGATTCTACATTATGAAGAAACCTCACTATCATCCGCATGTATTTTAATTTTGTTGAGTACTGACAAAATAAGAGGTTTTACAGGCTCCTGACACTTTGGATCTTAAGTAGCATTCAAAAAGACTCTCAGTTTTTTAAACCAAAATTTAAATTCACTAGTCCAGCCTTATAAAATTCTACTCACTAGGAATGAGTAATTTGTACTTGTTTTTAGTGGAGAGATAAACATATAATTCGTTCTTCATTATCATGGTAAGGTTAGGCAAATGGACGTTGTGCCGGGACTGGCAATTTTTCATAATAATTTTGCCCATAATGTGGATGGAAATACTTGCCCATCTGGATTAAATACATTTTTTAAAAATAAAGGGATTTAAAAAGTGATTCCAGGATTGTTCATTAGGAGCCGGATTCATTGACTTCAATGGGCATTGGATCGGGTGTCAAAGGATAAATAGCTTTGACAAGGTACTGTAAAGCAAATCCTATATTCCTTTAATTTACAGGCTCACCCATCGTGTGGGCTTGTCATTTGTTCACTCTCCTGACCAATGCATTGAACCGATCTGGCTGTATGTCAGGTGGGAGTTCAAACTTATTCCATATACTAAAAATTATGCCACATTAATCAACATATTTAAGAGGGGGAAAACCAAGTTAAATCAATTGGTAAACTGGAGCCAACAATACTAAATAATATGGACCAAATCCTCAATTGTTGTAAACTGACATAGCTTCATTGAAGTGAATGGAGCTTTGTGAATTTACTTAAGCTGAAGATCTGGCCCCATGAAAATATCAATTAAAAGAAAAAATGTAATATGTCCTCATTGCTGAGATACAAAGGGGCACATCTGGAAATGAGTTCTGCTTATAGGTGCTTGTTGTGACCTAGGTGTTTAAGGGCATAGTAATATCTTATCTGTACCTTTTTTGCTGTTATCATTCTCTGCTACTAATTACTTAAGTGTGTGTGCATGCACATGCCCGTGTGCATGTGTTTAAGTTAAATAAGTGTACAGTTTTTAAAAGGTTTGATCATTTTATCTAAGCACCTTATTACCCTGAAAAAATCCCCAACACATGTAACTGACTCATGTGGTGGGATATATCTGCAAACACAAGAAAAGAAAAAAGAAAAGCTTATGAAGACACATCATAGGAATGAATTCAACAAAGTCAGTAAACGTGTAAAAAAAAATCACCTGTTTGGGGGGCTGTGGTTTGCAGGAATCAAGCTCAGCCTTGAAATCTCCCCAGACAGACCCCCAGCAAGAGGTCTTCTCTTTCTCTTTTTGTGGCTCTTTCTTCCACTTTTTCACTTGGTAGCTGTCTTCTGAAATAGATACTTCTCCTTTTTTCTTTCTGTTTTTTGCCCCTGTTCCCCTCCCTGATTTTTCAATCAGATTATTTGTGTCAAAATCTGGCGGTGAAGAAACAACCAATGGAGAAGCAGAGCCTGCACAGTATTTGCTTATCAAAACTTTCCAGGACTTTGAAAACTTGAAGAGAATTCATGTTGCTCAACTATGCTCCGTAGAAGCAGTGCCCTTAACACAGTGGGGCTTTCTGCTGGAATAGTCTTTTGTGACACTGACAAAGTGCATGACACAGGGAAATAATGTACCAAACAGACTTTACAAAAAAAGAAACGGCTGTTAAGGAAGCTGTATTTGTACACATATTCATTTACACATCACAGCTCTCAGACATCTCACCACTCTCTCTCATACACACACTCACACACTTCAGACTCATGCATTTAATGCACATACACAAGATTTTTTTTATTTCAAAATGTATCTTTACCTCTGCAGTCTACATGGAAAAAAGGATTAGATACCTCCATCTAATATCTGCAAAAGATGCTTGTTAATGATCTTGTATTTTTGCTAAATGTATGCGTGTACTGTATATACATATTTATTTTTGTTGCATGTATATGTATATGCAACAAAATGTACATTACATGCGTGTAATGTATATACATGCAACAAAAATAAATATGTATATACATTACACGCATACATTTAGCAAAAATACAAGATCATTAACAAGCATCTATATATATATATAAATACACATACTTCATTCACGTATGTATTATATAAATATATATTTAGAAAAATGCAAGTTAATTAATAGACATCTTTCCAATATGCTTTTCCACTCAGGAGTAAAGATAAGAATTTGCACTTCTGTAGCTTCCTTCACCCAAGAATCACAAAGGAATTTACCAATATGAAACAACTGAACATCACAACACCTTTGTGAGGCACTTTGCAAATGGGGAAATCTAGTCACACAGAGGTAAACTGACTTGCCCAAAATCACACAGTGAGTCTGTAGAGAGCGGGGAACAGAATCTGTGAGTTCTGAATACCAGCAACTTGCAATAATCATTAGACAGTGCTCTCACTTGCTGCACTGATAGTAATGTGATCTCCCCAAATGACATACCAATAAAAACTTGTCCTCCACTTTCTCCTGTTCTCTCTGATCTTCCCTATCAGAGACACACTTGTATTATGGCATGTGCAAAGTGTCGTGCTCTATCAGCATGCTCAGCAATGTACAGAGCATGGAGTAGACAAGGTGTCTGCCCAAGGAGTTTACAATTTAAGAAGTATAATCTAAGATCAGATGCATATCCATGCATGGAGTACAGAACACGCTCATGGATGCCATCAAAGAAAAGCTTTCACTTAGTGGAGTTTTGCTGCTCAGTAGGAACCTTTTCAAATACACTTTATTTTTTGGAGAACCAGTCCACCAGGAATCAACGTGTCCTTTTGTCCTATACAGTTCAACGTGGTGCAAGTATAAGGAAGCAATACCATTTCTTTTACAGTTAAAAGAGATCCTGTTGCAATGTTACAATCATCCTGAAGAAGTAAAACTACTACATATAAGTGACAGGTATTTTAGAGTCTACTCATAATATGCAGTGTTGTTATAGCCATATTGGTCCCAGGATAGTCGAGAGAGAAGGTGGGTGAAGTAATATCTTTTATTGGGCCAACTTTTGTTGGTGAGAGAGACAAGCTTCCAAGCTACACAGAGGAAGAGCTCTGTGTAGCTCAAAAACTTGTCTCTCTCACCAACAGAAGTTGGTCCACTGAAAGACATTACCTCATCCACCTTGTCTCTTTACTAATGACAGTTCTTGTGAGGTTTTCTGTTTGTGGTGCCATCTGCTGGTGCTATCTCAAATTACAATGCACAGCCAGCCCCCAGCCCTTCAGACTCCTTACTTCCCCAGGATACTAGACAAGGCAAGGGCCGTTGCTATAGGTTTTGTTGCAACATTTAGCTCTAGATCTAGACTTCTCCAAAGTTCAGAAAGATTCAGATCTTAAGGTTTTTGATTCTGTCACATCTGTGATTTTGTTGAATGATAATTAATTCTTGTTGTTTATAGAAGCAACATCTCCTCTACCTCCTCCCTCCTATTCCCCCCTTTGATTTTTATTTATCTAGCAGAGTTTTGCATGAAAGAAACTGTTCACACAGCATTCTGCTGGCAAACTGATTTGCATCCTCTTAAACACAGACATTTGTGGGATTACATTTCCCCCTACAAAAACATGCATTGTGAAAGAAAACCAATAAGTGAACTGGAACTTCAGGGGGAGTTTATGTGAAGAGAATTGCAGGAATTAAACAAAAGGGAAAGATGACAGGCTGGTGAAAGGGTTGAGATGTTATTTCATGAAACACTTAGGGCTAGAATCTGGTTCTGGGACTGTAGTTGGGGAAAACAGCCACCCAATCGGGCATGACTCTATTAGGTTTTGTTTGCTGGACAAACTGTGCAGGGAACCCAGCAATGTACTCAATAAATTCTCACCAAACCCAGCTGGTTGAATCAGGTGTCAAAGGCTTCAAAGCGTGTAGTGTCCAGTGCTCACTAGAAGGATGACAGCTAGATTCCTGGGCCTCAGTGACCAATGGGGAGGAGCACAGCTGGAACTATGACATTTATACCAGCCAATCCACTGTCCCAGTTTGCCATAATCTTCCAAAGCAGAGATGTCATTGCACACATTCAGATCATTAACATAATAGGTACAGTTGTTTTATTATTATATGTAGCCCAACACAGCCTAGAGGCCCAACCAAGATCAGGGCCCCATTGTGCTAGGCACTGTACATAAGAGACAGTCCCTGCCCCCAATCTAAATACACAGCACAGACAAAGGGCAGGAGGAAGGAAGGATTATTATTATCCCTATTATACCTCATGGGAAGTTGAGGATCAAAGAGTAACTATTATCACCCTTCCTTCAATAGAGCCACAGCTGTCTTTACTGCATTTTAACTCAATTGTATGTACACTTGAGTTAGTCCCCCTAAGTTAGCCTACCTTGAATGAGAGCGGCCATGCTGAAATAACACTGGAGCTGCTGTGTCCACAGTGGAACTGCACTCACTTGTGTGTGGCACTAAGAGTTCTGGGGGCACATCCCTTGGTTTTTAGTGCCGCATTAAGCTGAGCCACACTATGAATTCTTTCCCAGTGACGTATGAGAGTTGTCTGTCCTTTCTGGGCACACAAGGAATTGTGGCAAGACATTGGAGGACACTAGCCTGTGTCCATCCTACAGAGTGGTCATGTCAGTAGCTGATGAGTTGTGATCACTTGGGTTTTACCCGAAACGCCCTGATGGGCTGCACAACTTGAGTTGAAGGATTTTGTGTGTGGACAGGGCAACTCTCATGTCATAACTTCAGTTAACTTTGCAGTGCAGAGAAGCCCATTGAGAGAGCTCCCACAGCAGCAGCCACCCCAGAGGCACACCCTTTGAGGGGGATTCCCACTATGGATACACTTGGGGCTGTATTTTCTTTCTGCCCTGATCTCCACTAGACTGATGTGGGCACAATACATATCTGTCTGGCCCTGCTTCAGCTGATTCATTCCCCATCTCATCTGTTCCCCCTTGAAATTTCCAGGACCAGTAGAGCACCCTCTGCAGGACCTAGGAGGAAGGAAGGCAGGCTGCCATGGAGGGCTTAAGTGAGACTGCTTAGGTTTGTGCTGGCTCCTTGCACAAGGGTGAATTTCACCCATGGTGCACTGGGGGCATACTGGAGGCAGGGCTATTTGTGCTGTCCACTGAGGACAATTTAATTCTGAGTTTTGCTACCTGCTCTTAATACACATCACATGCTCAGATGGCTCATGATGGGCACATTAAACAAATCATTGAAGTATGTAGGTAAATAAGACTAAGCAAGGTTAATTATATCACACAAAAACCACTCTTTATGCACTATTCTTTCCTTTTTGTGTCTGTCCAGCGGTAAGAAGCATGTGCAAACCCCTCCCAGCTTGTCTGGGTTTCCTTTTGTGCTGGTAGTACTATGGTAATTAAGTCAATGCAGAATAACACCACTAATTGCTTCCATTTCTTTTCTGAAACTCAGCCTAATTTGAGATCTTTTTTCGAGGAAGATTAAATAAACATGTCCCCAGCACAGCAGGGAGAGAAAAAAAAGCCCACTCAGCCCAGACTGGAATAAAAATTAATTGTAATGCACAAAGCAGGACTAGGTTAGAGACATGCTCACATCTAGAAACTCTTTCTCACCCTACAATAGGATGACCTATTGCAGGTGCAACATCAAGGGAAACAAGCTCAGAGGGATCTCAGTTCCACAGGGAGAGCAATGAGAGCTGTAACATATGCCATCTAGTGCTGCAGTAGTTAAAGAGCGACGGATACCTCACGGTAGCATTATAATCCTGCTTTTATTTTCCTTGAACCTAGGTTCTATCTTGCCACCCTTATGAGAGAATTCTCATTAGCTTCAAAGGGACTACTAGTATGAGTTGCAGAATCAGGCCAGAGGTTCACAATCTGTAGCCTGTGGATCACCAGAGAGCCACAGAACTCTTCCTGCTAGCCCACAGAATGAAACTTTTTTGAGAACCAACCTATATGGAGACTGGGGTGCGGGGTAAAGAGATGGTTGGTGAGAGGTCCATGAATGGTCTACAAAATTAAAAGGCAGGAGAACCCCTGTTTTACATAATTTCATTCTTCCGCCCTAAATTCTTGCACTTTGAACTGGATAAGATATACTTAATCTCCAAACCTGAAGGGGTGAAATGTTATGCATCTTCCCACAGTTGCTGCATTTTGGCAAGGGGTGAAGTGATCCCTGTGCAAGGTTTGTACATCAGCTCATAAAGCATTTTGCAATCCATCACTATATAGATCTTTATAAAAATATAAAGGATGGCATGAACTTTGCTAACTCAAAGTAAAAAGTAGATCACATTTTGAGCGTACCAGACTTCAGAGTTTTCCTGTAAATTTTTTGCAACAATGGTGCATGCCTCCATACTGTCTTGTAAATATTATTTCACATAAACCTAAAGTTATCCTCGGATCATGTTTTCATGCTTTTCTGCACAACCCTGAGCCTAGAAACTTTTTTTAAATGAAAGCTTAGATTCTCATAGTATCCCATGAGTCTGGCTACTGTGGCACTAAGTATGTGTCTATCGTGTCTTTGCCTTAATCTGGCCTGCGCAAAGATGTATCACTGCTGGGGAGTCGAGTTTGAGGAGTCCAGCTGAACCCAGGTGGTCACATTTTGAACATCTGCACAATCTGCTGTGAGTCTAATCTCATTCTGGTATCTTGAGTGGGCAGAGCTTGGTGTGGGCAGAACTTGGTGGGACCACCACTGTTCTCTGGTGAAGGCCGTGGAGTTACATCAGGGGTGGAACTGGGCCAGCGTTGCAAGGATGTTTCTTTTTCAGATATGCAGTACTATTATTTTTACACATGGTGGTGCTGCAACACATTCTTTGTCCCAGGTTAAAAGTACACTGGCAACCACAGCAACTGATAGCCTAAAAGAACGGAATATTTTGATAGCTGTGAGTTTTCAATAGTGCCCCCTGACACACAGCCATATGCTTTCTTATACCTTCCACGTATTTTTACAAGTAAGGTAGTTTTGTTCTTTGTGGGCTATGAAGGAGCTTGTTCATTGCAATGTAAATTTGAAATGGCACTCTGGCTGATAGATTCTAGGACAGCCCATTTTGTACATTTGCAATGGTAAGGTTAAAAATTACAGCGCTCCATGGGAATTATACGGCTAAAAAGAATTTCAGGAGTTTCCAGAAATGAAATTCACCATGGCTTAGAGAAGACAAAAGGAGGATAAAAATGGGGCTTCATTAGATCCCTGTTTTAAACTGGTAACAGTACGATCTGTGGATGAATGGAAATTGCAAAGGTGCATTACACAAGAAAACAGAGAGATGTGCTGCTCGTTCGATCATTACTTCACCAAAACAGTACTGCCAACCTGAAAGCATGAGTCAGGGCCCCCCAAAACCACAAGTGGCAAAAATCTTGAGATTTTTTAAAAAAAATAATAGTGCTGAGGTTCTTTTCATTTACTTTTCCGTTTCTGAGCCTTGCTTCATGTTTTCCAGCTTTCCTCTGCAACCACGAGGACTAGACATTTCCTTTTTTTTTCAATGAAAGCTGAGAGCCAATTGATGCCAGGAGCTGGGCACATATATTGCGAGACTTGTGATAAAGTCTTGAGAGTTGGCAACACTGCATAGGAGCACATCCTGGTTGAGAAGGTCAGGGGGAGGTCCACATAGGTCACGTTTATATGTAGTGTAACTCCATGGATTTCAGTGGCATCACCATCTTCTGTCACCCTGGCAACATGGTGTCAGAGTATTGCATTGAGGTGTTGTAATATTGCCGTGGTGCGGCTGGGGCTTGTCATTGCAGATGTCAACACAACGGTGGCCTCATTGAGCGTGGCCACGGCGTGTTGTGACTGCGTGTCCACCATGGCATGTCACCAGGGTGGTGCCACAACGAGCTGCCGAGTGTCACTCTGTGTGGCACCTCCTGTGTGCGGCTGCGTGCGTCAGCATGCTGTGCCCTTGGCACTGTAACATGACAGACAGCCTGCCTGGAAAGCTGCCTGAGCTTAGCACTCAGACACCCTTGGGTGCTAGGCGCTGAGGCTGCAGCAGGTCCAGGCCCACTACCAGAGCCAGCCTGCCTCGCCCCCACAGCCAGCAGGCCTTGTTTACCTCCCAGCCTGCCTCGCCCCGCCCACTCCCTCCCGGAGACTCCGAATCACGTGATCCTCAGCCGGCGCTTCTTGCGGCCCTCTCCAGAATCACGAGACCGCTCTGGGGCCGCTTCGCTCCCTCTTGAGATAACTCCGCGCCATTCCGGCACGGGGCATCCCAAGCCTGGAACGCGGACCGCCGAGGGACAGAGGCCGGTCAGAGGAAACAGCGAGGGCGGGGCGTGGGCAGGCGGCGCCGTATCGCGCAGACGGGGCTGGTCCCGCGCACTACTTTCTGTAGCGGAGGGATTCGAGGAGTGACTAGCTAGACTGGGGGGGGAGGAGGGAGGCAGGGCCAAGATGGCGGCGCCCTGTGGGCTAGAGGAGCCCCGAGTGGTAAACAGCTGAGTTGGAGAGAAGGAGGGGTGAGTATCCCGGACCCCCAGCCAGGAGGGAGCTGGGGAAGAGTGAGAGAGAGACAGGAGGGGGAGGGGATAGAAAGAAAAGGGCGTTGAAGAAGCTGGGAGTGGGGAGGGGGAGTAAGAAGAGGAGGGATAGAGGGGGAAGGGGATGGGAGATGCTAGGAGTGAGGAGGGGGAGGAAGGAGAGGAGGGATAGAGGGGGGAGGGAATAGATGGGGGATAGGAGAGAGGAGGTGATGAGGGAGAAGAAGGGGATGGGAGATGTTAGGAATGAGGAGGGGGAGTGAGGAGAGGGGAATAGATGGGGGAGGAGGAGAGGAAGGAAAGAAGTTGTGGGGGGGAAGAGAGAGGATGAATAACGTGTAATTTCCCCCTCCCCTCCCCCTTGTTTGTGTCCCCCAGTTAAACCTGGTCTTTGTCATCAGCTCCCCCATGTGACTCTGCCCAGACACGGCTCCTCTGGGCATCTCCTTTTAAGATGGTTTCTCTCTCTATTTTGTTTTATTCGTCTGGTGCATTGACTGTGGAAGCAGACTCTGCACCTTCCTTTCAAATGCTGAGTGCCAATTTCCAGACCTGACCCCAAGGACTCTCACACATTTGCAAGGGGGACTCGTTCCTTTGAGATTAATTTTAAAGCAGTTTTTAAAAGTTTCTTTCTCTGGTGATAAAGGATTTTCTCATTCTCTTGTGGAATGGCCGATGTGTCAAGTCAATGGAAAAATTGCTTGGATACTATTAACTTTTAAAAAAAATCACACTTTTGCTTGAAAATATTCTGTTAGTGTTACAAGTAACACCTGAAACGACTAAATCTAGGAGGGTAGAGCCAAATTATTTTTTTCTTTCTGTCTTTGTTTACTTTGTATGTAATTTGTATGGGGGAAGCAGAATAATACAGTCAGTCTCTTTCTCTTATTGTTTGTGAGAGTCTCATACAAGTCAACAAGGGAGAGAAACACAGGCCTGTAAGGAGCATGTGAGTCTGAAACCACACAAATTGGCAGGGAGATTTGGGAGTAGCTGGAGTGTCCCAAACCACTTCTAACTCTTGAAATTGGATGCTGAGTACCTCCTAGGAGATGCTAGAATTGAAGGTTTTCAGGATGCCAAAGGATCAGACTGACAATTATTATAAGTTATTTTCTGTACAAGTCACTGTAAGCTTGTCAGAATGGAAGTGGTATTATAATGATACTGTTAGATCAAATAACTCTTTTCAGTTCGTTTGTTACTAACAATATTTTAGACATTTGAAAACAAAGAACTAAAAATTAGATCTTCCACAATGTATGCAGTTTGTTTTACTTTTTTGTGATAAGTAAGAATACACACTTTTTTTTGTTGTGGTTCTTAGTTGATTTCATTTCCTGTTGTGCACTAGTACAAGGCTTTGGTGTTGCATTATAAACACTGCTGGGTAATGTTTAAATGCACACTAAAATCATTAATTAAAAAGAGCTTTATAAAAGAGAGAGATTTAGTTTTGTAACTTTTTTTGAACAACGAAGGAGACCCACATGACTTCATTGAGAAAGCAGGTTTTGTTTAAACTAAAATATGATGGTTACAGCAGCTGATTTAGATAAGGTAAAATCACTTAAATTAAAGCAAATCTCAATTCTCTCTCTTTTTGACAAGGTGTCTAACACTTGAGTATAAAAACTAAGGGTTATATTGACTAAAACTATTTTGCTCTTTGTTAAAGGGCTTTAATCTGTGGTGTATAGTCCAACTACAGATATTTTAATAAGCAATCTTTTGGTTTCGGTAGTGACTTCTGGATTAAAACATACATATGTGATCTAGAACTGATGCTGATTAGTAGGATGCTGATTTTTTTTTTTAATCTAACCCTAGCAGTCTTGCACTATCAAAGATCTTGTTCACCTCATGTTGCAAGTGGAGTATCTGATCACTGACACTGGTCTTTACAGGAACTGAATGTTCTACCATAGAAAACAATCAGAAAATATGCCTTCAACAATGACAAGTCAGCAAGTCAAATGAGTAAACAGAACATCCTCTAATGGTGTCCTTGGGGGACTGTGGGATTTGTATGATATGTAGCAGCCAGGTGTATGGCTTTTTAAAGGGGTATTATAATGGCTTAGGATAGAATTCACAATGTAGTGGCCACAAACTAGGTCATTTAGTTTTAATATAGTCAGTGGGATTACCGGAACCAGAACAGCTGTATTTAGAAAGGCAAATGTTTGCCTTCAGTATGCCTTGTGTATCTGCACTGTTTTCTTTCTTACCTTACATGCAACCCAGAGAGTATCAAGTATTTTCCTTAATTTCTATGGGAGTTAAAATGCTTAGTCTAACCAGACTAGTTACCTTATCTGTCTTGCACTATATTCAAGAGCAGGGTAGTTGCAGCCCAGTTCAGTGAACATGTGCCAAGAGTACTGTTGTTGACAAAAATTTGTTCTCAAGATTTAGGAGAGGCCTGATGCTTATATATCTCTGTGGAGTGTAGAGCCCTTCCCTTGACCTGTTAGTTTACCTAAGGGATCTGACAAGGTATTTACTTTAAAAAAGGAACAGAATGATCCATTTTATTATACTACTTTTATTAAATAGTAATCTATTTTGAGTCTTGTAAGCAGAGCTAAAATAAATTCTCTTTCAGGTTAGTAATGGCTTATTAGCAGTAAGTTGATGGCTTCTATCAAAGGGCTAAAGAGTATCAGCCCTACCAAGTTTCATTCCCACCCCACCCCCCCTTTCCTGACATGCTTTTTTAACTTTCTTCTTTTTTTCCTCTGTCAGGTATTTATAGGGAAGCAATTAGCATAGTATCTTGGCACAAAACACAATTTCAAGAGAAGCATAAAAAACACTGAATTGGACTCTGCTCTTACAGTCCTAGGATTTGTCTGTTTAACCTTGATTTTTTTTCTTTTTTCTTCTTCCTGTTGAGGGTAACCTTTTGCAAAAAGGTAGATGAAAATGGACAAGCTAGGCAACTATGATTTTAGCTCAGTAGTTGGTAAGTAACTAGGTTTAGAATTGGCAGCTTACATTGGACTTGGAAGTGAACAGGGCAGAGGAGATGTGTGATGTGTTACTAGTGGCTAATTCTATTGAAATGCAGGCCGCCACATATTATAACATGCTGGAGTTATTGTTTGGACTGTTGTAATCCCAGCTACATAGTGGTGTTGGTTAAGACTAGACAAATGTGTGCATCATAGTTGTTAGGTCTGAGAGGAAACAGTGCAGCTTTGTAAGTCTGGGAGTGGAAGGATATCTTTTGCTACTTTCTGCAGCCAGAGGGAAAAGATTAACTTTGCATGGCCTTAGGGTAATTACTGTTTTGACAATTGGAGAGCCCGTGTATTTTGTAGAGTGTGTGGTCAGTGCTTTGGTTAGCTGTTCAGTGCTTCTCTCTCCATACAAGCATTACTCTCTTCTGAGTTGAGTTACTGTTTTTC
Organism: Natator depressus; assembly: GCF_965152275.1. Taxonomy (NCBI): domain Eukaryota; kingdom Metazoa; phylum Chordata; order Testudines; family Cheloniidae; genus Natator; species Natator depressus. Next base: position 17,213,791 of record NC_134249.1, on the reverse strand, counting down.
ATTGTCACTTATTTCATCCATTATCTTTGTGGCAATGATGATAGTCTTACCTGAGAAGGAAGTGTACAAATGGGCACTGTTAGGATATTGATGGCAGTAGAACCCATGGTGACACGTAGGCTCTCGGAAGTCTTGTATCTCAAGCAAGAGGAGACAGGATTGATCCTTTTGGGACTGTATGTGAGTGCTCCTGAGGATGAGGAGCAATTGCTTATCAATTTCTGAGTTCTCATTGAAAGGAGTTATTACACCACCATTCACTCCCATTGTCCGCTAATGCTGGTTAAGCAGCAGCTTGTGGTGTCTGCCTAAAATACTAATTAGGTGGAGTAGTATGAGCCTGAAGGTTTGTCGTACCATAGCCAAGTCTAATTCCTGATTATGAAGAGTCCAGGATGTTAGTGGAGGTCATGTGCTGTTGAAGCGTTTCTGTGTTTGGTAACATTTCGTCTCCCTTATGGGATGCATCTTGAAACAGTTTGTTGGCCTCTTCTCCTTCCCCCCCGCCAAACGTAAAGTCATGGCAAGTGGGGTGAAATACTGATGTCAGCAATAGAAAAAGTGCCTCACTTGTCTGAATCTGTATTACTATAGGAAGTGGTATTTCCTTTATGGTGGAAATGTGTGTTCCTTTCTTCTGCTTGGGATAAAACTCACAACAGAAGAAAATTTTCTCTTGACAAAAATGTGTGTGGAAGTCCTGTACCCTGTAGAGAGATCCCATTATCTCTTTCACTGTACAGATGCTTTGTTTACCCTTTCCCTTCTGGCCTCAGTCTATTGTTCCTTGACTGGTTACAATGACTTGTGGGCAAACTGCACCTTGAAAAGAACACATCGTTTATAGGTCCCATAATTGAGGTTTCCTGGCTTCTCCCTCCTTCTCTGTAGGCCAATTCTTTAGTCCTACTGCTTTGACTCATTTAATAAGATTCTCTTTTGTGAAAGCTCCTGAATGTAAGATTAGGATAATTTGCTATAGCTATTTCTAATTTTTCAATGGGAGGGGATGAACTTGTGTGTGTGTGTGTAAACACTTAAACAAGTTCTCTTTTTCTTTTCTTTTTTTTAATACCCAACCAGGGGATCTTGACTTTCCTTGTAGAAGATGTTAAAATTAGCCACAAAAAAGATATAAATACTAGAGGCTAAAGTACCTAGTGATAAACTGGAAGAAAAGTTATTGATTCACCATTTTCATCCTGCCAACTCCAAGCATTGACAGTATCTTGCTGAATTTACTGTCTCTAATAGGGGACTGAGAGCATGCAAACTGGGAAATAAGGAATTTTGTTTTCAGTCTGTCTTGTGCACAGTGTAAACGGCGATGAAGGAAGTGACTGTTCTTCACATTAGTACAAGGGTCAGATGGAGAGCTGGTTTACTACTGACAATATTCCAAATCTTAGTTGGATATAATAATACCAAACAGCTATGATAGTCTTCATCTGAAGATTTCTGTGTTTTACACAGTAGGGTTAAGTATCTGTATTCCCCACCTTACAGAAGAGAAACTCAAGTGATGTCTGTGTTTTTTGCAGAAGATTATACAGCAGGTCTTTGGGCATGAATGGGTATACATCTTCCAAACCTGTGTTTTTCATTGGAACACATTGCCTCCTTATAGACGTTAAATACTTTCCCAAAATTGGCTTTAAAATGGATTTAATTATTAGAGGACAACTTGTAGCTTAGTCTTCAAAAGTGATGCGGAAATATGAGTTCCTTTGTCTTACAGTGAGCGTCATAGACCAGGTTGATCAGAAAGCCACAACTGGCAGCTTAAGACTATATCAACAAATAATTCATTTGAAACCCTATGTCGGCAAAGTATTTAATTCTCCTTAAACGTTTTTAGTTCATGGCATTGTGTTACTTGCTGTTTTCATTTAACTTCAGCAATATATCAAATCGGGTTGCAAGATGCTGTACAGTATAAATTTGAAACTTTTATTTAGAATGTTTTTACACATGTTTAAAAAATCAGCTTATTGGAGTGAAGATTGTTAGTCTATAAAAATAGAGCAGTAAGAGTGTACAATCCACTGGCCACTGACTGACATGTCTTTTAGGAATATTCTGCATTTACTGGCACAAGGTCACTCCAGGGTTTAATTAGTTAGGGAACTGAGTAATTCTTTTAGATAACTGCATCTCTGATAGAACAGCCATGTTCTTTACTATCCTCCTCATCTTTGTCAGGTTTTGTGAAGACTAAATTTAAACAGATTGACACCCTAAAGTTTGACATTCATTTATCTGCAGAACAGGTACATCACCAACAATGCTTCCCCACACTCCTCTCATCGTGTTGTGGAACCTTGTGCTTGAGAGACCTATCTGCTTTTCCTACATGGGCATTTTTCTTAATTTCCCACTGGTATACTAACACCAATAAAGCTTCACGTGCTCTAACGATAGCAAGCACACTAGTGAGGAGCTGCTGTTGGTGTTATTACCACTGTCATCTAGACCTATTCTGAGCATTTATAGAGGATGCTTTTTTTTAAATGAAAGTCTACACTCTGTCTACAGCAGTGGAAACCCTACTGTAGGTGTACCTGCCTTGGTGGTATGACAGAGGGAGATCAGAAGAAAAAGGACAGTGTAGACAAGTCCATCGTAGAGTAAAAGAGTAGGCTAGAACTTACGCCCCTTCTGTTTTTGGCCTCTGGGTCTCAAAATAGGTGTCGCTTGTCACTGTTTTGATGTGGATATGTGCATTAGTAACGACTTAGATCACCAATTCTGTTAATTTAGGCAACCAAATAGTTGAGAAATAATTACTTTACTTCACTATTGTTCTGGAATGGATTCACCACCATCCTATGTTTGGCAGATTCCATATCCCAAAAAACAATTGAGGCATCAAGCTCTCTAACTCCATTATATAATCTTGCAGATAGTGGCCACGGAAATCAAGGAACAGACTGCTTGGTTGTAGACCGTGTTGCTTGCAGGCAAGTAGTTTTCTCCCATACAGTTATGCCAATGTACCTGAATCCTGATGTGTAGTATGCCTATTAAAAATGTGGATGTCTCAGGTGAAGGTTTTAACTGTCAAACTTAGAGGTGTAGACCTACTCAGAGGGGAGTTTGAGACTAACCCACTTGTGATCTATTCAGGGTTTGAATGCAGTTGCTGAAGTGAAAGGCCAGTGCATTAACTCTCTTGAACGTAGGCTAGAGAGCGGGCTAGCTGTTTTTTTTGTTTTGTTTTTTTTTCCTTTTTTTAATAAAGGATTGTGTGTTTTATTCCTCTCTCTCCTTCATATCTCAGTTGCCTTAATAAAATGCAGTCCCTTTCCCAAAGGCTCACATTTTAACTTTGGCACACTCTGGATGCTTGTGTGGTCCAATCCCTATAAAAATAAAGAACCACCCATCTGCTTTGGAAAACACTTGAAAACAAACTGCTGATGAGAATTTGAAACAGGTGTTAATAGTCTCCTGTTAAGTATCTTCCATTGGAAGTCTTGCTATTGATCCCCGTTGGAATCGTCAGTCAGACTGTGTGAAGGGATAGCTTTTACATTTGAAACATTTGACTATTGAAGGACTCTGAACATAACACTGCTTGCTTATAAATGGACTGTGACATTTCACTTTGACTGTCCAGCCATGATTGCTGAAGACTGAATTAAAGTTTTATTGCTAAAGGGAAGAGCAAAGTGTATATGCTGTAGCCATGCTAGTAACATAGATTATTGGAACATTATTGGATAGTTTGTTGCGAATGATATACCTCTTGTAAAAACAACTAAGTTGCCAACTTTGAACTTGCAACCATTTTCCTCTTACTCTTCACACTTCTGTCTTTCTTCTGTTGGGAATGGTCAGTGGTTATCATTGTGTAATCTTGTCTTTGTTCCTACACATGAATGTGTATTTTTCCTCACTGTCCATCCTGAGAATGACAGGCAAAAACTTAAGTAAACTAAACGAGTAATGAGATTTACTGGAAGAAGAAATGGTATTTCTAAGTCAGTTAATTGGAAAACTGAAATACATCATAAGTTAACCTACATCATTTCTACTGTATAAATTGCTCTATAAGTGCTAAGAAATAACCCCTCTCACCTCCCCATACAAAATCAAGCCCACGTGCATAATAACTTTTCAAAAGCACCTCTTTTGAAGGTGTTTAAATATAACTTCTTGGCTGCCACTCTACCCAGTTGCACCAAAAACCTTTTTCTTCAGAGGATCAAGTGATATCGCTCCCCTTTGAGGGGCCTGTGCTTATTGCTTGTATAGGGATTGACTCAGTGGTCTAAATCTTTCTCCTTTTCTAACTTTTGCGATTCTATGCAAGGCCAGGCAGCTGTACTGTGACAGTCCCTCAGTAGGGTATCTCGTGTGTCCATGGCTTCACCTGTGAACTGGATAAACCCAGCTCACGTTTTAAAACACAACTTATCAGTAAAGGTACTGAGCAAGAGAATCATTGAAGTGTCAGGCTTAATAATTATATGATCTTATAAATATCTGAGACTGCCCTACAGCCCCCAGCTAACTCATAGCAATGTGTCCAAGTAATAGAAATGGCCCAAAAGTTTAGGTGTGTGAATGGAATTATTTTCTGTAATGAATCATCTTGAGATGCGCAAGTGTGTTCTTTTTTATATACATATACATATACACAGCTTCCTTTTTTAAAGCAATCCTGTCAACATAAAACATGTTTATTTAAAGTCTTTGATTCTGTTACTAACACTGTAGACAGAACTGAATTTTAATCTTTTATTTTCTACAGTTTTAATTTTAGTTTTGTTCCTTGCTCAATTTGGACAGCAAAATGAAATGGTCCTCTTCACTTCTGTCTAAAATCCTCTTCTCTGTCCAATTATTTGGGTTCATGATTCTCTAGGGGAATGTTTAAATACAAAAATCTTGTGTTTATTAAAGGTATACACTAAAAAACTTCTCTTCATAGCAGGTTTTGTAAATTCATACCATTAAGCACAAATATGAATGTGGAAGCCAACATTTTGTTGATTCTCTTGTGGCTGTAGGCTATCAAGAACCAGAAGAAGTAACCATGCAACTTACTTGGTTGTTACTCAAACTGGGGGCTGATGTTGTAATGCAGGAACGACAAAACTGCAGTGAAACATAACAGCAGGCTTTTTCAACTGCTTTATAACAGTGTTAATGGTAGCATATGCTAACCTCTCTGTCCTTTTTTCAATTCAGTGATCATGAAAGGTGCCAGATTGACAGCACTGGAAACTGAAGTCCTACTTGTCCACAGAACAGGTACAGCATACCCAACAGCAGTTAAAAGCTTCCCCTGCACGCTCTGTTGTATTTCAACCCTGATTTTGAGGAAGGACTTCTGAGGGGGGAGAATAGTTCAGGACTTGTAAAATTTGTCCAAAACCTACTAGCCAGAGGTAAATACAAAGGGTAGGGCCCTCACCAGTGAGATTATTGGTGGGGGGGAACGCCTAGTGAGACGCCAAGGCCCTTCTGCCAAGTCAGCTGCTGGTAAATGTGCTGTCCCTGGACGCTGCTGGAAGGAGGGAGACTCCATCATTTGCATCAGGTTGTGACTAGTAAGCATCTTATCTAAAACCCTTCCCTAGCTGCTAGAAGGGAGGAGGTTTCTGTCTTGTCTTCCTACTGCGAAGTTCCTGGCTGCTGTGAAGGCAGAGTTGTCACCACTGTTTCTCAACCTTTGTTTTTTCATTCCTTCTCCTTGAATAACTGCAGTGCCTGTCTCTGTTCATAGCTTTCCCAAGTAGTGTTAAGAGTGTGAAAATTCTTGATTCATTACTGCTCACAACATTCTGAATATTGGCACTGAAACTGTCCGGAGTTTTGTTATCTTCATACTGTTTCTTGGTAAAGCTACGAACAGCAGTAGACATCGGAGCCATCCTAGCAGGTTTGGGAAGACGGCACTACAGCTGGTTTTATTTGCAAACATAAAAGCTAGGAATTTAACTTTTTAAAAATGAAAGCCTGAAATCTGCAGAAATTTTTGGCTTAAGTCCTTCTCTTCCCGCTCTAAGGGGTTCTTGAAATTCCTGTTGAAGCTCTGAGTATCAGTCCGTTTCCCCCCCCCCCCACACACATCCTTTCCAAACACTCTTTCCAAAAGTTTGTGTGATGGTGAAGTAGTGTATTGAAATCATTCAGTTTCCATGAATCTAGGACTTTTCAAATATAAAAGTTTAAGCCTGTGTGACTGTCTTTCTGGAGCTTGGAGAGTTTGGTTTTGCTGGTTCCTGACCAATTTTTACGACTATATAGCAGTACCTACCATAGTGGGGGGTGTAGCCTTTACTTTATTACTTGTATCCATTTGGTGGGTTGTGTTCATGTCCTGAAATGGGCATTAATATTTTTCTTTTCAGAAGAGCAGGCATAACACTTTGCTGTTCCCAATGCTGGAAGCAAAGAGTAAAGAAAGATGCCACAACAGTAGTTCGGACTTCATCCTGTAGACCCATGCACACTCTCATTACCTTTGTATTTGGGAATGAGACAGATTAAATGTTTAAGATAGGCATTTTCCCAATGAATGTTGGAGGATTTGAATCAAAGTGAAGGATTTGGTCTCCTTGTTCCAGTACATATACACTTGAGATACTTGCAGTTTTCAGACACTCTCTCTCTTTTTTTTTTTTTTTTTTTTTTTTTACAAAAGCAAATATACTTCATTTTCAGAATCTGTTTTAATGCAATATGATGAGTGAAACTTTAAATGCACAAATCAGGAAATTCAGGGCAATGGTTCCCACAGTGACCAGAATTCTGCTATCCTGTACTTAGTAATACTGTATGCTGTTAAATTTGTGTTTTAATACATGCAGTGTAGCCACATAGCAGCTGTTAGTCAGGAAATTCAGTTATGGTTACTACAGCTGCTGTTACTTGGCTTTACTGCATGTAGTAAGTCACATACTGAGCAGCACAACTTAATACAAATACAGGCAGGCCAGGGAGGTTCTGGTTACTGTGGGAACCATAAGTTAGAATTTTCTGATTTGTGCATTGAGTTTTGCTTACAGTATTTAATTAAAGCAGTGTTTAAAAATTAAGTTTGCTTACCCCTGCTGCAAGATAATGGTTGTATCTTTGTTTTTCATTGAACATATCTGAGTTAAGAATATCAGAATTAAAGGTGATTAGAAGATCTCATTGTCAGTCAAGTTATTTACTTGAAAGAGATTGGAAAATGAATTTTCTTTATAAAATGTTAGAGACTAATAAAAACTGCACATAGAAGGCTTTTATTGGGAGCTATTTACCAAACTTTTATCAGGTTGTATTTGTCACAATTGATAACTCTGGATGCTACCCGATTGAAAAGGGATTCTTTACAATTTGAGACACTTGCTATCCCATCTATGTGCAGAAGATTTAAATAGTTGACACCTGTTATAACAGACACACTTCAAGTAGACTCTAGAGTCAAATTAAGCCTCATCCTGTCCCTTTTTTTTTTTTTTTTTTTTTTATGGGCAAACACTCCAATGTGAATGAGTTTTCTGTGCATATCTAGGTTAGGATCAATAAGACATTGCCCTTCTTAGTTATTTACCAAGCTGCCTCTTCACTAAATTGCATTTGTCTCTACGTTTCCATTGACCAGCTGGTATGCATTCTTAAAAATCTTTTGGTTATTCCTTTTGTGTGCTACTAGCACACTCTTCTCAAATTAGAAATTGTACTAAATAAGTTTTCTTCTAGGCTTTCTAAAAATGTGGTGTTCCTAAGCAAACGTTTGCTTCATACTTTACATTCTTTAAGGAACCTTTCACTCAAGATCTGTGTACTGAGCTTCAGGCTCTTTAAATGACATGCTCTCTAATACAGTTCAGTACCTCTGGGGAGAGCCATATTTGAGTGGTAGTATGGAGATACTTTTTTAGATTTTGTTAGTCTCTAAGGTGCCACACGAACTCCTTTTCTTTTTTAGATCACTTGAACTTAAACAGAAGTCCTTTGCCTCCTCTGATATTGTTGGCCTTAATGCGCTATGGGGGGAGGGGATTAACCATAATTTACTTAGAGCTGCCCCTCTTATCTCCACTAGGTAAAGCTCATGGAGTGCTTCAGCAAATTATCTTTGCATCTGCAAAGGCTGACCCTTTCTGATTTCTAAGTTAACCTTGTCTTTATTGAGCAACTAGCCCTTGTTCTAAAATAATAAAGCTAATCCATTTTAACGCTTTACTAGTAACTCTTGGGGAAAAGTACAACTTAGAGTCTTATTTCTCTGCTCCAGATTAACCAAGTGATTTCCATGTTTTGTTTATTTTATATATATATGTGATATGTTCCTTGTTTAGCACAGTTCTAACTCTTATCTACTGGGATTTATTTTCTAGATTGTTCATACTATAAAATCAATAGTAGCCTTTCCAATTTGGGTGTAAAGGTCGATTATAGAATAACTTCTAAAGTGAGACTTGTTAACACTGGTTCTCACCTGGAATTAGAGAGTTGTGATGCTTGCATTCAGAATGTCAAGCTGTCAGCACTGCAATGTAAAGCTGACATCAAAACCAGACGATGGCAAGTGTCCAGTTTACTTGGCTACAGCCACGGTAACTGGTTTCAACTATTCAGCCTAGATTTCAGTATTTGCAGAATGCAGATTATTGTGGTAAGACTAAAACCAGGCTCTCTGTGGTTACTTGATGACGGCTTGTCTTTCTATCACAGAAAGAGATTATAATTGGTAATAGTTGCTTATTCAGCAAGAACTAACTCCTCTGAGATTTGGTGATCTAGTAAATGTTTTAAATGGCTTTATACCATATTTTTCCTTGAAGGACCAGAAAGGAGGTTGCCCAGAAGCTTGAATAACTGAAATGAAAACATCAAAGTTTAGTCCTTCAAGGTAGAAAAAGAGGGGAAACTTATAACTTTAAAGTTTACATACGGCTGATGATTTAACATGTTTTTTGATTCACAAGTGAGATTAAAGGGACCTTCTACAGATTTCCTTTAAGAATACATTACGCTAGAAGGCAGAGGTGGTTCTCCCTCTGCCCCCCCCCCCCCAAGTGTTACGAAGCACTGCAGTTGCAAGTAGGATGTAGAGTGTGGACTTGTATATTTCGCATGGCATGCTTCTGTATGAAAGATTCAAAATGTAATACAACATTTTTCTAACTCACAGGCTTGCCCTCTATATTAAATTGAAGTAATTTCTCTTTCCTGCTCTGACTGAATCTTCTCTCCTTCCGTCCTTGTTTAGAAAAACATCTCAATACATGTGAAAGTGCTAACTGTGGGTGTGAATCTGAACTTTGTATCCCACCCAGTTTCTTAATCCTGGCTATTAAAGTCCTGATAAAGTTGACACTGACTGAATCTACAGCTAAACAGTCTAACAGATAAACTACAGCATCCCATTCCACTTGACCCATAATAGGCTGTGATCTTCTTGCTGCTGTTGATTTGGCTCTTGACTTCAAGAAAACAGAGCAAGATACTTTTAGTGAACTTCTCTCGAGTTTGACTCGTGTTAGAATTAAATGTTTCACCTTACGTTCTTAGGAGCCATGATTTAACTATTTGTCAAGTGACTGGTTTGTTTTCTGTTGTTCACTTTTTCCTTCACCTTTATGCTAAATGCTTAGCTTGCTATTGTTCAGCTAAATATGAACTCTGACTTTGAGGGTTCCAAACACAAGATGTCAAGTATCCGGGGTAACCATGTTAGTCTGTATCCACAAAAACAACAAGGAGTCCGGTGGCACCTTAAAGACTAACAGATTTATTTGGGCATAAGCTTTCGTGGGCTAGAACCTACTTCATCCACAAGATGATGACTCTCTTGCTTTAGGAAACTTCTAACACAGTCTGCCATTCTTGGTGTATTCATGAGATTGTGATTTCTGCTAGTTGGGCAATAAACCAGGATCCCAGCATTGTTTATTGTGGACTCAGAGCAGGGCGGTATGTGTAAATCTGTGCTCTGACTCCTAATCCACGCAAGTTTGTCTTTGCTCATTTCACTTCCTGTTTGTGATGTGCTGTTAACTGTACTTGTTCCCTTTAAAAAATTAAGTGGGCAGGCTGTAGACTACTAAAGAATGTGACTTGCCATATTTTTCAGAATTTTATCTATATAGGTGATAAAATTATCCTCTCTGTAATTCATACATCTTGTTTCATGAAATCCAAGCAAGTAGTCAGAAATGTCACTGTGCTGGTTTTCTGCTAGTCTAACATTTTGTATACCTTTTGGGTAAATAAAATCACCCTGTCCCATTTAGTAAGGATCAGCATGTTTTAATTTGAATGTAGAATAGCTGTCTGTTTGCTGGAGTTATCTGGAGAGGTTGATGTTTTACATTTCCTTTGGGTAAAATAAAGAATGGAATTACATTAGTAAATTATGGAATTTTGGCTAGTAGTTATGCACTCGGCAATGGCTTATGCATCCATGTATTCAAAATAGGAATCTGAAAGGTTAATGTAGTAAAACATCACTGTCACAAAAAGAAAAGGAGTACTTGTGGCACCTTAGAGACTAATCAATTTATTTGAGCATAAGCTTTCGTGAGCTACAAATTGGTTAGTCTCTAAGGTGCCACAAGCACTCCTTTTCTTTTTGCGAATACAGACTAACACGGCTGTTACTCTGAAACCTGTGATTACTGTCACAAAACGTGGTCTGAATGCAGTTCATTTTTTCCCTATGTATATTAATACAAATGTGCCACTCCCTGTTTAGATGTCTATATTGTGAACAAGATTCCTCCTATTTCAGAAAAGTCATCAAAATTCTTGTCAGCAGCTGGCCTGGTAGACCATTTTTTGCTAGTATGGTAAATATTTCTCCTTGCCCCACAGAAACCGTACAAATTGCTAGTTTAGTTGCAGGAAACCTAATGCAATTAGGCTGCAGATCATCCCTTTCTAGGTTCTAATCCAGCTCCATACTACTTTTATTGGAGTCTCCTTACAGTTGATTGACAGATACCACCATGTTTCTTGGGTCATACTCTTGCACAGTTAACTTCATCTACACTTTATTACCTCCCCCCAACCCCCTTTTTCCTTTCTGTACCCTTTCCCACACCAACCTGTCCACTCAGAGTTGCTTTCATTCACTAAAGGGCTATGAACCTCTGGAAGAATGAGGAGGGGCTGTAAGTAAGTCTCTGGAATGAGGCTGGATTGCAGCTGACCTGAAAATATGGGAGGAAAGAGAATCTTGAGTATGCAGGCTACTTCCTGAGTGTAGCCTGGTATGTGTGAACTGTTCTAAAGCCGGGCTGCATTAGGGGCCACTGTGGGGGGGGGGGGGGGGGAGGAGGAGGAGGAGGATTGGTGCTTTCGGGGAGCTATTGCCACTTTGTTCACAGCTGCTTTTTCTTGTAATCATAACTGGCTGACCAGATCTACACTAAAGATTCATAGCACTCTGATGAGAAGGGCGTAATCCAGGTGTCTCAGCCAACATATTCTCAACAAAACAGGGTCTAATGTTCAAGGTTGCATATAATGTATTGGTTTCATTGAGTGTGAAGGGAAAGTTATAAACTTTCTCCCATGCATATGCATAAGAAAAATATCCCTAGTAGCCTCTTCAATTTAACATTACAGCAGAGTGAGAGCTCTGCTATAGTTAAGATTAAGACCAACTTTTTCTGTTTAAAGCTCAATTCTAAGTGCTCTGAAATCTACATGGTTACATGGATTGACTTGAAAGTTGGAATGCGTCTTGGAGGCTTGGGTTATTTTAGTGATCCAAATTTGGGGACATTTGACCAAACGGTTCCAGAAATATAGCACCCAGGGAAAAAGCAGTTTTGGTTGAAGTTGCCAGAACCTGTCAACTATCTTTGCTCACTGATAGAGCTCAAACCAGGGCTCAGCTCATTGCACCATGATCTCAAAGATTATCCCAATAGAGTGCATGGCACCCATCGGGGAACATCAAATTAAAATCTTTTTTCAAAAAGAGTTTGCTTCTCCAGTTATCAGGCACACAAACAGGCATGCAAGTATCTCTCTATGCACATGCTCAGTGTAATCTATCTGGAAAACTACCCCGTATTACAGGGGCTGGGTGGCTCTGAGGATGTTTTAAGTTCATTGAATCTGAGCACTACCCAAGGCACTGTGAGGTAAAATCCAAGCGAGGGCAGAAATCTGAAGTAAGAAAAGTTGGTATACTGCTCCAGTCTGCCTCTGTCAAAGGGGAGGGGGTTATTTTGGAGAAATATAATCTGAATACAGCAGAATAGTCAGAACGTGCTGAAACTATTTAAAAAAGAAAAAAAAGAAAACTGTGCAAGCAAATGCTTGCTGGGAGGGGAGGGTGATTGGGGTGGAAGAGTAGGTGAAGTGGGAGGGGAGAAGATAGGAGAGTGGGAAGGGGGACAGGGGGGTGAGTGCTTGGAGAGCTGGGAGAGGGCAGGGGCACATGTCAGCCCCACATTCCCCTGCTCTGTGTTTCTCCTGAGGGCATTCTGCGCCTAAAAATTCTACAAATTTTATTTGTCAAATAAATGTGGAGGCTGCAGCATGGCATGGGGGAGCATAGGCCACTGGCTGCACAGAGATGCAAGATCACTGTGCAGCTCCCCCTGGGACCTGGACTCAGCGGTGAGGCTACACCCAATCCTGATACAGCGCAAGAAGAGGGCCTGCCCCAGAAACACCCCAGGGCCCTGCTCTCCATACCAGGTGTGTACAGGCAGGCTCAGCAAGGCAGGATCCAAGTGTGGAAGGGTTTAGTGTGGGGGAATCCAGCTGTGGGTTCAGAGGGTTCTGTATGGGGCAATCTGAGTGTGGGTGGCTCAGTGGGGCATTTGGGTGTATGGGAGGTCTGGATGCACAGGGGCTTGTTGCGGGGGGAGGGGGGGCCGGGATTCTGGGTGCAATAGTAATGGTACTCTGCAGGGGGTCCAGGTGAAGGTGGTTGGGGCTAAGTGGGGCAGGGGGTTGGGTGTGTGGAGGATAGAGCTCATCAGAGGGCTCTGAGTGTGGGGGGCTCAGTAAGGGGTCCAGATGCTGGGGGAGAGGGGCTCAATGGGGTGGGGATCCAGGTGCAGTAGGGGGTTGGTAGGGTGGGGATCCAGGTGTGGGTGGCTCATCAGGGTAGTCCAGGGGGAGTGGTGCTCATTTGGGGGGGAGAAGAGGTAGTCTGAGTGTGGGAGGGTTGGGCAGATGGGGGAGCAGCTCCTTGTACAGTGATCCCTCCCCCTGCAGATGAGGAGAGATGGGTGCAGGAAGTTGGGGAGGGGAAGGAGAGTAGAGTTTGCAGAGCTTCTTACATGTGGGGGAGAAATCTGGAGGTGGGTCTGACACAGCCCCGGATGCTGTGCAGGGAAAGAGGAAGTCCCGTCCTCCCCACCCAGGTGAGCCCAGTGCAGGATAGGAGCCACCAGCCAGGTCTTTCCCAGTCCCACCCCATGCCCCACAGTGATTTACCTCTCTGCCGGCTGCCCTGGGCACCCAAAACATATTGCTGGGAAGGGTTGCATGGCCGCTCTTGTGGCTTTCCTTTGCTTCACTATCAAAGTAATTTTTCTGGAGGGAAGCAAAGAAATATGTGGGGGACATAAATTCTGTGCATGCACAGTGGTGCAGAATTCCTCCAGGAGTAACACTGTGTGTGTGCTGTCCTTGGGTCCCCAGCCCATCTACAGGGGTGTGACGCTCCCATATGAGCCGGGTTCTGGAGGAGGCTTGCCGATCTGTGGAATGTCTGAGCCCCTGCTTCTTGCCCCTTGTTTGTGCCATGCTTCGGGGGTGGGACTGCACATCTATGGCAGTCTGTTTCCCCCTTCATGTGAGCCAGGTTCTGGAGGTCCCTGAGCCCCTATCCCTACCCCACCATGCAATCTGAGATCTGGGGGGGTCCCTGCTCTGCCCCTGCTCCTTATCCCCTATGTGTGCTGGGATCTGGGGGACTCCTGCCCATCTGTGAGGTATGACTCCCCATCTCTCCCCATGTGAGCCAGATTTTTTGTGGGGGCTTGCTTTTCTTTAGGGGGGTCTGAGCCCCACTCCCTTCCCCTTATGCGAGCTAGGATCTAGAGGTCCATGCCCTCTGGGGTTGTCTGAGCCCCCTTTCTGACCCTCTCCCTGTGTGTATGCCAGGATCTGGAGACCCCTATCCGTCTATGTGGGGGCTGATCCTATCTCTGCTCCCCTGCATGTGAGCCAGGTTCGGGGGGGGGGGGGGCTGTCTTTGTGGGAGTGTCTGAGCTCCTCTCCATACCTCCCCTGTGAGCCAGTATCTGGGGAAGCCCTCCATCTCTGGGTGGGGAGCTTAGAACAGACATGCTCAGAGCATGCACCAAGAACACGCTGCTGAGGCTGCGGTAAGGAACTGAGAGTGGGTATGGTTGGCACACATCTGGAACTCTCCAGCAGTGGGGAAGGTAGAAAGGGAATGCTTACTGATGTGAATGGAGCAGCTCTCTGTCAGAGTTATTGTTTCAGGCTGTATTCGTTTCCATTAGGTACTCTCATCTCAATGAGAGGTTCTCAGCTGAAAGAATGGACCAGTTAATATCTCTGAGCCTACAACTAAGGTTATGTCTATGCTACTGCCTATGTTGGCAAAACTTACATCACTTAGGGGTGTGACTGTTCCATCCTCTGAGTGACATAAGTTATGCTGACATGAGCGCTAATGTGCACAGTGCTATGTTGGCAGGAGAGCTTCTCCTGCTGACAGTTTGTTGTTCGTGGGGGTGGGTTTTTTTATGCCAGTGGGAGAGCTCTCTCCCATCGGCATAAAGAGTCTTCATCAGACGCACTGCAGTGATGCAGTTGTAGTGCTGTATGTGTAGACATGGCTTAAGTTTGAAACCCACTCTGGGCAGAAATCTGAGTGTGACGGGTTGCCCCCTTTCAAAGGTGCCATTTGATGTGTTGAGATACCACTGAGCCCACCTATTCTGCCAGCATAGGTCCCCTTTAACCTGTCTTGCTGAGCCGGGCTCTTAAGCCTCCTCTAGTACACACATAGGCAGGGCCACATCCCACTGCAGACACAGATTGAAGTCAGCTCTGTGTGAGAGGATTCTCCCAGCACACACGGGTACACCCCTTTTGGGGAATAAACCCAAAATAATACCGTCTTGTGCTGTAGGGAAATCTATACAATGTAAGCTCATAAATTCGCCCTCTCCCTCACTGTGGAGGAAGATATGCATAACTTCTTGCACTCCGCAGTTAGAAATTGCGCAAACTGGGTTTAATAATAAACCAAACAAATTTATTAAGTATAAAAGGCAGATTTTAAATGGTTAAAGGAATAGTAAACAGAACAAAGAAGATTACTAAGCAAATAAAACAAAACACGCAAACTAAGCTTGATTCACTAAAGAAAGGGGTTACAAAATGTAATTTCTCCCTAAATGTTGAATTAGGCAGGATGAGGAGTTTCTACAGCTCAGAGTTCCAGATATTTCTTCTTATAGACTGGACCCTTGTCTCAGTCTGGACTCACCCCTGCCTTTCCCTTCAAGTTAGTTCCTTTGTCCCTTCAGGTTCTTTCAGCAGTCCTTCTTCTTGGGTAGGCAATGGAGGAGAGTCCAGTTTGCCTTCCTACCCACCCTTAAATAAGATTTACATAAGGCGGGAATCTTTTGTTTCCCAAGCTTGCCCCCTTCCTCCTCTTTCCCCCCCCCCCCCTTTTCGTGGAAAGTTACAAGAAGTCCAAGATAATGTTTAGTCTTTAGTATTAGGTGACAAGACCACCTGACCTAGTAGTGTCACAGCTAAGTCCCAGGATGCCTTCTTCTAATGGCCCATCAAATTTGATGGCCTGTTGTCTGGTGGGTGTCTTCAAAATACACACCCAGTAATTGTTACATAGTCCATATTCCTAACTTTAGATACAGAAATGATACATGCATACAAATTGGATAATCACATTCAGTAAGTCATAACGTTTCCAATGATATCTTACATGAGCCATCTTGCATAAAACATATCTTAGTTATGTCATATCCATATCATAAAGACTATGGAGTGTAATGTCCCACTGAGAATGAGCTGTAAACAGCTTAGAAAAATCTGTCTCTGTCAAGGTTTTTAATAGGAGAAATGTTAGCTGAGTACAGCAGAATATTCAGAAGGTGTGAAACTATTTTTTGTATAGAAAATAAATTACATGTGTGAATTCTCACTGGAAGGGGAGGGGCAAAAGAGTAGGTGGTGGTCGGGGAAAGGAGAAGTGAGGGATGGGGGTATTTTGGGGAGAAAAATAAATGGAAATGAGGAGTTGGGGAGGGCTCAGGTTAAGGGAGAAGAAGTAGGGATTAGGGATAGGTTGGAAAATGAGGAGTGGCAGAGGAATTGGGGGTGGGGGGGGAGTCAGCCCTGAATTCTCCTCTTCTGTATGTGTACTCTAGGATGTAGGGGACCTCTACCCTGCAGGGGTCTTAGCCCCTCGCCCTGCCCCTCCATATGAGGTGGGGGGACTGAAGGTAATACACGTTTAAACATCTGAAAACACCAGAAAATAAATAGTTTAGATACACATCACCCATGTGGGGTGAGAGGGAGCTGGCCAGAATGTGGTGGAAGGGCAGACTAGGTGAGTCTGGGGCCTGGGAGGGGAAGACTGGCTGAAGCAGAAGTCCCAACTGGAAGTGGGTAATGGGAGTGAGGGGCCCAGCTCTGTGCGGCTCATCTACATGTCCAAGGCAGTTCGCCACCCTTCAGTAAGCTGCTGTCTGTGACACATGTATGCAGCAGCATAAGGCAGGAGAGAGCAAGGAGCAATTTTTCTTATGTATTAATGGCTTCTACAGTGTCAACTAATGTCTTAATGGGATGGGAAAGGGAAGGGGAGCTGGAAATATTGGGGGGGCGGCTACATGTTGTGGGGAATGATGGGCCAGGGGGTGGAGAAGGAAAAAGAGAGACATCAGTCTTCTCTCAATGCTTAAAGTTACCTTAACAACCATATAATAAAACTGTCAAGGTTTTGGGACACAGACCATGGATGAGATTTCTCTCACCAGCCCTGTTAGCAACTAGACACTGAATATATTTTAAAGCATGATCATTATCCCCATTCCACTATCACAAAATATACAGGATGAGAGAGGAGCACTGAGGAATCGCATAGCAACTATGTGGCTTCATGGAAAGACCACTTGATTGGGACTATTCCTAACTCTGCTATTGGCCAGCTGGGTGACCTTTGGCAAGTCATTTCACCCCTCTGTGCCTCAGCATCCCCATTTTACAGATGGGAAAATGATGTAAAGTTGACATTTTCTGGTGAAATGCAGTATATAAAAGCTAGGGGTATGCCTACACTTAAATCTCTACAGTGGCGCAGCTGTGCTGCTGTAGCACTTCAGTGTAGACACTACCTATGCCAGTGGTTCCCAAACTAGGGGTGCTGCTTGTTCAGGGAAAGCCCCTGGCGGGCCAGGCCAGTTTGTTTACCTGCCGTGTCCGCAGGTTTGGCCGATCGTGGTTCCCACTGGCCGCTGTTCGCTGCTCCAGGCCAATGGGGGCTGTGGGAAGCGGTGTGGGCCGAGGAACATGGTGGCCGCCCTTCCCGCAGCCCCCATTGGCCTGGAGCAGTGAACCGCGGTCAGTAGGAACCACGATCAGCGAAACCTGCGGACGCAGCAGGTAAACAAACCGGCCTGGCCCGCCAGGGGCTTTCCCTGAACAAGTGGCGCCCCTAGTTTGGGAACCACTGACCTATGCCAATGGGAAGGCTCTTCTATCAGTATAGTTAATCCACCTCCCCAAGTGGTGGTAGTTAAGCCAACAGAAGATAGCGCTAGGCTGACAGTAGAATTCTGTACCTGGGGTTAGGTTGGCATAGCTATGTCTCTCAGTGGTTTGGATTTTTCACACCTATGAGGGATGTAGCTATGATGATGTAAGTTCCCAGTATAGACCAGCCAAGGGTCTTTTGATTTATTACATAGTTATAGCAGCATATCATCTGCAAACCTGTGTGAGAACTAAAATTGTCTAAATGACCACTATCGCCTATCAATAAATGTTTCTCTTTCTGTTTAAAATCTAGGAAACTAAATAGCAAAACATGTCATTAATGCAAAGTTAATGTTTCCTGGGGATAGCTTGTGCCCTTTGGGAAAATTAAATTCAGCAAAACTCAGACTTGTGAAAACCAGGAAACAGAGTCATGGTAAATGCCAACGCAACTTTAACTTTGCCCTCTTTCAGCGATGCACCAATACAGCTATGATACACACACTTCCATTCAGTCCATGTTACAGTGAAAAGGCAATTTGTCCTTGCCCTGTGTTCAAACACTGAGCCTCTTCTCCCAACACAATAGAACACTTTAAAAAAATTTAACAGCCATTTTATACTGTTTTAGAACTCCTGCACACTTGAACACAGGATACCGCCTAAACTTATCCTTTCCTGTACCCATCATTAAATCCAGACTGCTCTCATATCCCACTTCACTACTGGCAGTACCCATGGCAAAGAGACCCCCAATGCCCTGCCACTGATACAACCTACACAGTTCTGCATTTGAAATGATGTAGACTGGAGCTTCATGGCACATATGCACCTCTTTCCTTTGATAATATACATAGGGGACTCGGGCCCAGATCTCATCAATCGCAGCTTTCCCAAACTGCTCCAGTGTATTCCTCCACCATTCAGTACAGCTATACCTAACACTGTGACTACAGCTGGAGCGCATGCATATAATTCCCATTGGCTGTTGCCAGCTCTAGTGGGGCAGAGTTAAGGTTCTCTGAGCATTTACCTTAACTCTGTATTTCCTGGTTTTCAGAAGTTTGAGTTCTGCTGAACTCGATGTTCTGGAAGGGTACAAGCTATCACTGGGCAGCCTTAATTCTGCACTAACAAACTTTTTTGGCATTTAACTGTCAAAAAGGGTAATATTGCAGCTACCAGTATAGCAGTGATGAGGTCTTTGAGATATATTCTGTTATCTGTACTCTGCTCTGTCTTCCCAGTCTGGTAGGGGCACCAATGAGGAACCTGAAGAAGTTTTAACTTGCACATTCATATAACACGTGCATAAGCCTATAGTAGTAAACAGAATGGCCCAGCAAGCAAATATTGGTGAGCTCCTCTCTATGTTGGATTCTTCAGTTCTGCTTGTCCAGGAAGATATAACAGCTGTCTTCAAAGATAACCTCAACTCTGGTATGTGCCTCTTAAATGTTAAACTGGAGGGTTGGGAGGAAGCTTTGTAGAGAAATAAGCAAAAAGTTGAAGTTCCCTATCAAATCTACTCATTACCTCCTGCAAATGTGACTTACTTTGAAGAAACCCTCTGTCAGAGGCAGTGATTGCTTCAAGGATTAATGCTCCTTATGTTCCTCTTGCTAAAAGAGGCACTTCTTGGAAGGTCTGATAAACTGTAACTCCTGGTTCCTTGAGACTGTCTTCTTGACCCTTTTATAAGGTTACTAGGGTTTTGTGGTGTACTAAAGAAAACATGCACACCCCGGTTTTAAGTAGATATCATGCTCCCTTCCTACCAAGTACGTCCAACAAGTGAAGGTGTTTCATCCACTTCAGTCACTTCAAACAATGCCTTCTCCTTGTGAAATGCCATTCTTCATTTTGCTATACAAATGCTTTCTGCTACCACTAAGAGCATTCCTATGGCTATTAGTGGATCCATTTCAGTGTGGAACAGCATTATTACTCCCCTTGCCCCTAAACTTGCTTCATGTGGGGAACGGAGGAGGGAATCCAGCTGATTGCCAGATTTCACCCAGCAGCATGGAACACTAGCTGTAGACTCTCTACAAAGGTTTAGTCAGTGTCACACATCTAATCATTTAGTTTGGGACACTTTAGGAAATCCTGGTGTCAGTTTTCAGGAAGGTCTGTTTCCTCTCTCTCACCATGCTAGACAATCAGAGAGAGACTTGGGGGTGGGAGAATATAATTGGGAGGTCTCATTTTTAAAAACCTGGGGAATTTTCTAGAGGCACCTGTAAGAATGTTGTTCAATTCTGCAATTTTAATCTTTTACAATAGAAAATTTTTGTTCATTTTAGTTTATAACCTGTCCTATTCCTTTTTGTTGCTGACAACAAACTGTAGACCGTGGACCGATGCTTGTGAATATGCTAGTAGATTACTACTTGGAAAACAATTCTCAGCAGGCATTGCAGATCTTGTCCACATTGCAAGAGCCCCATGACAAGGTAAAATAACTTAGTTTCTGGAGAAAATGGAGCATGGCAGATGTTACTCTAGTATTAGAGAAGCTTCTAAATAGAAGGCCAGTTAAAATTCTTCTTTTCCCTTGATGTAGAATCAATTGATACGTTTTATCTGTGTTGTAAGAGTAGGTTAGGTTTAGTTTAAAAAAAACAAAACAAAACTCAAACACAGAACTTCATTTTGTTTCATGGATTACTTAAACTGGGTCCATGGCTGCCATCAACTTTACATGTTGATCACAAGAGATGAAATTACAAAACTCATAGAAGATCTTTCATACAGATACTTAATATCTTTTACTTGTAATGTAATTGCTTTACAGCTTGTGGCAGCAGCTGCTTATTACTGTTACTAGATTTGTTTCCCATTGAAGGGAGGGGAAAGCGCAACTGCACAAGAATATACAGGGATTCTGCAGGCATGTGGGAATTTTTAAATGAACACTTGGCAAAACTAACAGCTGTTTTTTCTGCTATGGCTGAATACTTTGGAGCAGAATGAGTTTCCAAGCACAATGACAAATTCTGGTTTGAACAACATTTTGTTGTCAGTATCACCACAGAGAGACTTAATCTGTATCCCTGTGTTGTACTCACAGAATTATATTCAGTCTGGCTCCCTAGACACACTTGTAAAACACATTTAATTCCTGTAACTGAGAAGAGCAACTTGTCAAACATACAGATTGGTGTCTGTTGTTCATCAGGTTCCTGTAAATATTTTGTAACATTTCATTTCATTTTCTACTCCTCTGCCTCCTCCCCTAAATTTGGTTTCAGCACCTACTGGACAAAATTAATGAATATATGGGCAAAGCTGCTACCCGTTTACATACTCTCTCACTGCTGGGTCATGTGATAAGACGACAGCCATCTTGGAAACATAAACTTTCTCAAGCACCTCTCCTGCTTTCTTTACTTAAGTGTCTTAAGGTAAGAACTATGTCAACACTGAGTATTTATTATATGTATTATAAGGGGCCCTTGCTGTAATATCTGGGTGCCATTTGCATGAATTGGTTAGGGGAAAGGAAAATTTTGAAAAATAGTGAGTACATACTCTATTTCCATTGAAGCACACTGGTGGAGGAAGCCTACACTGACACTTCCCACGTAGTAGATGTTCTGTGGATCACTGATAATCCTAGGTCTGAATGCTTCTTGTTTTATAAGCACTGAATTTCCCTAAATTGTACAACTTTGTATCCTTTGCTTTATGAAAACATGTAAAAAGTTAAGATACTAAAGTTAATATAGGGAGAAAACAATGTTTTGTGATTAGCAGGAAGATTGCAAGTCAAGACTCCTGGTTTCTTTTCCTTCCTGTGCCCCTAACTTGCTGAGAGAATGTGCCAGTCACTTGACCGTCCTGTACTTTTATTTCCCCATCTGATAAATAAGTAGTAATTATATATTCTGTGTGTATCTCACATGTGAGTTATGAGAATAGATTGAAGTTTGCAAAGATATATGAATACAAGGTACAGAAATTTGCATAATTAGTTATAATAGTAGATTAGCATTAGTAGAGTCACTATTCATAAAGTTTTGTTTGTTTTTTCCTTTTAAATTGGAGGCATCAGGCAGACAGAATTTACAGTTTGGGACCTCTTCAGTTACCTTAGATTTATCATGCAACAGTGCCTTCAGCTAACATAAGTGTTTTGTTTCAGCAGTGCTCAGTTTTTTGGTCTGTATTTCAGCAATCTGACAAACTGGTTGTAGCTAACCTCAAGTTTTAATACTAAAGCTCTAAACTCAAGATACAGATTATTTTGCTCTGGTCCAAATGGTTTCATTTTTATCATGTTTTTGGCCTTGTTACTATAACAGGTATACTATTTAACTTGTGTGGCTGTACAGAAAGAGGCTTGTATGCATGTAAGAGATGTTAACATGAGGACAGCTGGGGCCTAGTTTTAGTCCTCTGCCAACCATGTGGGGTACCCAGATCAAATTTCAAATCTCTTGGGCTCTGGAGGCAGAGCATGTTTAGCTCTAGACAGGCAGAGGTAGGTATACCAGTAGTGGTTTTCTCCATTCAGATAAGGAACTGATATAAAGACTGCCTTTGAAGGAAGTTAACGAATTCATAGGCAGCAGGTCAGTGGTTGGAAGACAGGATGGTAGCTGGAATCCCTGACTTTCTCTTGGGGATCTGCAAGATTAAAGGGCAGGTGTGAGAGTGAGTCAAGGTTTGGTTGGTTTAGATAAGGGTCCTTACTTTAAGGATGCCTAATCAGGTTGTAACTATGTGATGTCCATTGTGTACTAGTGCTGCGTCAGGAAAAAATGAAGCTTTTCCATTTGAATTCTGACTAATACAACTTTTCTTCATTGCAGACTGACACAGATGTAGTAGTACTCACCACTGGTGTCCTAGTGTTAATAACCATGCTGCCAATGATTCCACAGTCTGGCAAAATGTACCTTCATGATTTCTTTGGTATATTTGGCCGTCTCTCATCCTGGTGCTTGAAGAATCCAGGTGAGAGATCTGACTTTGTTGCAAGTATGATTCAGTAGCACCATTTCTCTGACTGCTGGCGAGCACTTTATCTTGGGAGACTAGTGGTGGGTTGCAGTTCTGACTCCTGGGGTTAGTTAAATGGGGAAAATTAGATACTAAACTCAAAGCTATTTCTTTTCTTTGACAGCTAATGTCTGGATGTTGCTCTTGCACCATGGTGCTTATTGGTACAACACTCTGAAATGAGGGATTCTGTGATGGTTTAAGATCAATAGTGCTGTTTCTGCCACTACATGGCAGGAATGCAACCCTTAGAGCTCTAAGGATATGGATGGATAGTTAGGTCTAGTAGATGGAAAGGTGAGAGAAAACAACTAGCTTGAACCAGGTGCTAGTTTGGAGGCTCTCAGTTATGAGTGTTAACTATGGATGTAGGAATTTCTGACAATGCTTCTGAACCAGTAACCACTAAAGTACTATTAGTATTAGACTTTTCATTTTAACATTGGTTGGTCTTAGTCCATTTTGACAATCCATATGCCATTTTGGGGCACAATTCTAGAAATTGTATGTCTTCTGTCTGTGTGACCCTGTGAACAAACGCCATAGTTGAGTATATAGAGGTGTGATTTAGAAGGCCATTTTGACATTGACTAATATCATAGCTGCATCTACAGGCCAGAAAGACAAGCCAGTAGTTACACAATTCAAACTTATGATACTTTTTTCTCTGTGGTTATCGGATTTTTATTTGACTTTGAGCTGAAAGGGGTGTCCTTATTGATTTGCTTAGTGTTCAGTCAGTCATGCAAGCTACGATTGTTGAAAAATTAACTCTTCTGCAAAGGAGCCAATCTGAATAGAAAACGCTTTGTTTTAAGGATTTATTATGTGTATTGCTGTAGCATGTAGGCTTCCTAGTTGTGGACCTTAGGTACTGTACAAACACAGGATAAAAGACAGCCTGAATGAGTACTCCATTCCTGATTTTACTTTTTAGTTCAGAGCTGATTGACACTTGTGACGTGCAAGTGCGGCCTCTCCTTTCACACAGATGATGGTGTTAAGCATTGCTAGGCTATGGTACTTCCAAACTGTCATTTGTCTTGAATCAGAACAGATATTCTTAAAGCACTATCTCTTAACTTCTGACACTCAATTTCTTTGATCTCATCAGCAGAATTTCTCTTCTTTCTCTCCTCCAATTCAATCATGTAAAAAGGCTCTAACTATTTCCCCCAGGTCATGTGGCAGAGATCTATCTCGTCCATCTCCATGCCAGTGTTTATGCACTCTTTCACCGCCTTTATGGAATGTATCCTTGCAACTTTGTCTCCTTTCTGCGCTCTCACTACAGTATGAAGGAAAACTTGGAGACTTTTGAAGAGGTGGTCAAGGTAAAATATGGCTTATGTTCATATCAGCTAAGAAGAATGTGTAGTTTATAGCTGCAAGACTGTAGTTATCTGCCAAACAGAGTTACTGCATTGATATAATTGGATTGAGTACTGTGCAGTGAAACAGGATCATGACAGATTACTGGCAGAATGAACCCTTAGTGGAAGCAAAAACAGCTTTCTAAATACAAGCAAGTCTGAAAAATTAATCTAGCTGTCACACTTGTGTAACCGTCCTCTAAACTTTTAGCCCTTGCCTATTTCAGTTACTTGTTGGTGCTCCATTTTTGGAGTTGAATATGGTACAAAGCTTTTCCAGAAGCACTAAATACATATTTCTGTGTTTGCCCCCACTTTTCCAGCCAATGATGGAACATGTACGAATTCATCCAGAATTAGTGACTGGATCCAAGGACCATGAACTGGACCCACGAAGGTATATAAATTCACTCCTCTATTAGGAAAGGCTGTGAATGAGCATTCTTTAGATGGTCTTTTTCAGGAGGCTCACAACAGAAATTTGTGCCTGCCAATAGAAAAGTCCTATGCCAGTGATACTCTGCAATCAATATTCTAAGGTACCCCAGATAAAACATAAGGTTTCTGCATCCTAGCTTTCAGCTGGGGATGGGGACACAAAAATTGTTGGAATAGGTCATTTACCAGTTGTTTGTTTGGGGGTTGAACTTCATTTTGTGTCTGGTGGGTGGATAATTACAATACCTGAGGAAGATATTTTAGTTATGGTAGAAACCAGTTAGTACTACTGTGATGTAACAATGTTATCGACAACTAATTTGCTCATTTTTCTTAACAAAATAAAGAGGAATCTGCAGGCTCATTATGTGCATTTTGATTTGACATAAGCTACCGTATCTGTTTCACTGGGTCAAGTTTTAATATTGTGTTTTTTTACCTTTGGCTCATTAGAAGTGCTTAATAGAATTTAAGTATTTAAAATGGCTTCAGTGTATCTGATCTGGTGCCTAGAAAATTCGATTCGGTTAACAGATCAATTCTTTTAACAGGTGTGTTTTTATGTGGCCTCAGCTCTACTAACTTTTTTAGAAATAGGCCCATTTGCCTGCAGCAGCACCACTTGCTGCTTTTCTCTTGTCTCCACAGGCCCAGCAACTGAAGAGGAGAAATTGATTCTTGTTCCTGCACAATAGTGCTCTTCCCCTGCTTTCAGAGTCACTAGGAAAACGCTACTAAATGGGAACCCATTGACTATCACAATGATCAATTTTGCAGGCTTCTCCCAGCTGCATTTTGGGGTGGGGGTGGGGCAACACCTCTAAAGAGTTAGATTGGCACAGAATTGTCAGTTAAAGCCCTTTGGGTTAGTATCTTGCATAAACTATCTTGCTTCAAATTTTATCTTATGGCCAAAAGCAAAGTAGCTTCTAAATGGATAACTTCCCGTTTTTTCTTACTATACTTTAACATGCAATGAACTTCCATCCTCTGAGGTCTTGGTCTGTTCTAATTTGACTGCTGAGTTTAGTTACTCAGTTATACAGAGAAGAGGTGTACAGAGTGAAAGAAACAAATATAATTTTTGTGCCCAAAACTTAAAACAAGTAAAACTCCTTAATTGGTGTACCAGATAGCAACTTGCAAAATAGTTTCAGATTCTGCACTGCTGGTTTGTCTAAATTTGGACTCCCAACATCTGAGGGTAGCTGATCTGATCTCTCCATGTATTGAAGCTCAGGACCATTCAAGCCTTTGTATGCTTTTCCTCCTTTCCAGAGTGCTCCACAGAAGAGCCTGCTTGGTTCAAATAGATCTATTTCAAAGCTGTTATGTTGCCAAATTGGAGTCACCTCTTATGAGTCATCTAGGTGCAATTTCTTTGTAAACTGTCTAAAATGTTGCAAGGCACTTGTATGGTGCCTCAGTCGTGTTTCAGATGGGATCATGCAAAGCTGGCAGGAACACAAATGAGCCATCCGACAAACCAGTTCCTAATATGTCCAGGAACCTTGATTTAGAATCATAATTAGCTTATTTAAGACTAACTTACTCTTTTGGCTCCAAAAACTATCTGCAGGTGGAAAAGACTAGAAACTCATGATGTTGTGATAGAATGTGCCAAAATCTCCCTGGACCCAAAAGAAGCCTCATATGAAGACAGCTATTATTCTGTGTCACAGCCAGTCAGCATATGCTTGCAGCCTCGTCAAACTGACCCCAATGCCAGTCCTTACATTGACACACACAGCAGCTATGGTAAGAGCTGATTGCCACTTTTAATATCCATTGGAAGCAGACCAGCTATGTACAAAAAAATCACAGTTCTTACTATTATACCCTCCTTGGAGTCCAGTTCTACAAGACGACTTTTGCAAAAAGAACATTCTCTCTCTTTCTCTCCCCCCCACCTCCTTCCGTACACGCGTATGAAGTCCGGATATTACTGTTCTCTAGCAATGTCACAAAGCTGTGTCCTTTTTCCTTGAAGGATGAGCTAAGACAATTCCTGTTGCCTTGTCTGTCATATACTCAGAATTGACAGTAGTGATTAGCTGGTCAAGTGTTCAGCACTTTGAGAATTAGGCCTCTTTAAGGTTGCACGCTCAAATACTGAAAAAATCATTAGCCACTTAAAATTAGTGGTGTTATATATTTTGCATGGATGGAAAGGGATAAATCTGCTCTCCAATAGCCAGATTGTGCATAGGAACGGATGAGTGGATTTGATTTTTTTTTAAATAAAAACTGTTAAATATCTGCAAGAAGGACCATCAAGACCTAAATCAGATTTGATAAACTAACATGAATGTTCCTTTTTTTTTTTTTTTAAACTCCAGGGACTTCCACTTCTACCCCTTATTCCACTCCTAGGCTAACCCTATTACAAATGCAAGGGCAGCTACGTCCGATTCTGAGCCCACAGTCTTCGCGGCTGTCAGCTGAGCCACAGCAGGTAATGCACCTAACCATGGCATACCAGCATGTTATTACAAAGATGTTCACTCTTCAGTTCTTAAATTGGCTTTTTCATTGGATTTGGATATTTTAGAAATAAATGCATTTGCTTTCAGGTGAGCAAGCATTGCAGCTTCCTAGTATAACTTCTGTACCTAATATAGTAAAGAATTAAATGTAATCCTCATTGATATCTTTTTGTTTTTGACATTTGGCATAGGCCAGAATGTGTGTATTTCATTTAGGTTTTTATTACATATGCCTAATTGATTTGCTTATATTGTGAGTCAGGTTACCATCTGGAGCCCCTCTGCAGTTTGTGGTATGACCACTCCACCAACCTCTCCAGGAATTGTCTCGTCAGAGTCCTCACAAACTTCATCACAGCCTTATAGCAAATATTTTAGCACACCTGGTATGTACTGCGTTTCAGAGTTAGTATTTTAATGGGTTTTTTAACTTGGTCTAGAAGCGATACTTTGTTAAAAATATCTGTGTAGATACTTAGGGTTGCATACAGGCTCTTTAAAAGTGAATCTAAGTGTATTTGGAACGTCTTTAAATTGCTTTTCCCCTAAAAATTCTCTTACATAGTTTGCTGTTCGTAAGTTTTGATGTCTTTAGCTATATCATTACTCCACACTTGAATGGAGCATACAATTTTTTGAATGGCCGTCTTAAATGGGAACAGCCAGTTCTGCATTTGAGTTCTCCAAATCAGCATTTAGACATCCAAGTACTCATTTACACAGCTAAGTTCTACTATGAACACTGAGACAGAGAACTGGGTACCCCGAGTTAAGTACCAAAGTTTGAAAACTGGATGTCCCATATGAAACTGAAAATTGTGAGGTTTGAATGGCAAATCATTTGAAGTGTGTATCACTTGAACTTTATGAATGTGAAATTAACTCAAATAAGAAGGATATGGAGTTTTAATGGTGATTAACCTTTTCTTTGCCTTTTGAGCAGGTGGAAAAGGAACCCCTCTAGGAACACCAGCCACCTCCCCTCCTCCACCCTGCATTTCAGATGACTTTGTGCACGTTTCACTCCCTCCAGCTGCTGCCACACCTCTCAAGAAGGTAAAGGCAAAATGTAATTTGCAGGCAAAGCTGGCTTCAGTCTCTGGGTTAACTTTTCATGAGAACCTGTTTTTCACTCATGGTTGTCTGTGTGTAAATCAAAAGTATTTAATTATGAAAACATAGTTTGGGCCTTAACACAAACTAACAAATTGCCTGTAACTTCAGGCAATTTATATTTGGGTTAGCCTGTCTCTGAAGTCCTTTATCAATTTACCACTTAAAGTCATCTGTCTGGAAAAATTCCCTCTCACTGAACATGTACTAGAGGCTGCTTTATGATAGATGTCTGTTGCAAAGAATCCTTATTTTCTTCCAGGAGGACAAACCGGATCCCGGGAGGCCTTCGCTGTCCCGACAGCAAAATGTCATAAACAGCGAGAAAGCATTGGGTAAACTACATCCTCTTCTCCCAGCTCTCAATAGTCTTACCCCAAAGCAGTGATCTCATTTGTGGATAAATGTTTCCAGTTACGAAAGACTTCTCCCTTGCCCTTTCTCCATTTTTTTCCCCATCCATTCCATAGTAGTTCCAGAATCCCACTCTAGCACTACGATTCAGCTTAACTTCACATGATAAAAACTTTTTATTTGTTTTCTGTTAACTATTCACCTCCAGAAATACTTTGCATGGACTGCCTTCTTAGCTGCCCCTCATCCCCACCCCAGTGTTCCACAATTTAAATATTTAATGTTTGGAACACAGAACTAAAGTGAAGGTTGCAAAAGATTAAAAAGGAGGAGAAGTTCAAGCTTTAAGGATGATCTTTGGAAGCTCTCTTATGTTTAGATTCCTCAACTTCAAAAGGACTTGCACTGTTATGCATCTGTAAGACTGCCCAGGTGTGTTCCTTCACTGCGTCAGCAGTTCAGTATAGACTCTCTCTCTCCCCTCAAATGCTTCTGGAAGCAGAACTTGGTATTTTTTCATGCTCCTGCAGTGTTACTATATCACTGCATTTGAGAGAACCCTTTCTAGTTACTTGTGGAGTAGTAAAATCTATAGAGAATGTTTGAGAGAAAAGTGTATCTTACTGGAAATGGAATCTGTACTTGCCATTTCCTCTACCCTCTATCCCACAGCCACACATCTCTGGAAGGGGTGGGAAAGGACTTTGATGGTACCACACTTAGGATGTTAAAGAATTGCTGTAGAAATGTTTTCAGGGTGGAGAAGATGCTGGAATTTAAAACTAGCTTTCCACAGTGGAGTTGTCTTGCAACACTGGTATCTGAACTTTCTGGTATTTGGCATTTGTGCTAGACTTTCCATTGGATTCACAACTTGTGACTGAGCTGCGAACCTAAGGTTTCTGTCCCTGTATTGCTTAGTATGTGCCTCTCTATCATCTGTCTCAGACTTTTGATCTGTTACTCAGTCACATATGGTTTAGTTTGTACTGCATTCATTCAGTTAAGCTTTTTTTGTAGGTAAGTACTGTTTATTGGAGCAAGATGAGTGTTTTAAAGGGAGTTTAGATCTGGCCTGGAAATCTAGCAGTGCAAACATATTTGAGACTTAAGCTTTGTCCTTCCTTTTCATGGGTAGGAGAACTGCAGACAACGTACTTCTCTTCTGTGGAGGAGACTACCTCATCTCACTCTGCAGTAACACTTCTTGTCATTTCAATATCACATTGGCTGTCTCTGGAGGGACCAGTGACCTAACACTTCAGGACTCTTTGATTTGCGGGTGGAGCAGAAATGGGGTACGCTCCTGTTTTGGGGAGGATCTAGAGGGATGGAGAATGTTGTTTGAAGATTATTTCAGCAGAAGTGGAAGATATCATATTGTTAAGTCTTATGATGACATATAACACCTGTACAATTAATTTTTGTTTTTTTTTCTTCAGAAGTGCCTGGCAGTAAAAGTTCTGTAAATTTAAGTGATCTTCCAGAATTTTTAGGTTGCCTGGCCTCTGATGAAGATAGTGTTGAGAAGGACAGAGAAGAAGGTAATGTCTGTTGGTATTCTTATGTAGGTTTTATATGCATTTAGACCTCGAGCTAGTATGGTACTGAGTTTGACGATGCAGACTTTCTAATTTTATCAAGCCAGATATAAATGAGTATTAGTTATTACTGCAGCCAGAAGAAAATGTGTGGATTCAGGGAACCTATCGGGGATACCAGCTTCTTCCTGATAAGTATTCCAAAAGTGGCATAAATTTATAGTTAGTTAATTTCACCTTGCTTCTTATCAACTCTTCCCACGTAAATCAAGAGACTTCATGTTCAATATGTAGCAACTCTGCACGTATTTCTGATGAGAATGAAATATCCTTAATTTCTGAAAGAAGTTGTTCCTGTCAAGGTATACTGAGCCACACTGCCCTGCTTAACTGTTGTAACCCTCCCTATTGGCTTTGTCTTCCTGGTCCATTTAAATGTTCTATTTTTTGAAACCTACTCCTTTTATGCAACAATCATCTTAGCGATCCTTATCGTTTACGTATGTATCAATGTAAAAATCAGATTTCAGAAGTGTAATACATAAATAATAGTAAACCCTTCTTTACATGACTAGTGTTAAGGCTGTATTTCCTCTTTTTAATCTGGGAAGAATTTCTGACTTTGAGACAATCAGTAAGTCCCTAGTTAACTCTGTAGACTCTTTTGCATTGGTTTTTAAAAAAAAAATTACCATTTATAGGCAAGTGGAAAATCTATTTATTTTAATATCAAGGATCAAACTATCTTAATTTTAGAACATTATCATTTACATTTTGTAAGAATGAATTACTTCTGCACACCCATCCCTGACATACTGATGATTACATAGTCCCTTTATAAAATATTCTGGTCAAGGTAATTTTGAAATAAAACTTTATATAATGTTCCTTAATTAGCATGCCAGGCTAGATGGCACGGCTCTAGACTTTCTTCGGGGGCTGAGCCAAAGTCTATTGAAGTCAATAGAATGATTCCATTGACTTCAGTGGATTTTAGATCAGGCACTTATAGTATCTCTTTTCACTCTCCTTTAAGATTTTTTTTCCAAAATTTTATAGAGTTTTTAATATCTACAGGTTAACTTTCCTTTTTTCCATCCCTGTTCTGTTAGTTTTCTGATATTCTGTAAAACCGCATAATATCTGTATCTTCTAGATGCATAAACAGGGATAGCCATTATTTAAAAAAAAAAAAAAAAAAAAAATGGTTGCAATACCCCTAACTATTCCTTTGAAAAATTATTCCATCCTAAAGTCTGTACTTGTTTCCAGTATTCACAACAGCCTTCTTTCCCCACAAGTAAAAAATCCAAATTCTATATTAGGAAGTAGTTAGCAAAAAAGGAAAGAGACTTCCTCTCTGTCAAAATTTCTAAAAACAAACTTACAGGAGGATAAGCAAATATTTGATTTTTATATAAAAATAGACCCCCTACTTGCTATGTGGAAAATTCACCCTTACGCAGAGGACTATTGCAAGGTTTATGTACCACTTAAAACCCTATTTTGAGTATTTGAGTGAGACAGTAGTCAGTTTCAAAGTAGTGTCTTAACACACATTGTGTTGATAGGGTGTCTTTCAATATTTTCTTCATATTAGCACTATAAGGGACGATATAACACTTTTTCCATGTTTAATATAGTTAGTCTCCCTTTTTCTTACAGATGTATGTGACTCTTTTTAATTCAGAGGCGTTTTTTCCTATGGATAAACTAAACAATATATTTACAAATTTATCACTCTTCTTTGGAACTTCAATTGACAAGGACTCGAATTAAATTAAAAAAAAAAACTCTAGAAACAAAGTGCATTGATTTACATCACCAGTTTTGATCATGATTTAAATCAACAAGCAGAAAACCTTGATATATATAATTCTTTATATTTTTAATTACTTTCCTAATGAAAGGTTGATTCTCATTGGTTGGCAACCATTAAAACATGTTGATTTGTAACTAAATATAGTCTTTTTACACAGACTTTGGTGGTGCTTTTTGAAAACCAGGAAGATACAATATATCTATATACCTATATTTAAGCAATTATATAGTGTGACAAAGTTCCTGCTCTACCTTGGTGGCTCTTGCGCTTATTGGCGGATTTGCTCGCCTTGGAGCTTCACGGCAGCCCTCAGCTTGGCTGTTTTTCTGAACCCACAGTCCAGGTAGACTCCTCCTGTGTCTGACCAGGAGTTGGGAGGATTTGGGGGGAACCCGGGCCCGCCCTCTATTCCGGGTTCCAGCCCAGGGCCCTGTGGAATGCAGCTGTCTCGAGTGCCTCCTGGAACAGCTGTGCGACAGCTACAACTCCCTGGGCTACTTCCCCATGGCCTCCTCCCAACACCTTCTTTATCCTCGCCATAGGACCTTCCTCCTGGTGTCCGATAATGCTTGTACACCTCAGTCCTCCAACAGTCCACGTTCTCACTCCCAGCTCCTAGTGCCTCTTGCTCGCAGCTCCTCACATGCACACCACAAACTGAAGTGAGCTCCTTTTTAAAACCCAGGTGCCCTGATTAGCCTGCCTTAATTGATTCTAGCAGCTTCTTGATTGGCTGCAGGTGTTTTAATCAGCCTGTCTTAATGATCTCCAGAAGGTTCCTGATTGTTCTGGAACCTTCCCTGTTACCTTACCCAGGGAAAAGGGACCTGCTTAGCCTGGGGCTAATGTATCTGCCTTCTGTTACTCTCCTATAGCCATCTGGCCCGACCCTGTCACAATAGCTTAACTTACCTCTATTTGGTTTCTTAATTTTCACATTTTTTATTGTTAAGAAATGCATCATTCACCATTGTCCATTTACTGAACTTATTTTTTTTTATTTGTGATTTGTGTAAAGTGCTATTTGGATAGAAATTCAAATTCAGTTAAAATGCACAAAAATAACTTTTTTTTTTATTCAATAAAACTACCGTAAATGTGCTGGATACATTTTAAAAAAAACTTATCAAAACATGCTTTGCATTTAAAACTAACGGTTTTATTAAATGAAGTATTATCTCTAGTTAATGAATTGAGCTGATGATTTCTGGTCAGTGTCTTTCAAGATTTCAGAATGAATAGATCTTGTTTTTTCATACCTAGTTTTTATTCATAGATTGGAAGAGGAAAACAAGCTTTCCTGCTTTATTCAACTAGTTCATTTCAGTGTTAAGAAATTGATTGGAAGCTGAAAAACTGAAATGAAGAAAAGATTCTCTCTACACCTGCAAAAGAGGCTACTGCTGTCAAAAGCTGGTTTAGCACTTTCACAAACTCTGGTTCCAAGTGTTTATCCAGTGACTTTCACTATTATTCAGTGGTTTGACTTCTTCCTAAAACTTAGCAGCAAATATGAACTGCTGAATATTTTTTGTATTTGATTAAAATGATTGTAATTTGTAATAAGTTAAGGCCTTAAAAGAAATTGTCAATTTTAAATTAAATTTTAAATATTTAATGAAATTTTAAAAACTTCTGATTTAAATAAATCAATTTTTAAATGACAGGTTTCAGAGTAGCAGCCATGTTAGTCTGTATCCGCAAAAAGAACAGGAGTACTTGTGACACTTTAGAGACTAACAAATTTATTAGAGCATAAGCTTTCATGGGCTACAGCTCACTTCATCGGCTGTATAGAATGGAACGTATAGTAAGAAGATATATATATATATACATACGTACAGAGAAGGTGGAAGTTGCCATATAAACTGTAAGAGGCTAATTAATTAAGATAAGCTGTTATCAGCATAAATGTTTTTTAGTTGGTGTTTTTATTCACCCTGTATAGAAAGGCTGGTTTATTTTATTTGCTTTATTTCTAGCTTTTACCCACAAGCTAGTTTTTCCAATTTAATAAAACTTACTCTTATTTGTATTATCTTAATCGTGGTAAATAATTTAAATCCTATTGTGCATATTCCGAAATACTTTGTCTGGTCTATTTCAATTTGAAAAATCTTCCCAAAGTTTTAAGAACTCAAATTACACTTTGAAAAATTCATCTCTCTGACATAAAGCCGTGAGTTAATTTGCATCCCTCAGTTTTGATATTGTACCCTGTTCTAATTTTACATTAAGAAAGTGTACAGGATTTGTATCCCAGGTTACAAAGAGCAAGCCTGAGTGTGTGCCAGGTAAACTGATGTCTAAATGTTCACAGAGTTGGTTTGGGGGCGTTCTATAGGGGGTGAAAGGTGGATTGTCTTAACACAGCATCAGACTTATTTTTTTAAAGCTTTTTTGCCTATTAACTGCCTTTCCTTTTTTTTCCTCAGATGCAATATCAAAAGAGATTTCTGAGATCACTACAGCAGATGCTGAGCCCGTGGTGCCTAGAGGAGGATTTGACTCTCCTTTTTACCGCACAAGTGAGAGTCTACCAGCCTCTCAAAGGAAGCCCCATTCAGTAGCCTCCAGTGTTCAAGGACACAGTCTGAACTCTGAACCGTTAGCCTCGTCTCTGGACAAATCTGGGCCGGAGGGTGCACGAGACACACCTAAACAAGCATTTACTCCCATTGACAGACCCTGCGGAGCCTCTCATGAAAGCCCTGCTGGTAACAGGGTAGGCCAATCCTCTATGGAGACCAGTATCCTCACTCCCAGCCCTTGCAAAGTATCAGCACAGAGAAGAATGGGGTTTGGGAGCGGGCAGCGTCCCTCATATGAGCACCTTTTTGAGGTTGCATTACCAAAGACTGCCTACCTCTTTGTTAGTAAGAAGACTGAGGAACTGCGAAAGAAATTCAAGGGAAACCAGGAAGAAGACTGCACATCCTCCACCTCTCCAATGGAAGTACTGGATAGACTGATACAGCAAGGAGCAGATGCACATACCAAGGAGCTCAACAAGTAAGTGTCTACAGACCTTGCTCTGCAAACACTTGGTTACCACTTTATTATTCCTTTCCTTGTCAGTTCATATATCAATAGCTGTGCCTAAAAAGCTGCTTTGTTTGGAAACCAAGAAGCTCTGCAGACATGGGTCTGTAGTCCTTATATTGAAAGTGCAGAATTACTTCATGTTTAGTCACCTCTTCAGAGGTTCCTAGCTGGACATGCGTGAGTTCTTGAAAGTGAACTTTATAGCCAGAAAGGTAGCTTAACATTTATCTGTATAAGTAAAATGTCTTTATGAAGGTAGAAATTACCACATCTGAGGTGGAAGTCAAACTCAAACAGCTTAATGGGACTAAATCAGGCAGCTCAGATAATCTCCATCCTAGAATATTAAAGGAACTGGCACATGAAATTGTGAGCTCAATAACAAGGATTTTTAATGAATCTGTAAACTCAAGGGTCATCCTCTGACTGGAGAATTGCTAATATAGTTCCTATTTTTAATAAAGGGGAAAAAGTGATCCAGCAAACTACAAGCCTGTTAGTTTGACCTCAATTGTATGCAAGGTCTTGGAACAAATTTTGAAAGAGAAAGTAGTTAAGGACATAGAGGTGAATGGTAATGGGAATAAAATACGACATGGTTTTACAAAAGGTAGATCGTGCCAAACTAACCTGATCTCCTCCTCTGAGAAGATAACTGATCTTTTAGACAAAGGAAATGCAGTAGATCTAATCTACCTGGATTTCTGTAAGGCATCTGATATACTTCCACATGGGAAATTATTAGCCAAATTGGAGCAGATGGGGATTAATATGAGAATTGAAAGGTGGAGAAGAAATTGGTTAAAGGGGTGACTACAGTGGGTCATACTGAAAGGTGAACTGTCAGGCTGGAGGGAGGTTACTAGTGGAATTTCTCAGGGATTGGTTTTGGGATCAATCTTATTAAACATTTTTATTACTGACTTTTTGGTTTAAAAAAAAAAAAAGTGAGTTTGTGCTAATAAAATTTGCGGTTGACACAAAGTTGGGAGGTATTGCCAATACCAAGGAGGACCCAAAATATCATACAAGAAGATATGGATTACTTTGTAAACTGGAGTAATAGAAATTGGATGAAATTTAATAGAGCAAAATGCAAGGTCATGCATTTAGGAACCAACAACAAGAATTTTTGGTATAAGCTGGGGACTTATCAGGTCAAAGTGACAGAGGAAGAGAAAGACCTGGGTGTATTGATCACAGGATGACTGAGCTGTCAGTGTGATGCAGTTGTGAAAAAGGCTAATGCAGTCCTAGGATGCATCAGGTGAGGTATTTCTAGTAGAGACAGGGAAGTGTTAGTACCATTATACCAGGCACTGGTCAGATCACGTCTGGAATATTGTGTGCAGTTCTAGTGTCCCATGTTTAAGAAAGATAAATTCAAATTGGAACAGATGCAGAGAGAGTTATTAGGATGATCTGAGGAATGGAAAACCTACCTTATAAAAGGAGACCCAAAGAGCTTGACTTGTTTAGCCTAACCAAAAGATGGCTGAGGGGAGATATGATTGCTTTCTATAATTGCTTTCTATAAATACATCAGAGTAATAAATACCAGGAAGGGAGAGGAGTTATTTAAGTTAAGCACGAATGTGGACACAAAAACAAATGGCTATAACCTGGCCACCAACAAGTTTTGGCTCAAAATTAGGCAAAGGTTTCTAATCCTCAGAAGAGTGAAGTTCTGGAACAGCCTTCCAAGTGGAGCACTGCTGGGCAAAAAACCTACCTGGCTTCAAGACTGAGCTTGATAAATTTATGGAGGGGATGATATGAGGAGATTACCTACAACGGCATGTGGCCCATTGGCTATCATCAGTAGCAAAAAAACCCAACTGCTGGAGACAGGACGCTAGATGGGGAGAGCTCTGAGTTACTACAGAGAATTCTTTCCCAGGTATCTGCCTGTCGAGTCTTGCCCACATGCTCAGGGTCTAACTGACTGCCATATTTGGGATTGGGAGGAATTTCTCCCTGGGTCAGATTGGCAGAGACCCTGGGGGTTTTCTCCTTCCCCTGCAGCATGGGGCATAAGGCACTTGCAGGTTTAAACTAGTATAAATGGTAAATTCTCTTGAAGGTAAAGTCTTTAAACCATGATTTGAGGTTCTAGGTCTATTTCAGGAGTGGGTGGGTGAGGTTCTGTGGCCTGCCATGTGCAGGAGGTCAGACTAGATGATCACGATGGTTCCTTCTGACCTTAAAGTCTAACAGTCTGTGAATAACCTAAGGACTCTTGCTGCCTTTGCTGATGGAGCTCAGCTGTGTTGCTAAACCTGATGGTGAGGAAGTGGAGGACCATTGGCTGCCTCTCTCTAATGTGGCTTAGATGCTTGTCTGAGACACAGTTAGGTTGAGATAAGTCAGGTCATGTCGGCCTAATAATATCAGTGTACACACTGCAGCCTTGTCCCGCCTATATAAAAGTGCCCTTCTACACTGACATAATAACTCACCCTACGCCTCTTGTGGAGGTTTTTTGTCAGGGTAGGTAGGGCAACACAATTTCTGTGTAGACACTGCTATTGGCTGTCTTGTCAATTTCAGGGCTCCATGCTGCCGGTGCCTGGCTCCCCACTTAGGGAGCTGAGAAGGTCGAGCGGCTGCTTCCACTCCCAGCGGAGAGCCAAGAACTCTAGGGGGTGGCTGGTCCCCCTGCTCCTGGTGGGGAGCTGCGTGGAGCTGAGAGTCCTGGCTCCCAGCCCCCGCGCATGCGCTCTCTCTCTCTGTCACACTCGCACTCACACACAACACCCCTCTTCAGTTAGTGGAACCACTCCTAGGGAGGATGTGCACCACTGACAGAAGGAGGGTAATGTGCACATATGTCAATTTAAAGTCTGTAGTGTAGTCATGCCCTTAGATAAAGTTGTTCATGAGGGCAGAGTTGTGTGTCCAGTAATGGGGCGAAGTCTAGTGGCCAGGAGAAGCATAGCAATTCCTTCCCCTAGTGTGAAAGTCAGGAACTGGAAAAACTTGTTTGGGCCAAGGTGTAAGAAGGGAGATTCATATATGGATGCATCCATGTCTGTTTTCATTTCCTATTATGCACTCCCTTCATCTCCTTATCCTACTTCCTGCTTCTCCCCTTTCTCAAGCTGCTTTTTACACTTGGGACAGTCTCTCCCATTCTGTCTACCAAGCATCCTTTCTGTCTTTCAAATTCCTCCTTAAAGCCCACTTCTTGCAGTGATCTTTACACCCTCTTACCTGAATTATTCTCGAGTATGATGTTTCATTTGTTAGATTGCAAAGCCTTAGGGACAGGGGCTGTATTTCAATCTGCCTTGTAAAGTGTTCACTTACAGCGTATATAGAACATAAGAATGGCCATACCGGGTCAGACCAAAGGTCCATCCAGCCCAGTATCCTGTCTACCGACAGTGGCCAATGCCAAGTGCCCCAGAGGGAGTGAGCCTAACAGGTGTGGAAGAAAACAGAGTCTTCGCTCTTAGGTTGGTTGCAGCAAGTCAGAGACAGTCTTTATTTTCTAGCAGTTGGAAGGCGGGAGAGAGTACACACAGACAGGGATTCCCCCTTCCTCGGCCGGTCTCTCAAAAGAAAAACAATTATGTCAAGCATTTATACCTTTTGTTACATACAATAATAATCAACAGCTGCATTTTGTTTATACATATTCCTTCCTGATATCTTATTTTTCTCAACAATTTCTGCTATAGTCTGCTTTCCATTCTTATCTTAAAGCAAGGTCCCTTGTAGTTTTCCCATCCGCTTCACACAAACCCCGCTTCTACAAATCTTGCGTTACTAGGGTTGAGGTTGGCCTATTTCTTGCTCTCTCTTAACCAAACTAAAATAACTGCACACAAATCTTCTTTTCCCTTTCACACTTCCACACAGGTAATGATCGAGTGATCTCTGTCCTGCCATCCAACTCCACCCTCTGACAAACAGAGGCTAGGGACACCATTCCTTACCCATCCTGGCTGTTAGCCATTAATGGACTTAATCTCCATGAATTTATCCCGTTCTCTTTTAAACCCTGTTATAGTCCTAGCCTTCACAACCTCCTCAGGCAAGGAGTTCCACAGGTTGACTGTGCGTTAGTGAAGAAGAACGTCCTTTTATTTGTTTGCAACCTGCTGCCTATTAATTTCATTTGGTGGCCCCATGTTCTTATATTATGGGAACAAGTAAATAACTTTTCCTTATTCACTTTCTCCACAGCACTCATGATTTTATAGACCTCTATCATATCCCCGCTTAGTCTCCTCTTTTCCAAGCTGAAAAGTCCTTGCCTCTTTAATCTCTCCTCATATGGGACCTGTCAAGGTTCCTTCCCCACTCTGAACTCTAGGGTACAGATGTAGGGACCTGCATGAAAACCTCCTAAGCTTACTTTTACCAGCTTAGGTTAAAACTTCCCCAAGGTACAAACTATTTTACCTTTTGCCCTTGGACTTTCGCTGCCACCACCAAACGTCTAACCGGTATTATTATTAGGAAAGAGTCCGTGTGGAAACGTTTCCCCCCCCCCCCCCCCCATCCTCCCAAAACCTTGCACCCCCCTTCCTGGGGAAGGTTTGATAAAAATCCTCACCAATTTGCATAGGTGACCACAGACCCAAACCCTTGGATCTTAAGAACAATGCAAAAGCATTCAGTTTCTTAAAAAAAGAATTTTAATAGAAG
This sequence comes from Natator depressus, assembly GCF_965152275.1. NCBI lineage: Eukaryota > Metazoa > Chordata > Testudines > Cheloniidae > Natator > Natator depressus. Next base: position 17,174,274 of record NC_134249.1, on the reverse strand, counting down.
AAAAAGTAAAAAAGAATCACCTCTGTAAAATCAGGATGGTAAATACCTTACAGGGTAATTAGATTCAAAACATAGAGAATCCTCTAGGCAAAACCTTAAGTTACAAAAAGACACACAAACAGGAATATACATTCCATTCAGCACAGCTTATTTTTCTCAGCCACTTAAAGAAATCAGAATCTAACGCATATCTAGCTAGAGTACTTATTAAGTTCTAAGACTCCATTCCTATTCTGTCCCCGGCAAAAGCATCACACAGACAGAGAGAGAGAGGCTTTGTTTATCCCTCCCCCCAGCTTTTGAAAGTATCTTGTCTCCTCATTGGTCATTTTCGTCGGGTGCCAGCGAGGTTATCCTAGCTTCTTAACCCTTTACAGGTGAACGGGTTTTTCCTCTGGCCAGGAGGGATTTTAAAGGTGTTTACCCTTCCCTTTGTATTTATGACACGGTGGGATTTTAAAGGTGTTTACCCTTCCCTTTATATTTATGACAGGACCCGTTCCAAACCCCTAATCATTTTAGTTGCCCTTTTCTGAACCTTTTCTAATGCCAGTATATCTTCTTTGAGATGAGGGGACCACATCTGTATGCAGCATTCAAGATGTGGGCGTACCATGGATTTATATAAGGGCAATAAGATGTTCTCCATCTTATTCTCTATCCGTTTTTTAATGATTCCTAACATCCCGTTTGCTTTTTTGACTGCCACTGCATGGACGTCTTCAGAGAACTATCCACAATGACTCCAAGAACTTTCTCCTGATTAGCTGTAGCTAAATTAGTCCCTATCATATTGTATGTATAGTTGGGGTTATTTTTTCCAATGTGCATTACTTTTACATTTATCCACGTTAAATTTCATTTCCCATTTTGTTGCCCAATCACTTAGTTTGTGAGATCTTTTTGAAGTTCTTCACAGTCTGCTTTGGTCTTAACTATCTTGAGCAGTTTAGTATCATCTGCAAACTTTGCCACCTCACTGTTTACCCCTTTCTCCAGATCATTATGAATACGTTGAATAGGGTTGGTCCTAGGTCTGACCCTTAGGGAACACCATTAGTTACCCCTCTCCTGTTCTGAAAATTTACCATTTATTCCTACCCTGGAAATTTACCATTTATTCCCTGTCTTTTAACCAGTTCTCAGTCCATGAAAGGATCTTCCCTCTTATCCCATGACAACTTAATTTACATAAGAGCCTTTGGTGAGGGACCTTGTCAAAGGCTTTCTGGAAATCTAAGTACGCTGTGTCCACTGGATTGCCCTGTCCACATGTTTGTTGACCCCCTCAAAGAACTCTAATAGATTAGTAAGACGTGATCTCCATTTACAGAAACCATGTTGACTTTTGTGCAACAATTTATGTTCTTCTGTGTGTCTGACAATTTTATTCTTTACTATTGTTTCAACTAATTTGCCCAGTACTGACGTCAGACTTACCGGTCTGTAACTATAAACTGTTAATACTGTGTTTTTATTTTCAGATTGCCTCTGCCAAGCAAATCTGCTGACTGGACTCACTTTGGAGGTAAACAAGTTTTTTTTGGTTTAGGACCATAAATGTAGTCCGTAATCAGTAAAAATACATTTCTTTGTATCTTCTTCTACTTGGTTTACTTAAATGATGGACTGCGTATTTGGCTTCTTTCTTTTCAACTGCTGCAGTTCCATGATGACCGTCATTAAGATCAGTTTCAGAATAGCAGCCGTATTAGTCTGTATTCGCAAAAAGAAAAGGAGTACTTGTGGCACCGATGCCACATTTCATTTCGTGAGCATCCAATGAAGTGAGCATCTGATGAAGTGAGTTGTAGCTCACGAAAGCTTATGCTCAAATAAATTTGTTAGTCTCTAAGGTGCCACAAGTACTCCATTTCTTTTTGCGTCATTAAGATATAGTTTATCTGCTCAGCAGACGGTGCACCTTTGTGTTTCAACATTACAAGTTTCTTTTTCTTAGGAAAGTGATAATTGCCTTTCCTGCAGAACCAAAAATATTGCTATGTGCTTTTTCCCCCCATTAGATTGGAGTGGTACTCATGCCCATTATCAAATCTGCAATTGCATGTACAGGCCTTCTTCAAAGGGACACTCATTCTCTTTATGGGTTTGTTTTTATGGCCACCTATGCAGAAACAAATTCTACTCAGGTGAATGGCCCTTCCATTTTAAAGCTGAATTCCACCTGGTTTAAAGACCTACTTAAATATTCCCCCCGCTCCACCCCCAGCTGATCATAACTCAGAGAGCCTAAAACTGAAATCTTTCCTCACCATTTTAACATATATCTCACAGTTTTGTCATCTTAGGCTTCCTTTTGAGTTCCATGATGGTAATATTTACTCCTCTGGGGAGATTTAAAAAAATGAGCCAGTTGAAAAATCAATATAACTATGAGGCAGAGGGTTTTAGGACAGAAGTTGTTTTTGGACACATTGGTCTGGTTCCCTTAATTCAAGTATGTCCCTTGTCTTTCTTCACTTGAGCCATCTGGAAGCTCCACTTAAGTCATAGCTGACTTAAGCACAGTTTTGTCAATCAAAAATCTACTTTGTACACTGTTAGAAAACTTTTCAGTGTTGCCTGTGCTTAGGAATGCTTTTAGATAAATCTGTCTTACTAAGGTAGGATGGTGAAATAACAAAGGAGTGTGAAATTGGCCTGTCTTAAAATCTTTCCCGTGGCTTTTTGGAAGACATCCTCTCCTGAAATATTTAAAACTGACATTTTTAGATGGCTTCAGGCTAATCTCAATCTTACCACTTTTAGATGGTGCAGTAAAAGCCATGTCCTACAATTTCTCATTACTCTTTCCCAGAAATAATAATGTAAGCCACAAGCACAGCACTCATGAGCAACCTGCTTATGAGTGACAAAAACATGTAATGTAAGAGAAAATGTTGGCAGGGAAACAGACTTCAGTTTCAGGCTTCAAATGGTTGTTGCATTATTTTTTTTAATATAATTATGAAGGCTGTATAAGTTGGAGGAATGAGCTACAGGCTTAGAAATTGGAAGGTCCTAAATTCTAATTCTGGTTCTGTCACTGATTTGCTGTGTAACTTTGTGCAAATTAGTTCTTTCAGATTCTGTGGGTAAAACTTTCAAAAGTGTCTTCGGTAGCACTGGAAGTCAGTGGAACGTAGGTAGCTTAGGCTAGGTCTACATAGCAAAGAAAAAAATGTAGAGCCCAGTCTCAGAACCCAGGTCAGCTGGCTCGGGCTGCAGGGTTAAAAATAGCAGTATAGACAGGCTAGAGCCTGGGCTCTGAAATTTGTCAAGGGGGAGGGGGGGTCTTAGAGCTCGGGCTCCAGCCTGAGGGGGAATGTCTGAACTGTTATTTTTAGCCTGGCTGCCTGAGCCCTGTAAGCCCAAGTCAGTTGACCCAGGCTCTGAGCTGGTGCTGTCAGTTTTTTACTTTGTAGTGTAGACATAATCTCACTCACACTTTCTAAAGTATCTAAGCCATCTAAACACTCTAGAAAACTTTACCCCCTTCTGTAAAATGTAGATAATAAATTGGTACTGTGAACTGTGGGTATGATGAAGATTCAAGACTGTATAAAGTTTTGAACATGTAAAGTTTTGTGCTAACTATTGATACCTTTATTTAAATTCCTAATTTTTTCCATTCAGTTTTGAAGTTAAAAAATAATCCTGGAAAAGTAGAATGGGCCTGAAAGAGGATGTAAGTTTGAATGTATGTAATAGAATCAAATATATTTAGCAGTAACCTCTGCTCTGTCATTTAACTCTGTCTAGGTTCTCCCCCTTCAGATGAGATTCACACCCTGCGTAACCAGCTGCTTTTGCTACACAACCAGTTATTGTATGAGCGCTTCAAAAGGCAACAACATGCCCTTCGGAACCGGCGACTCCTGCGGAAAGTGATCAAAGCAACAGCACTGGAGGAACATAATGCTGCCATGGTGAGCAAGGATTTAAGAGTTGTGCATGCCAAGAAGTGCTGCTAATACATCACTATCAAATCTATGAATGCCTGCCCCAGACAACATCTACTATAGGATCGTAGAACTTTAAAATCTTTTAAAGTATTTATTTTTGAAGTTTTTTCTTGTTTTTAAAGTAACCTTTGAACACTCCAGTTTTTGTGGAATGGATTGTGGATAATTTTGGTGCAGTATGATTAGTTGAAACTGGAAATTTACCATAAAGGGCACTGAACTGAACACATACATGAAGAAGCCAGCTGGCTTAAATAAGTGCCAAACTTAGCTTAGAAAGACGTGATTTAACAGTTAATGTTGTGCTTGCTTAACATTTGGGCAGTCTTAGCATTAGGCTAGTAACCTTGTTAAGTTTCCTGAAGAGGTACATACTTTCCATTTGAGGAGGAAGAATGCTGGCAGAAAGCTAAGTATTTCAAGTGTGTTCTCCCTTTCAGAGTCTCTGAATCTGGCCCTAATTAGTGATGGAAACTTAGTTGTGTGGAATCCATGTGAAATAACTTTAATCTTGTTTGAATTCTTAAGTCCATGTTATAAAAGCTGCCATGTAAATTGGGATCTTTATTGCAGTCACAGCAAAGAGGCTAAGAACTAAGTAATTATTGGAAATGGAACTACCCTCTCTTCCCTGAGGCTGTCCCTTTAGGTCACCACTGGAGCATGGGGTGATGTGGAGGAACATACATAACTGCTGACCATATTTCATGGATGTAACTTCAGTTTCCAGGATGTTCAGCCTGGCATCTTTAACCATTTCTTTAAAAAAACAAAACAAAAAAAAACTTTTTATATGAGGAACATACTAAAGTGCTGTAACATAGCCAAGTTTGAAGACTGTGCTATTAGTGGGTTTTGGTTTTGATCCTTTATTTGGTGGTTGACTTGGGGCAGTGGTCTCTGGTGTACTAGTTGAAGTAGCAAATTTGGTCATCTGACTTTTGGTATATGGTTCCGGACAGAAAGATCAGCTGAAACTACAGGAGAAAGATATCCAGTCCTTGAAACTTAGTCTGCAGAAAGAGCAGGTCAGGTACCACCAGTTTCAGGAAGAACATGATAATATAGTGGCTCAGCTTCACAGCCAGATCCGACAGCTGCAACATGACAGGGAAGAATTCTACAACCAGAGCCAGGAATTGCAGGTATGAAACATAGCATGGAAAAGCTATAGTGAACAGATAATGTAGCTTTAAAAATAACCCCCCTAATGATCTGGCTCTTAAGTATATTAAACCTCTCACTTCAATCCAAATAAGACAACATGCAGTTAAAAATTCATCTAACTAATGTGATTCTGTTCTTTGTGGCTTTGTTTTATTTTGCTTTGAAATGGAAATTGCATGCATTTCACTAGTCCGTAGATGATGATCATTTTTAGTGTTTAGTCTGTAACTGCTGATTATGCTGGGGGGGGGAATGCTGGCCATCCTGCCAAATGTGTATTTTGCTAGATTTGTGGTACAGTTTCAGAACCTTAAGACTCTTGCTGTTTATTTAAACAGACCAAGCTGAAGGACTGTAGGAATATGATTGCAGATTTGAGGGTAGAATTAAAGAAAGCCAACAACAAGGTGTGTCACACAGAGTTGCTTCTCAGCCAAGTTTCTCAGAAGGTAAGATTCCCCTTGTGGCCCTTTTGTTATGTCTTTTTTTTTTGTTAGTACCCATTTCAAATTTCTCTTCGTTCCTCATAAGGCCTCCATCACTTTGGGTAAGCTGCTCCTCATACTACACTGAGTTCCATGGTATTGATTTTAAATGAGTGAGAACAGAAAGAGTATGAAAAATATTATGCTGAAGAAATTAAATTTGCGTGGTCCTGATATTTCTGAAATCTTGCTCCTCGTTTTGGGTCTGGCCCACATTTGGAATTTCACAGATTGAGCAATGCCTGAGGGCATTCTGTGCCAAAAATATAAAAATTCTGCACACGGTGTTTAAAAATTCTGCAAATTTTATTTGTCAAATAAATATGGAGGCTCCAGCTTGGCATTGGGAAGCACAGGCCACTGGCTGCACAGAGGTGGGAGATCACTGTGCAGCTCTTCTTCGCCCCCCCAGCCAGGACATGGACTCAGTGGTGAAGCCGCACCCAACCCTGACACAGTGCAAGGACCAAGCCTGTCCCAGAAACACCCCAGGGCCCTGCTCCTCCATGCCAGGTGTGGGCAGGAAGGATGCAAGTGTGGAGGGGCTTAAATGTGGGGAGATCCAAGTATGGGTTGAGAGGGTTCTGTGTGGGGCAATCTGGGTGTGGGTGACTCGGTGTGGGATCTGGCTGCGGGGGAGATCTGGATGCACAGGGGCTTGTTGGGAACAGGGTTCTGGGTGCAACAGTAATGGGACTCTGCAGGGGGGTCCAGGTGAAGGTGGTTTGGGCTCAGCGGGAGGGTTCGGGGGGGGGACTCAGTGGGGGTCCAGATGCTGGGAGAGTGGGGGTCCAGATGCAGCTGGTTGGGCATCGGTGGGGTGGGAATCTGGTGGTGGGTGGCTTGTCAGGGTGGTCCAGGTTCAGGGGGCGTGGGGCTCAGCAGCCAGATTCTGAGTGTGGGTGGGTGAGGCTTGGCAGAAGGGTCTGGGTACGAGGGGGTCTGGATGCACATGGGTTGGGCAGATGGGGGAGCAGCTCCCTGTACAGGGATTCCTCCCACTGCAGCGATGGCAGTAGGAAGCAGCAGGTGGGAGGAGGAGTTTTGCAGAGCTTCCTGCAACTGGGGAAGAAATCTGGGGGTGGGTCTGACCTGACCCGGGATGCCATGTAGGGGAAAAGGAAGTCCCATCCTCCCCAGCCCAGCCAGGACTAGCAGCTGAGCCTAGCACAGGGTAGGAGCCACCAGTCAGGTCTTCCCCAGTCCTGCCCTCTGCCCCATGGTGACTTACCTCTCTGCTGGCCGCCCTGGGCACCCAAAACATATTGTTGGGGAGGGTCTCATGACTGCTCTTGTGGCTTCCCTATGCTTCCCCATCAGAAAGTCATTTTACTGCGGGGAAGTAAAGAAATCTGTGAGGGACATAAATTCTGCGCATGCGCAGTGGCACAGAATTTCCCCAGGAGTAATTAATAATGTGCTTGGATTAAAGCTTTCTGTATGTTAAAGAGCTCCTGTCAGAAGCTAAAGGGACTTCACATACAAATGGAGAAGCAGTTACCTTATTTGAAGCAAACTGAGGGGGTTAAGCTAACTAAATGCTGCATTTCTCTCATGGAATGTCACAATTTACCAGAAGCAACTTTGAGTAACATCCATTCACTTGATTGTCATAATTGCCTGCTACTTTCCCTAGGCACCATGGTTTGATTTTCCTTTTTCTTTTCAGTAAAAAATAACCCCCAGATGTAGTGCAGGTCAGGTGTGACACTTAGATTAAACTGTTCACTGCGGACTCTTCTTTTTTTAAATTTTTTTTTAAGCTTTCCAACAGCGAGTCAGTCCAGCAGCAGATGGAGTTCTTGAATAGGCAACTTCTGGTTCTTGGGGAGGTCAATGAGCTGTACTTGGAACAGCTGCAGCACAAGCATGCAGACACAACGAAGGTACCGTATGTGGGTCACAGGCAAGGCTTTTCTGGAAAGATTTGTCCTAGGATCATCATCAAGTTCAGCAGTGGCTTTTCAGTGAAGAAGGAAACTCTTTATAAATCAGTAAACAGACATAGATGTTTGCATCCAGTTTCAAAGCAAATGAAGGAATATACTACTGTGATTTATCTTTCAGTGAGAGCTTTTGTGTTAGTCATGCCAGGCTATCCAGTCTGTCTTCAAATAGCTTCTTGGATGGCATAGTTTTTACTAGGTAAATAATGTTTTTTACTGCACCAGGAAAAACTAGTTCATCACAGTTTAAGGCATTTTCTATTTTAAAAATTGCTTAATTGATGCAGACCACATTACACTTAGGTTTAGTTATACAATCAGATTGTTACATAATGCAGTAGATGCATAGATTAATTTAGAGTTGCACAAATAAAAAGTAAAAGTGCAGTGGACATAATACTAATATATGTAATTATTATACTGAACATTGGAATGACTGTGCATTTTGGTTTGGTATTTTCTCAAGGAAGTTATTCATGTCATGACTCATTTCAGTTTTCAGTATTATATAAATAAAAGTCGAAAACATTATAGGAAAATGACAGTAATGCAGAGTTGTAGGCTTGAAGCATTGAGCAATCAGAAGCATGAGAATTGCAAACTACCAGTCCATTTGGCCATGCAGCAAAATACCAACTTTGATATAGTAGATAGACTGAGCTTATTCCTCAGTTTTGAATGGGTATATCCAAAGGTTGAAAAGATTTGTTCTCTGCTTGCTGAACTCACTGGATTTGGTGCAATTATTTTTCTCAGTTTAAACTGGATTTAACCTGGTATTTACCAGCGTCCTGGCATAAACTAGCTTTTCCTGGAAAACTGCCAACCCTTAATAGGTTCAGTGACCTTGGAAACTTACGTTTGTATCACCCTGGAGCAGAAATCCATATCGCATATAATTTTCTAGGTGAAGGTAAAAAGAGAATCTGCTCCTTGAGATATTGCATGGGAATGCTCTTAGTGTTAATACAGTAGGTCTCGGCATGCAGAAGTAGTGCCATGTCACTTCAACAATTGTCACCAAAAGTGCTTATCTCTTGCAACCACACATACATCTCATGCTCCTTGCTTCTTTTTTGTAATAGTTCTAAGGACCATATGATTTTATTACCCCTGCTCAGGGAAACATTTTTGTATCAGTAGGGCAAGTGACATTTACAGCACAATGTACCTGCTTTTACATGAGAGACAGCAACCAGTAAAAGTGAACTGTAAAGCCAAAAAAAGTGCCCTTTTGGCACTTTGAGGGCCACATTTCAAAGAAATTGAAAATTATCCATTCTAATCTGATACAAGATTGACAAGCCTTACCCCTATTGGAAAGGGCTTAAGTAAGGAACACTGATGTGCTAATAAATTCTGGTCATGTGGAGCTATATTCATGGTAATTTAGTATCCCTGATACATTCACAAGTTCTCCAATTCTGCATCTCTTTTTTTGGACACTTGCTTTGTTTCATCTTATATAGAAATTATGCTATCTGTAACTGTATGCACACGTATAAATACTACAAACATATAGGAATCCTGTCCCTATTAAAGCTCTATTTAAAACCTTTCTTCCCCAGTGAAATCCTGAGAAAACAGATTTAGACTCTTCAAAGCAAAGGGGCATGGGATGGATCTACTGTTGTAGATATTTTACTATATCTGACGAAAGTTTAGCCTTTTAACTTATGTGACACTAAATGGTATATTGCTCAGGAACACAGAATACCCCTCTTTTTCAGGAAGTGGAAATGATGCAGGCTGCTTTTCGGAAAGAACTGGAGAAAGCAAAATTCTGTGTTCAACAGCAAAGCCAGAGGCTTGATGCCTCCCAGAAGCGGATAGTTGAACTGGAGTCTCAGCTTTCTAAGAAAGATCACCTGTTACTGGAGCAAAAGAAGTATCTGGAGGATGTCAAAATCCAAGCAAGGTTGGGATTTCAACTTCAGTAACTAATACTAACTTACATTATAGATAAAGTTGTTTGCCATGTTGTTGTAGCTGTAGGTCCCAGGATATTAGAGAAATAAGGTGGGTGAGGTAATATGTTTTATTGGACCAACTTCTATTGGTGCAAGAGGCAAGCTTACACGGAGCTCTTCTTCAGGACTTGAAGAAGCATGTGTAAGCTTAGAAGAAAGCTCGTCTCTTTTACCAATAGAAGTTTGTGCAATAAAATATATTATGTTATAAATAAAGTTCAAAAAATCTATTGGCAGATGGGTTATACTTTGAGAAATTTAAATTGGTAGTAATGTGTTCTTTGTATGTTCAGAGGCCAGCTGCAAGCGGTAGAGAGCAGATACAAAGCCCAGAAAAGAATTACACAAGCATTTGAGCTGGAGATTTTAGATCTGTATGGCCGATGGGAGAAGGATAGCCTATTGAAAAAACTTGACGATGAAAAAACAGAAGCAGCTGAAGCAGCAGAAGAAAGGTAAGGACAATATTACAAAACTTGGTGAGTGACTTGCAAGCTGCTTGAGGTAAACCTCCCTTAGTAATGTTTAGCATTCAGTGTCTGCCATCCTTAAGTATCCAAGTACTTTACTCACCTTTGTGAAGCATCAGTTTTTCTCATTCTTACAGGTGGTGAAACTGAGGTGAGTGGCTTGTCCAGGTAACCCAGTGAGTCAGTAACAGAGTTGAGAATAAACTGTAAAGGAGCTCTTTAGTAACTACAATACTATGCAAACTAGCTACACCTGAAACCCATTCCAGTAAAACACTCTCTTTATTTTCTCTCTGAAGAATTTGAGTTCCAGTAGCTCACATCCAGGACCTATCATTTTAATCTACAACCAAATAGAATTTTCTTAACTATTCTAATTGCTGCATAATGAATCTAGTTTAGCTTGTCTGATTGGGCAGCTCTACCCTTTGTAACAATTAGCTGACTGACTGGTAGGAACTAGTGTAGGCAGTGTAGACAATACCTTCTATTTAAATGGGATGTTGTCCAGGGAAATAGTTTACTCCATTGGCACTTTTTGTTCCTGTTGCATTAAATAGGGACCGTTAGGATTGCTAATATCCAAATTTGGATGTTGAGATCTAATCCAAACTGCTGCATTTAGCATGAAAGTTGCTGAACCCTCATTATGACTACAAAGGTCTCAGGAATTGACCATCTTTTCTGGTCTGAAACATTGTCAATTATGAGGCATTGTTTCTCACAACTTATCTGGATTTACCATCATCACCAACCAAAACTTGTTGGGCATGACTGGCTTGAGTAGGATATGTCAGAGGCATCCCTTTTATGCAAATGTAGCACATTTGAATTGAAGCTATCTTGAAGTCAAAGAAAAGCTCTCTATTTATTGCTTTCATTGAAGTCTTGAGACTTTTATCTGAGTTTTAAAAAGGGATTCTCCACTGGGGGAGGAAATAATAACCTTGATTATACTCAACAGTTACCTTTGCCCTGTTAGGAATTTGTCTGTTCTGCTGATTAGCATTCACCTATATATGATTTAAATAAATCCTTCCCACTCATGAAATGCTTCCTGCTCCTAGTCCTGTAGTAATTTCAGAATGGCTACAAAAAACAATTGATATAGTGAGAGCAGCTATTGTTCAGGTCTGCAGCAGGCAAAGGATAGATCTACAAATCCAAGTGGGAACTATAGCCCCATTCCTTTCCTAAAGCAGTGAGGATGCAGGTACATCCTACCCTTTGGATCTCTGCCAGTCCTGGACCTACGTCCACCACTAAATCTGCGATGTTGGTTATCTTTCTGGTTGTAGTATGTTCAGTGGTTTATGCTTTGCTGCAGGATTGATTGAAAGGAGAAACTGGTGAGGGTATGTTTTAGCCCATCTGCAATGGTAGAGTTAGAAACTAATCAAAGTAAACTGCCTTCTTCTCCAGCAAGTTTAATCTCTTCATGGTGTACCTTTGCTACCATCACTTTGACTCTCTCTTTCTCTGTCTCATTCCAAAACAGGTTGGATTGTAGTAATGAAGGATTTGCAGACTCTGTGGCAGGATACAGTGAAGAAGCAATTGGTAGAAATGGAGAGACCAAACCTCCGAGCACCCGGGGTAGTAGTAGCAGTAAAGGTGGCAGTAGCAGTAGTGAGCTGTCCACCCCAGAAAAATCCCAGAACCAGAGAATGGGTCAGTTCAGCAGTCGCTGGGAAGCATCCATGTTGCTGGAGCCTTCCACTGGTGTCCCACTAACTGTAGGCTCGCTCCCCAGCTCCAAGAGCTTTCTTGGAATGAAGGTGCGTGAATTATTCCGCAACAAGAGTGAGAGCCAGTGTGATGAGGAGAGTATGACCATCAACAGTCTTTCTGACACTCTAAAGAGTGAACTATGTAAAGATCCAAGCATGGTGGAGGCAAAGGCTCGTTCAAGCCCTGACAACCCCAGTCCCTCGCCCATGAACCAGGAAAGCAGTGTTGGACAGCTTCATATCATGGACTACAATGAAACTCATCATGACCACAGTTAAAAAGGAAGATAGTCAATCAGTGTTATTTTCATATTCTTGGCATAGAACAGGAGGCGTGAATGCAAGTTTAATTAAAAGCTTTTATGTTTCATTGGTATGAGCAGCTAGCTCGTGGAGTGGAAACAGGACTGATGTCTTTTTGCAGAAGATGACTGCTGAATGAATGCAAAACGGATGTAGGGTCTGGAACGGTAATGCCCAACCTAACTTTCTTTTGCTTCTCCTCTCTCAAATCCCATCAGTAGCAGTGTGTACTAATTTGAAGGGGCAACTGTTAGCATTTATAAGTATTTTTTCCCTTCTCCCCTCCCCAATGAGTGGTTGCATCCTATGAACTTGAGTGCAATATGAGGCCAAATTAACTTTTGTGAATCTACCTATGAATGGCACCTTAGAGACTAACAAATTTATTTGAGCATAAGCTTTCATGAGCTACAGCTCATTCACGAAACCTTATGCTCAAATAAATTTGTTAGTCTCTAAGGTGCCACAAGTCCTCCTTTTCTTTTTACCTATGAATGCTTAGTGCTTTGCTTAGCTGAAATATCTCAGCAAGCTTCCAATTTAGAACAGTTAATTGTGTTGCCCTTGTAGGTGACTTTGGTTATTATGTTCTGTAAAGAAGCAAAACCAGAGTTTCTAGTGCATTCATCTGAAGGTCTTTATTTTGCCTCTTTGTTTTCCCCCAACTTTGGTCTTTATTAGATTGGACTGTGGTCAAGTGACTAAATGGTTAAAGAACAACACCTATTTGCAAACTGATGTTGCATTCACCCTAATTCATAATCATTGTTTCTTTTGTCCTTAACATTTCCTGGAAAATTACATGTGAACAAACGTTGTCCCACCCCAAGGAACTCCATACTATTTGCTGAGGTCTCGTTAAAACGCTATTGCTTCTGATTTTTTTCCTTGGGTGGGTAAGGAGGATGTTCATTGTTTGACAAACTGGTACTTGTCTGACCTTAAATTGTTGCCTGAGTGGAGGTGATGAGAACTGAATACTGAGTGCAGGAAGATCCAGACAAGGACAGTATGTAGAGATTTTGTGTAAAGTAGTGTGTTCACCAACTTCCAAGTGGGCATTTTGAAGAAGATTCTGCAAATGATTCTCTAAGCTGGGAGACCATTGTGATGCCTGGACTCTTTTCATTGTGGTCTTTGTCCAGGCTGACCAAGACAGCCTCATTCTGGGTTGAAAAATCTCAAACATTCTTCTTCCCAGGAGTAGTTTATAAGATTCCAGGCTTGATTCAAGAATCATTAGATAGACTCCCAAAGGAAGTCCTCCCCACAGTGCTATTGCTCTCTTGGATACAGAGGTCATGGCAGTCCAATTTGTGGCTACCTAGTTTTCTCCTTTTCTCTCTCCTTCCCCCTCCACTCCAATTTCCCAAGCAACTGAGCTTGCTGTTGGGCCAGTGTGTATAGCTCAAAATTATATACAGGACCCAATCCTGCAGCCTTCCCATCTTTATTATTCCTATTGAAGTCAATGGGGAGCCTTGCATGCTGAAGGACTTTGGGATCAGGATTTATGTCAGTCATCAAACTCTGGTTTCCTTCTTGTCAGAACAGAGATCCATTATTAGGAAAGAGAGAGAAGTTCCTTTTTGTGAGACTCTGATATGTCTGGGTCCAGGATTACTTAGTCTGTAATATGACCTTTTCAGCTTCAGAGCCATGCTGCACCAATATTCATTTTGTTCCTACTTTTACAGATGTAGTCTTTTTTTCCCTTAAACAGTCTACATGGGTGGTGGTGAGAATCTTCTGAAAGGTAACTACCCTTGTACTCTGTTTTTCTAGCTTGACCTAATCTAAATAGGGATAGAACTGATCAAAGCAGGCTGGCATTCTGCTAACCTGACAAACAGAGCTGCTGTGATTTCCAGTCTTCTCACCACCCCCCCACCGTCATTGCCCAACCAGACAATACCTTCCCTTCCATTCCACCTCTCCCATAACACCTATGGTCTGTATACATTTCTGCCTGTCAGCCAGTCCTGACTCTGAAAGCAAAGGTGAACTTCAGTGGTTTTTTTTCAAAGCTTGAACCTGCACAGAATAGGAAATAGTGTCACTTAACAAATGACATTGACTGGTTTCGTTGACACGTCTATAGGTTTTCTAAGACTTGGTGGTAGTTGCAATAGTAAATGAGTGAAGACTCAAAGGCTTCATATCCCACTCACCCAGAAGTGAACAGTTTGCACATTGCCCCAAAAAGGGCTAGCTCAGCTATTGGGTACAGTTCTGTCACGGGAATCAGTTAGACCATCCCTACAGTTTGGCAATTCCCAACAGACTATCCTGCCACATGGTGACTCACTTCTTTTAGTGGAGGGTCTTTTGTTCTTGTTAGTAACAAAAATGCTCTGGAGCTAATCAGAGCTCATCAGTAGGTGGCCTTTTCTCTTTTAAAAGGATGTTAGCATTGGGATGGAATCAGAAACCACTTTAGAAGGTTTATCTATGGACCACAAAGATTATGGAGGAACAAATTTTGCCATTGTTTTTGTAAATCTCTAAAATTATGGATCTACTTTATGTAGTAACTTGCATTTTGTTTAAAGGGATCCCATCAGTGAAGTGGAGACAGATATTTTTTAACTGACTGCTTTTAGTTAAATCTAAAAACACTGTCTTTGTCAAAAGTTAATCTGTTCCCTGCCTCGCTCTTTATAAGCATGTTAAACAATCCACATTAAATGCCATAAATATGAAATACAAGGAAAATGGTACAATCTAAGCTAAAGAGAACTTTAAACCAAAAGGAGGTTTTGCTGTCCTTATTAGAATGTTCTAAAATGTCAAGGCAGTTGCTTGTGTTTAACTGTGAACAAATAAAAATGTATTGTTTTGCACTACTCTGTGTTGAGCTCTCTGCAAGCTGTGCCCTCAGGGTGAAGGATCTGTGCCAGTAACCTATACTGACTAAACGTGAGCTGTGCAGGAACAAGATTAGCAGTAAAGCGTTTTTCATAGCATTAAAGCACTTTTAGAGGTCCAAGTGTTTAATAGTATTGGGTATGTTACAAAACAGATAAATGTCCTGCCCTTCTGATGGGGTCCTTTATATTTCTATAACCCATTTTTATAGATAGCGTGAGCAATTTTTCCCTCTTTGCAAAATAGCTTTGATATTGTTATAACTATGTATAATCCAGTAATTTAACTGCACATATAGTTTTCAGTGTTAATTCTGTGCCAGACCTATTACTTATGGCATCCAAGCATATCTACAAACCCAGAGATACCTGCAAGTAGTCTGGATATTTGACTTGTCTTCTACGTAGCACTGCTGGCTGGTCTGGAGGGCAGGACTATGATCAGAATGCTGCTGTTCATCTTCTACAGCAGGGGTTCTCAAACTGGGGGTCGTGACCCCTCAGGGGGTCAAGAGGTTATTACATGGGGGGTCACAAGCTGTAACCCTCCATCTCAAACCCCACGTCACCTCCAGCATTTATAATAGTGTTAAATATAAAAAGAAGTGTTTTTAATGTACAAGGGGGGGTTGCACTCAGAGGCGTGCTGTGTGAAAGGGGTCACCAGTTAAAAAAAAAAAAAAAAAAAATTTGAGAACCACTGTTCTACAAGCAGCCAATGATAGTTGAACATCACAGTGGTAGTGAGCTGTCCTTTCCAGAAAGAAAGCATTTACCGTTGTGACTTTATTCCAGGTGTCAGCTTCAGATGCCATACCTGAAGTTCCCAAAGAGAAGTTGAGTGTGTTTGAAGGCCCCCAAAGACAACAGAAAAGTGTCTAGTTGTTGGAACACATTTAACATCTACTGCAGATGACCCAGTTAGAATCATCTTAAAGGTCTGACTTGTATTAGAATCTTGCCAGCTAGTTTTACTATGATTAAGGTTGTGACTACATAACAAATTCCACTTTGGGACTTTTTACATAGGAATGTACCAGCGTAGGGAATTGTATGCACTGAAGGACCAATAGACCCAGAGAACAACTTCTCAAATGCAATGGGACAGCCATTCTTAATTACAGATTAGCCAAAAGATGTTTCAGAAGCTGACCTGTGCTCTTACAACATTCTGGAATCGGAATGAAAATCTGAAAGAGCACAAATGCAACTTTTTTTTTTAAACTTGCTCTTCGAGCATGAATCTCAGTGGTGCAGTTAAAGTACTTTGAGCATAAAAATTAACATTTTTAAATGCATGAACCAACTTGGACCGTTTGATGCTGTTGGAGAGATCATATTATTTTTGCACAGGTCAACTACTTGTATGGGGATAAACTTCATCCCCAAAACAGGATTTATCCAAAGCCTACCACACTTTAATCCCTTACTGTGAGGGTCAGGTGGTGTGGGAAGCCTTGTTGTGACCCTCTGCACTGGGGTGAATTTTTCCTATAGGATGTAAATGGCAGAAAAACAGCAGAAACAGAATCTTGACTTTCTTTTATTGAGTGTTACATATCTCAATACAAGTTTAACATTCAAAAACTGCTCTGACCAGCATAAAAATAGTTAACTATATATTTCCACAAAGGTAGAAAAAGAGAAATAAATTATCCTTGTTACTTTCTAATGCTCATAAACACAACCATGAATAAGAATCATACAACAGGAGAGGAGAATACTCAATTACTCATTTTACTGAATCTGTACAAGAATTCCTCAATGAATCTTGATTATTATTTTCTTATTTTCTTTTGACCTTCTTGTTGTGTTCTTTAGCGCTGCTTCCCAAACCTGACCACTAGAGGCCTCCATGACTCTGCCACCTCACTCAGAACTAATCTTTTGAGCTGCGGAGCTCAAAACTCCCTGTTGTGATTCCATGCAAGACTTTTCAGGTCTAGCTGAATCCCTGACTTCCTAATTGCTGACTTGATCCCAGCTCTCTTCTGGATGGCTTGTAAGCAGCATCCTGTTGGTTATGGTGTCTCCAGTCTTAAAGATTTGGTTTTTAAAAGTTTAACCTAAGGGGTATTTTGGATTTGATATAGGTTCTTGATTGATGCCATCCCCTGTCTAAATTGGATCAGAACTACAGAAGTAGTATGTAGCATACAGACAGCTGGATTTTATTGGGATCCTGTGTACTCTGCTTGTATCTGTATTTGTCTTCAGAAGGAAAAGCAGGTGATCAAGGAGATCTTCAGGAACTTGAGGAACACAAAGTAAGTTAGTTTGGCTGCCTGACAGGCTTCTTGTGTTTGTGGGTATGAACTTGGAAGACAAAGTTAAAGCAAAGTTTTATTACAGTGCGATGTTTGGATAATTACATTCCAACTACCGCAATTTCTACTCGGTGTCAACTGGATTTATGGCAAGATGGTACTCTTTCCAACATTGCCACTAGGTTGCTGCTGCAAAGCTGATTCTTTTCTCTTCCTACCCTACGAACCTTCTAAATTTCTCTCAAACTTCGCTCTATCTGAAGTAGTGGTCATCCATTGTGTAGAGGAAAACTTGTATAGAAAAAGTAATTTGGACAAACTGTTTTTGCAACTTATCTTTGAAAAAATCTTCCAAAAGACCATTGTCATGTTATTGCAAAACTATAGTTTCCCTAGAAACTTCCAATTTTTCCATTCAAGAGTCCTTGAAGAATTTTAGTGGAGAGGACTGGGGCAGTTAGTTTTGGAATTATTCACTAATTTGCTAAGTTTAGGAACTCTTGGGTAAGACATGAGCAACAGCTCTTAACTTGTTGGGTGGCAGGGTTCTGATATTTAATACACACAACTGAAAGTGAACTGGTACTATGTTAACCTCAAAATTAATACAATTGTTTGAGCTGATCAGAAGCCAAGTATTGCAGCTTACACAATATAAAGAATGATGTTAAAACTGGATTTTCAGATCTTATACTAGTGCAATAAGACCTGGTCTGTGCCCAGGACTAGGAGTCAAAGCTGGGATTAGAAATCAGGAATCCCCAACACTTGGACTTTGGCCTTGGGCAAGTCACTTGACCTCTCACTGTGCCTCAGTTTTGCCATCTGTAATTTGCCGATCTCACAAAGTTGTGAATGACTTAATGTTTGTAAAATGCTTGGTAGATGAAACATGCCTGTCTGCCCACCCTGCAATTTTTGTTTTGTTTTGGGGAGATTCTTTGTGCTTTCCCTCTTCTAGAGTCACTGAGCTCCCCTAGCATAGCAGAGATTCTTTTTTCAGACTTACGCAGCTGCTGGAACAATGTGCTGATCAACATATGAAAATGCACAAACAAATGCTAGGACATTTATCTTCCATATATCATAACTTTTGATTAGGCTGGCAGACATTTACAGTAAGTGCAAATTCCCTATTTTCATACTTTTTTTTTATTTAAACATAGGTCAGAACGTATGGTCACATAACCACTATTCTCAGAAATCCTAAACTGCACTCATTTTATGTAGCAAGAACAGATAAGTGATAACTAACTGCTTGCCTTTGACATTTAAAATACAGGTATTTAAAGAGAATATAACTGAATATCTGTTTTAACAATTGCATTTTTTAATTGCCATTTTAGTCACACTTGTGGCCCTTTTAAAACTAAATTTAGATGGTGATTTCTGATCAACTTGTACTGCAGTAAAAAGAGTTGGTAGTTTTAATGAATGGGAAATACCCTTGTTAGATTTCGCCCCTCTCTCCCCATCCCCAGCAATTCTGCTGTGTAGCATAAGCACAGGCAAAATAATGGAACCCTGTTACGGTGAGAGTAATTAACCATTGGAACAACTTAACAAGGGTTGTGGTGGATTCTCCATCACTGGAACAGTTAAAATCAAGATTGAATGATTTTTTTTTTAGAAGATATGCTCTAGTTCAACCACAGCTATTGGACTTGAAGCAGGAATTTATTCAAGGAAGTCTTGTGTCCTGTGTCTAATCTGGAGTTAGGTGCAGCTGTGGAAGTTCAGACTGGCTGACACACTGATACTGAAGAAGGGTTGTTTCTAACTTGCTAACACAGGTCCTGATTCTTCTCTCACTGAAATCAGTGTCAGTGTTCCCTTTGACTTAAATGACAGAAGGATGGGGTCCCTAGTTTTGCAAACTCCCTTAAAATGCCAACTCCAACATCCCCCAGTGTGTGTTTGTGTATGTGGATCTGGAGACACTCTGGATATTGGTTGCAGATTTACTTTCAGTGCTCTGCAAGTCTCAAATTGAGCATGCTCAGCCAGCCTTCTCCAGAGGCGGAGTGATACCCTCTGGGGGTTTTCCTTTGCTGCTGGTAGTATTTACACCCACTCTCTGGGCTGACATAGCAAGAGGCTTCAAGAAACTGATCGTTAGTGGGTAAAAATTACTCTTGTTATAGCCCCTTTCATCTAAGGATTTTAAAAGGTGCTGTTACAAACAATTAGCTTCCCAGCCCCTCTGCTCTCCTGAATTTCAGATTAGGAAATTAAGCCACAGAGGTTAGATGACTTTTACCTAAAGTCATTCAATGAGGCAATAGCAGAGCTGGGAATAGGACCTGGAAGTGGTAACCTTCAGGCCCATGGTCTAACCAGTAGCCCACATTTCCTGCTTAACAGTTCCTGCTCCAGAGAGCATTTTATCTGTTACTTGTCTGTACAGTGCCTAGCACAATCAGGCCTGAAACTTGACTTGAAGTATTTAGATGCTATTAGTGACTTTAATTTTTCTCTCTAAAGCCACCTCCATGATACAGCTATTAAATAAACCTTCTACAGGAAGGGTGGCTTTTTTGCTAGTTAAAATCTTTTCAAGCAACTATGTCTGTTAAATAGCCCAACAATCTTCAATCTGTTCGAATTCCCCAGTAGTTTCAGTTGAATAGGATCACTTAAAAATAATTGACGTTTGCTGAAGAAATCATGTCTATCCCAGCGCTGAGGGTAAGTGCAATGATTCCTGTACATCTTATGAAGAAGTGTGTGAGTGGTGGTGGAAGAGAATGAGAACAAATACATAGAGGGGGAGGTGAAAGTTCACCTGTAAATACTTCCGAACTGCCATTCCCTCCTGCATTTCCTTGTTTGCTCAACCCTCCCATCTCAGTTGATACTTGTTTAAAAAATCTGGTCATCTTAAGGTAATAGCACCCCCATAATTTTAGCAAACACAGCCATGCATGCACGGGAAACTTTTATTCAGGAGTGTCTTCAGGCAGGAGGCAAAAGAACAGGAGCTAACTTGCCTGTAGGAGGGGAAAAGAGCAATCAGATACAGGAAAATACATCAGACTATCAAGATCTTGTTAAGAGCTTAGTTAATGCTTCCATAAAGCATAAAGCAAATGATACAGATCAGTTCTAAGTGATAACTGTGGGAAGAGAGCCTACAGATGGACTGGCTTTCATAACCTAGTCCTGGAAAGGTAGATAGCTAGCTGGCTTCAGAGACTCTGTAGGAAGGCAAGGATTTAAAAATACTTTGCACTTTTCTATGCACACTCCATCAGCTGATCTCAAATGCCTTTCAAACACCTCTGTGAGGTAGGTAAGATGTACCCAAGGGAAAGCAGAGGCACAGAGACCTTAAAGTGCAATTCTACTCTGAAAAGAGGCTGTGTCTGAAAATGGTCACCTCTTCCTCAGTAGATCTGCTCCCTGGATTGGAGTCTTGCACACTAATACTAGTGATAAATAACTTTTTCCTCTTGTTAGCCCTGCATAGCCAAAACAGCCCTGGGAGAGTGAGCTGGATTCTGTTGTGGTTCACACACTGTCAATTAAACTACAGGAGCAGATTCTGTCCTCACTTACACCTGTGCAACCCCATGGAAAGTAAAGGGGTTGAACAGCTATAAATGAAGACAGATTTTGGCTTAGTCTTTGTTACTAGTATTGGTGTGGGATGCAATGCACCCAGCTTAGATTTCAGATAGCAGGCTATTTACAACAGTAAGTTTGAGCAACCTGTAACCTGAAAAAATCAGATAGGAAGTCATACAATTGGACTTCAGGTGACTTGCCCAAGACACAGCATTGGTGAGAGACCAGAATCTGATTAGTCCTAACTCCATCCACTACCCTCACCATTAGACCTGTCAAGGAGGAATACATGTGACATATACTACCCCTGTTCCCACTCTTTCTCTGGATCTCAGTAGAAAGGTGTCTGATAAGATCTAGGTTTATCTGCTTTTGGAGACTTACAGGACTACCTATATTCAGAACTTGGGTCAAGGTGGGAGGAAACAACTGAAGTGAATACTGGATACCATATTTAATAACCAGCCACCTCTATGCAAAAGATGTATGAGCTTTGTTCCTTTTAAAAGGAGTGTTTCCCAGGTGGTTTCCAGGGTCCATTGAGATATTTCCAAGTGGTACTCCCTGTGCCATTCAGGTGCTTTTTTTTTACCATGCTTACTGTTCTGCTCTCGTGAATAGTCCTTGTAACTAACCAAGGTCTGAGTAGCAGTAGTGAGGATAGCGGGACGTGGGCCTAGGGGAGCAGATGCCTTTGCTGACACATCCTGCTGTGTTCTCTTCTGAGAGTCAGCACTTCCATCACTCACATTTTGCAAGAAGTTCCGAGGTAACTTCTCACTGTGGGCCACCCATGATTTCATGCAGTCCAGGACTATGGGTATGAGGCTCACCACACCTCCATAGTGGTTCTTTGCTTCATCGCAGCTCAGGTGATTCACCACATCATGAGGGTACCTGCGGGGGGCAGGAAGCAGTTATTTACCAGATAGTAAATAAACACACATGGAACCCCACACTGCCACTTTCAGGGTCGCTGCTACAAGTACATAGACACTTTCAATTACTTTCTCAAGACAAAAGGTCAGTGATGGTCAGAACTAGACTGTGTGGCTGAAATCGTTCCAGTCCAATAACATTCCTCACCACTGGGCCCAAATCTGGTTGCCCCCAGATTTAATTTCAACAGCATGTAAAAAATACGTGTCTCTCCTCTGCTCGTTGCTCAGTTGAAATAAACCATTGACAGTATGGGGTGGGGAAACCCTGTATTGCCATTGCATGTGACTTCAGTATTCTAGGCTGCGCATATGTTACATTTCACTAGCACTGAAATTCACAAATTTAAAAAAAAAAATCTAACCATTCGTGAGTGGGGAGTAAATAGTATTGGGGGAAATTCTCCAAAAACCAACGGGATTACTGGGGCACCCTTGCTCTTTTACTGGAATTAGAAGACATAGTCACATGGCTCTAATGGATGTGTGGTGGTGGTGGTGGTGGTCTGGAGTACAAATTTCACTTACATCTGCAGAGGACCATGCCTCTCTGTTTCCCAGCTTTATAAGTGATGTGATGTTTGCTTTTTTTACAATGAGAAATGTATCAAAGTGAGCTGATAATAGACCTACTTGGCTCGGATGGTGCTCAGGTCGTTGCTGGGGCTAACGAGCAGCTTGCATTTCTCCAAAATATTGTTCGTTACACTGGTACCAGGATGCAGGGCTTCTAGCTTTTGGCAGAGTTTGTTCAGATCACTACAGATGTTCAAGAACATGAGGAGGATGCGTCTGTCGGTAGTGTTGTTACAGTGATGATCCATGTATGCCTGCACCTGCGTAGTGCAACATGTGCAAGGAAGGGCAATACGTAAACTGCACTGAAACTAGTTCAGACAAGCTGGTGCCGTTTTTATTGCTTTACATTCAAAGGGCCGCTTCGATGCAGTTTGTGTTATACTGCAGAGACACTGCCCTCTCAACCATGGCTCCGAAGGAAGCAATGTGCAGCGGAACCTACATGCAATCGGATTTCCGGAGCCTGCCTGGGTAAAAAGCTTCCTCTGTTCCCATGCAATAGGATTTGGAGAGGTGTGGCTGGTGGAATCCACTGATGTGCAAATCCTTGGCCATTCTTCCCCCTCCCCTGCTGGAACAGGAGTGCTGGCCGAGCTACTGCAGCCACGTGGCCAGTGTGGCTCCATTACTATGATCTGAGGGTGTTTCCTGTCACCTTTTTTTTTATTTATACTAGTGAGTGGTGGATCAAAATTAAAAGAGATGAAATGACTAGGTACAAGGTCTTCCTGCCAAGTAGCAGGAGGTGGATTAGTTTGAACCTTAGTCATTGACATTATAATAATTAACACTTACAAAGCATCTGTATTGCTAAATTTATTATTTAATAAAAATTAAGACTAAATCTCAGTGCTAATTCCTGGTAGAAACTGACATTATTTCATAACACAATCTATCCAGATACTCTTCTGAGTAGTGAACAAAGCCCTGGCATTATTACAGTAGAAAAATTAAATCGTAATGAACCCTGATTTTGATGACACATGCTGTCTCCACATGCAAAGGGATTGATCCTGGTGACGTAATATTGCTCTCAGCACAATTGTAATTTTATTGAGATTTTTTCCCCAGTCTCTCTTCCAGGCTCTGAGTTCTTCACATTATTTAAAATATTCACTATTTTTGAAAGTTCCAAGACAAATCACATACCAACTCAGAACCCCCTACTCTCTAGAGATATTCAGCCCTCATTCCATCATCCCACCTCTCTAACACAGCCATTATTTAAAAAAAACACTATAGAAAGATACAGTAGCTCCAATACCGGGGGAAGAGGCAAGTAAGCTGCTTACTACAACAAGTGTGGCAGGGGAGGATGGGTTTGTTCGTCTTGTACTGTATATTTGTGGTTAGGAGTGAGGTGGGGAAATGGGGTGGTTAGGCTAAATTGTCTAAAGTGGTACTGAGCAGTATAGCATTTGTATAAATGGGTAAATCATCATGTAGATACTTCTGTATCTATTTGATCTATTGTAGCATATAATAATGAGTTAATAAACAGATCTTACTAGAGGGGTTTGTATATAGTTTCCCCTAGCAATAGTTATTCGCCACTGAAATATACACAAGCGCATAACAGCATTATGCTGTCCCCGTCACTACTGGCAGAGATCTTTGTGCTGATTTCTTTGTTACCTGTCCA
The DNA here is from genome assembly GCF_965152275.1 of Natator depressus. NCBI lineage: Eukaryota > Metazoa > Chordata > Testudines > Cheloniidae > Natator > Natator depressus. The sequence continues at coordinate 17,150,378 of NC_134249.1, read as the reverse complement.
ATACTTGCTACAGGCCTTATCTTGTCATGTGCTTCCTCTCTGGTGTGGTCCAGTGCTGCAATAAATGTGAACTGCTGTTGCTGGAAGACCTTGTAAGTCTGTTCTATGTTTCTCAGACACTCTTTTACCTCGTTCATTTTCCCGCCCTCCTGGATTTTGAAAAAGGAGAGGGAGGAAGTTGTTTTTTTAACGTGATACAATTTTACATGTGCAACTTTATTTTCACCTACAGCTCTAACCAGATGGGTTGAATTGCCCCCCAAAAATGAAAAAAATCAAGAAGATGGGAAAATATATTGTGTTAAGGCTCTGCAGCCCCAGAGCGCCAAACAGTAAGTCAATGAGGTAGTAATGATGCTGCAAACAGAGGTAGAGAATCCAGAGGGGACCACTGACAATCAGATGCCATAAACCCTAGTGGATCTATTGTAAACATAATGTAGCAATGCATCTAACACAATGCTGTGAGAGGACCAAAGGGAGAAATATCTTCTCTTATCCAGTGTAAAACTATTGCCCAAGCGGCTTGAAAACTGTCTTCTAACATTAAATGAAGGCCAGCTTGAGAGGCAGTGTGCAGTAAAGTGCGATGGAACAAGGGAGACCTGGACTTGAGGTTAACCTCTGGCTCTTTCACAGCAAGATGGGGGCCTGGCAAGGGGTGCTGATTTCCAGTGCTGGTTTTGTATGAATGTAGAGGCGGTGTGAGCACTGCCTAGGGCTACCAGTTTCTGTACTCCCTGCATCCCCATAGTTGTACCTTAACTTGCCTTGCTCCTACTCCAGAGATGCTGCTATTGTTCTTTCCCTTTTGATCTTCCTCCAGTTTAAAAAACAACAACAAATCATTACTATTGCTCCTAGCCCCAGCAATCTAGATGCTGAAGGGGCACTGTGGGCACCATCACCATTTGCATGTCCTTGGTTAAATCTGGCTCTCAGGTTCTGGGGTCAGAAGAAGGATTGTTATAGTGCCCATAAATGCACACACCACTCAGCTGGGAGTGGTATTAATACTCTGAGGATACAGTGCAGAGCCAGAAGGTGACCCAGAATGAAAGGCAAAACTGTCCATGGTTCCAAATTCCATGGCTGGGTTTGTCAAGTGTATAGTTACTTTTGGGGTGCCTTCTCCATCAACAGATCGTGAGGATTTCCTCTCTTACGGACTGAACATGGGCCACCTCCCAGTTGCTAAAATCCCCCATCTCTACACTTCTGATGATGCCCCATAGCAACAAGCACCCTGATGTCCCTATCTTCCCCCAATACTAGTTTGAAATCTTCCTGTATCCCCATAATCTGTTTTACCCAGCTGCCAAACCATCCCACTCCCAAATATGTGGTGGAGTTTATGGATGTATGCCTGAGGCCCCACGCATCCCCACATAAAAACTATAGCTGGCCCTCAGAAGCCCTCATGTTGGAGGGAGGTAAAATCTACATATACTCTGGGATGGGTGAGGATGGGAAACTCACTTGGGTGGGCTTAGGTTTGTCCCTCTACCAAGATCAAAACTGATCACAAAGAAGCTATTTACACTTTCTGCATGTTTAATAACTAAGTAGCAATTTGGCATTGAAATCCACAATGTAAAAGTCTCCAGTGGAGAAAATGTATTTTTCCCTCAATCCTAATAGTTTGACACAGCAAACATGTTTACATTTCTGCAATAAAAATTGTTTAAAATTATTTGTAAAAGGGTAGAGATTAGATCAGAAATATAACAAATCTAAATTAAATACAAAATGCATCTGACTTTCCATAACAAATGGGTAATGTGTCTTGATTCTTCCCAAAGGTACTGAGCACCAGCAGCTCCCATTTGAATTCAGTGGGAGTTGGATTGCATAGCTCCTCTAAAAATCAAAGCACAGGTCAAATGAATTTATTTGCAGGTGTCATAAATAGGCTACAACTCTGATAGGAAAAAAATGTCCAAAGGGGCCAAAAAAAAGTATAGGTCTACAATGGATTTCAGAAACAGAGCAAGTAACAGGTCTGACTATTGACTTTTTACAAATATAGCTTGTACTCCTTACTATTAGGGTTTTACTAGCAAAATAATTCATTACAAGATCTATTAATGGATGTTTTAATAAGATAGTAAATAGGTTTAACTAAAATTGTATATTCTTGTCTAAAGTAGCTCCCATTCCTTACCATGCGAATTGGACTGAGCCTTAAAGTCTTACACTTCATGGGCAAGTTTGAAAAACTTTTGAGATACCTTGCCTTTAAAATCACCCTCTGTAACTCTCCTGTTACGATTTATTTTTATGAGCAAGTTTTCATTCAAGTGGAAACTCTAGCAGCTCGGAAGATACAACAGGTCCTCAAATTGCCTTTAAGGTTTCAATGGGGCATATAGGGCACCTAGCACTTCCCAGAATCAGTCGTGGCATTCACTTGTTCCTGTTGCTTGTTCATCATCTCTACAGTTCTGCCTCTCTCTGACATCAATACAGTTTGACTGTCACAAAAGTGAGACTACACTAAGAACAGACAGACTAAAACTCTCAATCTCATTTTCATCCAGTAGTAAATAGAGACAGGAGGATGGATGGGATTTTCCTAGGAATTAAGTGTCCTCACAGTGAAATTCAATGGGATCTGGGAACCTAACTCCCTTAGGCTCCTCTGAACACTCCCTGCTGCTGTGTAAAGTGCTTTGAAGTCTTTAGCAGAAAGGCCTTAGACAAGAAAAAAAGTTGTTTACTAAACGGCACACAAGGAATTGGTTTCGATTAGCGTGGCTGCCAGTAACGCAGCATAAGCAAACTTCTCCAGCAACTGAATTATGCCAGAAGTGCCTTATCTTGTAAAGCATTCTTGAGGCTAACTAGGGCCTTAAGTAAAAACTTTCACCAACTGACCAGATCCTTACAGCTCAGAGAAGCTCATGATCAATTCAGTTACAGAATATAAGCCTACTCTATCTCTTGTCATTGTTAACTTTTGCATGTTGTCAACCATCCTCTTTCCTTACCTGTCTTACTAATGACACCTTACCTTATTCAAAACGGTATTCAAAATCAAGTTCCCTTCTCCCTGTTGGAGGATTTATTTTCTATAGCTGTCAAGGCAGGAGGTCAGTTTCACTTAGCTGCTGGTTAGTTTCAACAGCAGCCCCTCTAGGCTGCACTGTTTGGGTCGCTGAGAGGACAGAGGCGAGTTGGCTCAGGAGCCTGGCCGGTCAGTGGGATATGGAGGGGCTGGCGGAGAACGGAGCTGTGGCCTTGACCAGAGGCATGGTTAGAATTTTGAATATGCAGCTTCAGCCTTTGGGGCCCGCTGTAGGTGCATTGATCGCCACGTGCATCCAAGGGCAGAGGGGCTCGCGGGTGCGGAGAGGGCATTTGCATTGGCTGAGGGGCACCCCTTATCCCAGCCCTGCAGTCGGCAGACTGGTGAGTCCCTCTGGCCAGTCTGGACTCGGAGCTCCACTCACCTGTGGCTGCTGTCCCACTCCTGCATGTCCCGGACCTCCTGCCCCCGACACCTCCTGCTTCCCGGAGCCCTGCGGGCGCCAGCCCCAGCTGCGAGCTCCCAGCAGGGCAATTGTTACAACCGTCTCCCGAGGTAACGGTGACGTAGGGTATTCACGTCTCCCCCTGCCATAGGGCAACACAGACCAGGGGGCGGGGGAGAGTCAGTTTGGGTCGAGTAGGGGGAGTGGGCATTGAGCTGGGCAGCATTGGCAGGGGGGCTGTGAGGGGCATTGTTGGCGGGGAGCATTGGCAGGGGCACTGGCAGGAGACTGTATGTGAGGGGGCAGGGGCACTGATGGGGAGTTGTAGGGGAGGCAGGGGCTGTGTGGGGGAGGGCCGGGGGCACTGGCAGGGGGCTGTGTGGGAGGGGGTAGGGGTACAGATAGGGGCTGTGGGGGACGGGGGCCCAGGAGGCACTGGCACGGAGACTGTACGTGAGGGGGCAGGGGCAGTGATGGGGCGTTGTAGGGGAGGCAGGGGCTGTGTGGGGGAGGGCCGGGGGCACTGGCAGGGGGCTGTGGGGGAGGGGTTAGGGGTACAGATAGGGGCTGTGGGGGATGGGGGCCCAGGAGGCACTGGCACGGAGACTGTACGTGAGGGGGCAGGGGCAGTGATGGGGCGTTGTAGGGGAGGCAGGGGCTGTGGGGGAGGGGTTAGGGGTACAGATAGGGGCTGTGGGGGATGGGGGCCCAGGAGGCACTGGCACGGAGACTGTATGTGAGGGGGCAGGGGCACTGATGGGGCGTTGTAGGGGAGGCAGGGGCTGTGTGGGGGAGGGCCGGGGGCACTGGCAGGGGCTTGTGTGTGGGGGGGTAAGGGCTGTGGGGGACGGGTCCTGGAGTGGGGAATTGGAAGGCGCGAGGATCTGATTCAGCTTTTCTCTCCCCCGCCAAGCTCAGACAGCGAAGGGCTCGCGCTCGTGCCCACGCCTTTGGGTGAGAAGCAGAAGGGGGGGGGGGGGTCATGGACACGCCGGGAGCAGTTGTTGCCCCTTTAAAGGAGCCTGTCGCTGTTTGATGAGGTCACACGCCCCATTCCGAGCCCAAGGAAGGCTCGTGCCGATTCAGGGGCGGGCGGGGCCTCCTGCGTCGCGTGGTGAGAACGTAACCTCCTTAGCGACGAGCGTTGCTAAGGGTGCGATGGACGCTACCTCCAGGCCGCTCCGTGTGCCCCGGGAGATGGGCATTTATGCGGAAAAGCACGAGCTCTTCCAGCTCCTGCAGGTGAGGGCAGGGGCGGGGAGGCCGCAAGTCCCTTCACCCGCAGGTGATACTGATGGAATAACAGTGCTCCCCCCCCCCCCACGGAGGGGGGACACCTCCCAGTATGCACTGGGGCGCCCAAGGGCTTGGGGGTGGGTATGGTGGTGGTTAGCAGCAACCAAAGTTCCCAGCGTGCCTTGGGGGGCCCAAGCCAGAGGTGAAGGGAGGGTGGTAACAACTATAATTCCCAGCATGCACCAGCATTGGTTGGAGGGGAGCCCCCTATAAGGAGGACTGCTCCCAGCATGCATTGGGGTGCCTAAGCGCAGGTGGGGTGGGGTGGTGCTTATAATTCCCAGCACTGGTTAGGCTCCACCCAGCATGCAGTGGGTCCTGCCCCATGTGTGGGGGTTTAACAGTTGCTGCCACCGTATGCTGGTATATTTGGACATATTGACAATTCCTAGCACGCACTGGGTAACCCTACTCCAGGCCTGGGGTTACCCGGTGCAGACTGTTCCTGAGTACCAACATGCCACGGTATATTTGAGGATATGGGGCATAATGACTGTTCCCAGCATGTAGTAGAGTGCTCAGAGAAGGTGTATAAACCATCCCAGTGGGGTACGCTAAGGGTGGGAGAAAGTGTAATGACCATTCCCAGCAGGCAGGTGAGAGCTGTGGGGGTGGAGGGGTTCAGAACCATGAAGAGTGATGCTAGCACTTGCTGGGGTGTATCTGGCAAAAAAGAAGCAATGATTCCTCGGGTACATCAGGGCACCTCTGATATGCAGTTGGGCACTTTTGGTGCAGGCAGCACTTACAACACGAGGTATCTGACCACATCTTTCAAGATATATTTATGCCTGTATCTGTAATTTTCACTCTGTGCATCTGAAGAAGTGGGGTTTTTTTACCCACGAAAGCTTATGTCCAAATAAATCTGTTAGTCTTTAAGGTATCACTGGACTCCTCATTATCTTTCAAGACGGAGCACTGTTTATGTCTGCAGCCTGGGGTGTTGTCAAATTAATCATAAGGAAATACGAATCTCTTTGTATCCCCCATGTATCGAGGTGTATCATTATTTATTTAAGCACTATGATTCTTTACTTTTCAAGCACTATCTTGAGTAGTTTGCTACTCTGGAAAACTTAGATGACACTGTCCCTGTCTCAAGGAAATTGGACAAGCTATATGCTAGAAAAACATGCACTGGTTATCAACAAGGTTTAATTGCAATCTATAATTCTGTAAAAATGTTGACTGTCTGTGGAAGAAAGGTGTTGAGTCGATCAAATGCAAAGCAGGCCTGATAAGTATGATACTTTGTGGATTGTGATGGAAAGTAGTATGGTAGAATAGTAGTAGGGAAACCTGTATTTAAAAATTGTTATGTGAAGGTACCTGCCCTTTTTGAGACTAGGTTAGTGAATTAATGCATAATCTTAATATATGTTTTTTTGGGGGGCGTGGGGGGGCATTGTCTATTTTGTGCTGTTTCATCAAAAAATTATGCTCTTGTTGTGCCTTTTTATGAACATGTACAACTAATATGAAACCAATAAAAACAGAGTTACAAAGAAGCCTTGTTATTTTAGTAAAGAATGAGATTGACTTCTTAGCCAAAAAGGAGGTTGTGAGTTTCTACAGTCTGTTCCTCAGGTCTAATTTACTTATATTGAGCATTGAAAAGTTTGTTGAGGGATAAGAGTTCTAATATTGTGATGAACATTGTTATAGTTTGTTATAAAAAGTGGCCATAACACATACCAGTGTTAACATTGTTCACATCCTTATTTTGTGCGTTAGGAAGATGGTCTCTTCTCAAATCTCACCCCAAAACATACTTTTTCTCCTTTGCATATGCCTTTTTTTCTCTGTCTCTACTATTATTTGTTAGCTCTGTAACTTAATCATGTTATTCTGTGAGAATTTTGAGATCCACTTAGTATGAGCAATGCTGTATAAAATTTGTTCTTTAACATAAAACTTCATTCTGCATGCCAAAGAGAGGTGAAAAACACCAGCATGACCGCACATCACAGAAAATCCTTCTTGGACTGCTAAGAGTGAATCTGGATCTGCTCAGATCACAGCTTTGTTAGCCATCGGAGGGCACAAACACACACCTGTAAATAATAGCCCCAACTCTTCAACATTTATGCATTTACCTAACCTTAAACATGTGAGTAAAATTAAGTTTGTGCATAAGTGATTGGAGCACCGGAGCTTAGAATCATAGAAGTAACAGTCATCAACAGCTCAAAGAACCATGTGTCATCATAACTTCACAAGTTTTCTGGGTTTGTTATTTATAATCTTTAAAGAATCACTGTCAGGTAAACTTAGGTGCCAAATTTGGTTTTGGGGGTTTTTTAAAATCATTTTTAACAACATAGTATATTTTTTCATGTATTTACACTGTAATACCAATGAAAACAATTTTCTTTCCTGAGATTTAAATATTTTCCTCTGGTGTTTGTTACCCAGACATTGCAGCATGAGCACTTGCAAGTGAAACTGGTTAGTTTATTTTCATTGTCCAAACAGCATAAAATACAGAAGGTAAACTGCATAAATTGGATAAAATACAAAAGGTAAACAGCATAAATAGTCAGGCAGATATGCTGTAGATTCCTTGCCCCTCACACACTCAGTTTATCGAAATGGAACAGGAGATGTGGAATTTATTTGGATAAATGGGGTTTTGGACATGAGTGTAACTGTGGCTCATTATGTTTCCTATTTTTAGTTAGGAAGGTTTTGGATGTGAGGTTTTATTAGGTTAGAAATGAGTTGCACACGGAACTCTGGGAGATAAGGATTAATTGGTGGACGATACCAAGCTTGGAGGGGTTGCAAGTGCTTTGGAGAATAGGATTATAATTCAAAATGATCTGGACAAACTGGAGAAATGGTCTGAAGTAAATAGGATAAAATTCAATAAGGACAAATGCAAAGTACTCCATTTAGGAAGGAACAAGCAGTTGCACACATACAAAATGGGAAATGACTGCCTAGGAAGGAGTACTGCACAAAGGGATCTGGGGGTCATAGTGGACCACAAGCTAAATATAAGTCAATAGTGTAATGCTGTTGCAAAAAAAGTGAACATAACTCTAGGATGTATTAGCAGGAGTGTTGTAAGCAAGACACGAGAAATAATTCTTCTGCTCTACTCTGTGCTGATTAGGCCTCAACTGGAGTACTTTGTCCATTCTGGGCGCCACATTTCAGGAAAGATGTGGACAAATTGGAGAAAGTCCAGAGAAGAGCAACAAAAATGATTAACGGTCTAGAAAACATGACCTATGAGGGAAGATTGAAAAAAATGGGTTTGTTTAGTCTGGAAAAGAGAAGACTGAGAGGGGACATAACAGTTTTAAAGTACATAAAAGATTGTTACAAAGAGGAGAGAGAGGAATTGTTCTTCTTAACCTCTAAGGATAGGACAAGCTGCAATTTAAGTCCATTGGTTAAAGGGAGGTTTAGGTTGGACATTAGGAAAAACTTCTAACTGTCAGGGTGGTTAAGCACTGGAATAAATTGCCTAGGGAGGTTGTGGAATCTCCAACATTGGAGATTTTTAAGAGCAGGTTAGATAAACACCTGTCAGGGATGGTCTAGATAATATTTAATCCTGCCATGAGTGCAGGACACTGGACTAGTTGACCGCTTGAGGTCCCTTCCAGTCCTATGAGTCTGTGATAAGTTCCCATCATGCAACTTTCTCCATCCCATAATACCATCCCTATGCCATAATTTTCAGACCTTTTGTTAAAATCCCACAAACCTGCATGGCAATTGTCGCTGCCTGCTATCTCTGACAGAAGCGTGGAGCCCGCACAGCTCTGCACTGTTGTCATGAACATTGCAAACACAGGACATACGATCCTCAGGTAATTGAGGAGCCGCACGAAGTACCGCAACAGTGGGGGACAGGATGATTTCTTTGAGGAGGGACTGCTGAGGGGCATAGCAAAACCAATTCAAGGTTGATGGTGTTCACAGAGCAGCTGCAAGTGGTGGATCACTGCTTCTGGGTCAGAGAAATGAGCACTGAATGGTGGATTGCATCGCAATGCCTGTTGGGGATGACGAGCAGTGGCTGCAGAACTTTCAGATGCAAAATGCCACACTCCTGGATCTGTCTGCCGAGCTCACACCAGCCCTCCAGAGCCTGGACACCAGAATGAGAGCTCCATTGATAGTTGAGAAGCAAGTGGTGATTGCAATGTGCATGCTTGCAACACTGGATTGCTACCGCTTACTGGGAAATCATTTTTGAGTTGGTTAATTGGCTAAGCAGGACTGAGATTCTCAGCAATATGCACGACATCGTGGATGGATTTGCAGTTATGGGATTCCCAAACTGCAGTGGGGTGATAGATGGCTTGCACATCCATATTTTGACCCCATCTCACTTTGCAACACAGTATATCAGCAAAAGGGCTACTTTTCTATGGTTATCCAAGCATTGTGAGTCACTGCGGTCACTTCACTGATATCAGTAGGGGCTGGTCAGGGAAGGTGCATGACACTTGTATCTTTAAGAACACAGGACTGTTCAGAAAGCTGCAAGCAGGAACATTCTTTCTTGATTGGCAGATTATTACCATTTGTGGTGATGAAATGCCAATAGTGATCCCGAGGAACCTGGTTCATGGAGCCTTACACTAGCCAGCTTGACACTTCCAAGGAAAGATTCAACTACCAGCTCAGCTGGTGCAGAATGACAATTGAATGTGTTTTTGGTGGATTGAAGGGACACTGGTGATGTTTACTCACTAAATTAGCTCTCAGTGAGAAAAATATCCCAATGTTATAGCTGCCTGTTTGTCCTGCATAATATCTGTGAGGCAAAGGGGGAAGGCAGAGGTGGAGCAGCTGTCTGCTGACTTTGAACTGCCAGACATCAGGGCTATAAAAGAGCTGAATAGGGAGATATGCAGCTGAAGGAGGCCTTAAAAGAGCATTTTAACAGTCAGCAACGTTAATATGTTGTGCTGGACTGTGCTCTGCCTGGCCCTGACGTTTTGGGGGGGTTTGCAATTGTAGAGTATATTTATGAATATCACACTGGTTACTGGACATTTATAATGATTTCAGTGTGTTTTGCACTGAACCTATGAATTCTGTGATCCTGTTCAACTACAATTTAATGTGTGCTTTCGATAGCACTAGGTATTCTGCTGTATATGTTATGAAGTAAGATAAATTAATTTCCAAAAAATAAAAATGTATTGTGTAACAAAAACAGTGCAAAGAGTAATGTGCAGTTAAAAAGCAGACTTATAAAATAAATAAACAGAACAGAGCTTTAAAATTAGGACATGAATGTTTTCTAGCAATTTCAGTTCATTTCTGCCAAACATACATCAACCATGGTTCTCACAGATCAGTATGTGTGAAGCTGTGGTTTTCGTTATTGTCCCCTGGCACGGAGTGGTAATGATAGGGATATAGCCCATGATGCCATGTGGGGCGTAGGGAGCTGGTGAAATGGAGTTCTCCATTGATTGCAGGGGGAGGCGAGCATTTGACTGTTGGACCTGTAGGACAACAGGAGTCTGCAGCATTTGCATTTGCTGCCTGAGATGCCCTTTTATATCCTGGGGCATCTCCCTCTCCTTTCCCTGCTGGATCTCCTAGGCCTTTCTCCTGTCTGCTCTTTCCTTCTCCAGGCTGACTTCTATATTCACCCACCAAACCCTCTGCTTGTGGTCCAAGACAGCAGTGGCCTGCAGGATCTCATTGAACATGTCCTCTCAAGTCTGCTTCTTTCTTCTCATCAGGGTCAGGCATTCTGTGGGTGTGAATGGGGCACCCTTCAAGGCTGCAATGGCAGCAGCTACGGATAAAACAGACAGATGTATCGTGTTTACAGTCACAAAGGAAAGCAAAAGATAAGTTTCAGAACTCCTTTCCCCTATTCCCATAAAAGTTTTAAATCAGATATGCTTCAATCAAGACACCTCAGCTTTGGTGCACCTCTGTACAACACCACTGTCTAGCTGGAGCCATAGTGAGTCTGGCTTGCTGAGGGTGAGGAGAGAGTAGGGTGAAGAGTGAGTTGTCTGGTTAAGTAAATCAAAAAAAATCCGGCCCCTATTTCCATGGGTACGAGTACAGGGCAATGGCACTGCATACTGGTGCTATATTCCACAGGCAGTGTGATTTTAGCTGTTATCTCACTTCTGAGGCTAACAAAGGCACAGAGAGCACAGCAACTGTTGGTGTCCTGAAGCTGCCCAGGCCCTTATCCTGCTAGCTTGTTTACCACAGTGGTGCCTGCTGAAGTCGTTGCAGAGTGGTGTAGGAAAGTGTCCTACTGAAGAGGGAGAAATACAGCAGCCTTTCCTCATATCCTTTGGGAAAGGATTTGTACTTCCATGGAAGTTTCATTGATATCCCTCAGAAGGGTATAAGGGACATCCCTGTATACATAAACTAATCAGCATTCCACCCCACCCCACCCAATAATACAAGGGAATGAAAAGCAGATAACTCTACCTCTGTTTGTTGTACCTCTGTGTCTTTTTGTACGAGTGAAACAGTGAAAAGCAGATGCCTGTGTCCTGCTAACCTGGGTTCGTGCTGGGTACCATCTTCACATTTAAACTTTTTATGGGAGAATACATGCATGTGCTTATCCTGGTCTCTTCCCCTGGATTGGGCTTGGCTGGCAGGACTGGTTAGACTGTGGTAGAGTCTTGAATAGATCTTGGCTCACTCATAGCTGGACTCCCCCCACCATGGGACCCCCGCCCCCCTTGTTCACAGCCTTGGTCTCGGGCTCCACTGAGGAACCCAGGGTGCTCTGAAGGGTGCTGGTGGGGTCTCCGCCAGGTATGGCATGCAGCTCCCTGTAAAACTAGCAGCAGGTCTGAAGCTCAGCACCAGGTTGAGTGTTGGCCTCCCCGGCCTTATGAGATGCCTGCTGCAGTTCCTTCACCTCTTCATGTCACTGCTGCTGATCCTTGTCATACCCTTTCGCTTTCGTCCCCTGTGCAATCTTTCTGTAGATGTCCATGTTTCTACGAGTGGTTTCTAGCTGTGATTGCATAGCCTCTTCTCTCCAGAGGCCCAGGAGATCCAGTACCTCCTGGATACTGGAGGCAAGGAGCATGTCTATAACGTATAGCCAGCAGGATCGGTTGGAAAGTTGCACACAACAAGGGAGAGCTGTTAGGTGTGTTCACCAAGCTGGCAGTCAGGAAATGGCATTTAAAAAATACGCAGAGATCAGGGGGTAGGGATTGGCTTCTGGTCTCCATGACCTGGGCAGTGGAGTTCACAATTGTGATCAGAGTGATCACTGTCAGGCATTGTGCGACACCTGCTGGGGGAGTGGTAAGGTTGACATATGTCACTCAATGTCTACTTTGCATTGTGTTGACCATGGTACATCAACCATGAATCAATGCCATTTGGGGAGGTGGTGTTACTGCTTCTCAAGAACGGGGTGCTTACATCAGTGGGAGACACATTTGAGTGTAGACACATGAATAAATAGTTGACTCAAGGCAACTTATGTCAAACTAACTTTGTAGGGTAGACCAGTCCTTAGGCATCACAGAAAATGGAAGGAGGTTTTATTGAGTTAGGTCCTATATTCCTAAAGGCTAACCTCCAGAGCGTTGCGTCCGACAAAGTGGGTATTCACCCACGAAAGCTTATGCTCCAATACGTCTGTTAGTCTATAAGGTGCCACAGGACTCTTTGCCGCTTCTCCAGAGCGTTGTTGCCTGCTACCAGAAATAATATGCACCACCTTATTATGATAAAATTCCAGCACTGAAAAAGCTAAGGAGTAATATTAGAGACATTTTTCACATGTAGGTCCAGTTATGGACTTATCTGCTGTGATGGAGTGCTGGGTAGTTACAGTAAGAGTGTCTGAAAGTTAGGATTCCTGGATCTTATTCCAAAGTCAGTGCAAAGATATCCATTGATTTCAGTGGGAATAGGATCAGATCCTATATGAACCTGAGAAATGGAAACGTGACCTGCAAGGTCGTGGGCATGGTGGAAAGAAGTTTGTGCTCTTTTTTTTTTTTTGGTTCTTTATGAAGTATGAAGAAGACTTGAAAACAATATTTTTTTTAAGGCAGGGTTTTTTACAACAGAAATTCAGGTCTTGTCTACCCTCGAAGCCTGTAGGCTACCGGAGAACTAATAGGATTATGACCGAAAGAGGACGTGGAAACTGATCAAGAGGGAAAGTTATTTTTATTTACACTAGTCACAATTCCTTATTTTTTAATTTGTTTGTGTTAACACTGACTTGATTTGGCTGAGAAACGTTTGGGATAACGGATGTCTTTAAGATTCACCATCCTGCCCTTTCAATGAAGGTCTGAGAGAGCTGACAGTCCACATTTCTGTGTTCTCCAAGAAGCCTTCCAGCAAGAACAGGGAAGACTGTATGTGAAATTCTTGATACTTTTAAGGTAAATCAAGTAAGGGGGGGGAGTTTATAAATAAAATAAATAACAGCCCCCAAATCTTTCAGGCCTTCTTGCTGCACCATAAACAATAAAAGGTCCACACATCCATTTATTTTCCTTCGCAAATCGTCTTTGAACCGCTATGTATTTAGTCTGTCCCTCTCTAAAATGGGCTTCATATTTCCCTACCTCACAGGAACTTATGAAGATGAATGAATATCAATCTCTGAGGTCCTCATATGAAAGATTGCTATAGAAATGCAAAGTATCATCATCATCATCGTTATTATTGTTATTTATTTATTATTATTACTATGGCTGTGTTAAATTTCCTGCTGAGTCTGTCCTATTTATTTTCAGAACATGCTTGAAGGGTTGTTAATCCATAAACCTGATGAGCCCATCCAGTATATGATAAGCCACTTAAAGCAAGACAATGATCATGGTAAGTGAAAATGAGAGACCATATGTAGTTCAACTCGTGATTTATAAACCATTGTTGTGAAGCTCTACTTCAGTTGGTAAATGGTGGATAAAAGTTTTCAGCCTGTGTCTCAAATTTTTTTAAGCGATTTGGAATAGTTATTGGTAAGATGATTTTAATTTCTTTTCTAGTGGGTAATCAAATAAAAATGCACTTTAACTGTTATAAAAATGAAATCCTCTAAGGGAATAATAAAGAGTTCTAGTGTATCAATTATTAATGCTTTCTGTGCCCCATCTGATATTTTCTGTTGTCTTTAAACTTGCTAATTACCCCTTTTGTCAGGTGTAAAATTGGTTTCCCATTCTACCTGGGCTGGCAGCTTCTCTGTTTTTTTGAGTACTTAGTTACTTGCTACTGTTAATGAGTTCCACAGCTCAGTGGCATCTCAGATGAAGGAACAGCAAGCATGCCTACCCATGTGTATAACAAAACCTGATAAATTGAATAGGAAGTATGTATTCTGCACAATAAAAGCATGTACACTCAATCAAATTATTTGATTTACAAACTGTTCACCCTTAGGCAGATTATATTTGGAGATGCACAACTGAACTATAATTTTTGTTCTGCATGAGCTGTCAGGAATAGCTGGTATCACGTTGCTTTGATGTTTCTTTAAAACCATAGTAAACCATTATGAAAGTTCTGCTACAGCATCAATGAAATCATTATCACAAGAGATGCTAAGAGCTCTTTCTCCTTCGTGATCAGATGGCTGTCAATTGAAATGCGGCTAAATAGCAAAAATCAAATCCTGCAAATTGTGTCCAGCCTGTTCTGATGTGGGCAGCATGAGAAATCTGATCTGTTTTACAGCCCCGTTGAAAGTACACAGATGAGGAGTTTCATGGGATTTTATAGAATGCTGATAAATCTCCATCACACTGAGCTAAGGCTTGTTCTTTAACCCCACAGTATTATTTGAACAGAATCAAGCAGGTTGCCATTCATGACTTCAGTAAAACAAGAGACTAAAGAATGAACCACAGCAATTGTTTGTCAAATGAAAAACTGCTATCTGTTTGTGGTTTGAAAGAATCTATTAAGACGTGGAAGGAACTCCAATTAAAATTAAAGCCTAAATGTTGTTTTAAAAGTAAATTTTATGGAAAACAATGTAAGAGAAATCTGTAGTAGAGATTATATTTACTTTTTGATCATGGTGGAAGGTGCTGACTCTTTAGAAGAAAAAACCTTTATCAGAGCCATCAGTAAAGTGATGAATTTTCATGACCTTGCTTTGCTAAACAGGTTTAGCCCCAGAGAAATTTTCAAACAGAGATGTGGGAAGAAGGTATTGCAGCTACGCCAGGTGTGAAGTTAGAAAATCTGTTTAATTAACAACAGTATCTAAAGCACTCTTAAAAAAAATACAAACAAACCCAATGATTATAACTTACAACAATC
The DNA here is from genome assembly GCF_965152275.1 of Natator depressus. NCBI lineage: Eukaryota > Metazoa > Chordata > Testudines > Cheloniidae > Natator > Natator depressus. The sequence goes on along the minus strand of NC_134249.1, from coordinate 17,135,337 downwards.
CTGATGAAGCTTTTAGGTCAAATCTTACGTGACTGGGCTCTTGTACTCAAGGCCATGTGTTATTGTTCTTTCATGTGATTGTTCTAAAAAGTGAGAGCAGTGTGATGACTAAGCTATTTTTTAATGCAAAGATGTCTGTTTTGTACACTTTATCCGGGTTTGTGCTAATAAAAGGTTTCCAGAATCCAAGTAACATTTTTTTTGGTGAGTACTTCCTATATAACCATGCCCATGATGAAATGTTACAAAATTCTGGAAAAATGTTAGTCTTGTACTGTATGCTTCTCTGGTTCGACAGAGGAGTTGCCTTACATGTTAAGATATTTTTTTTGCATTAATATTAATCACCGAATCATTTGGACTTGAAGGGACCCCTACCGAGTCCAGCCCATCCTTTTGCATTGTGCCAGGAATAATTCAATTCCATCTAAAACTGTACCTGAATGCTAAATGTTAAGACTGCTTGGAAAAGTAAATTCTGTAACATCTCAAGACTCAACGTTGAGATGTGGTTTATTACCAAAGAAAAAGATGTTGGGCAGATTTCTCGGTGTTCATTTAGCTGCCTGTGTGGACCTCAAGCATTTAATATTAACTGTGTGCCGATTTGAGGGGTTAAACATTACATACAGTGAGTGAGGCTCTGGTTGTGCCCTTGTGTCATATGTTTAGGGGAAAATGCCTTAGAAGATTCTTACAAGTGTGCAAATGAGTAAATCAGTGCATTACACTGCCTTATCTGCTGCCAGCCACTAAGCAGAGAGAAAACCAGATTTAGTACAAAGTGAGCATTTACAGTAGCCCTGGGCAATATTAAAGCATGATATGGTGTATATAATGGTACGTTTCGTTTTTCATCAAACGTTTGTCCAAGAAAGTTGTGTATTAAAGCTTCAATACCTAAGGGTTTTCTTGTGAATTTTAAATCATGCTCCTAGTTAAACCTCAAAAGGATCTGTGGATGGAAAGGTTTTTTAATTTTCTTTGAAGTGGTTTGAAGAAGTTGATTAGTGTTGGCACCCGAGCACTCTTTTATGACGCTGTTTATAAATAATTCCTCAGTACCGGGCTGGAGTTTCAAGGTGTTAGATTTTAAGAAACTAGGATTTAATCACATTACATTTGAAAGAAATTAGGTGATAAAAACAGCTGATGTATCCTTTTAAAGTATTTTTCGACATTGTGTACTAGTTCTGTTGCGCTTGCAAGAACCAATACAGGGGGAGTTTTCCTTAAACCTTCCCAGTCAAATAACTTTGTAAAGATTAAGCTGTAATTTGGGTTCTATGAATGTTTAAAAATTGCACCTGCCCAACTGCTCCTACGTGTTTGGAAGGTCCTCATAAAAATACATTTCCCATTCTTTCCTGTCTGCCGAGATCAGAGAGTATATATTCCTTTTGGTTGTCATGACCTGGGGAGGTTTTTGGCTGGATAGATACCCCAACTCATCTTCTTTGACCCATACTACTGCCAATAAATACCTATCAGTCACTGTTTTCAAGCCTGATTCCTTCTCTCCCCACAATGGAAAGTGGAGAGGAAAAACCCAAGGTGTTAATGTAGCATGACAATTCAAGGGATCACAACCCAAAATGCGTGCATGCAAAAAAGCCTCAAATCTTTCTCAAGCAATATTTCCCTTTCTCCTTGTTTTTTCACACTGCTGATCCTTCCCTACATCACCGTAGAATGAGAATAATCATTGTGTTGTCTATATGATAGTAAATTTCTTGGGACAGGGGCCTTATTCAGTTTTTTTATTCTTTAGGTTGCCTTGTACAGCTATGGCACTATAAGAATAATAAAACTGGAACTAATAAATACTAAAAGAGATGAGACAGAAATGTATGTGCTAAGGGAAAAGAGGTTGCTGCCATGGCAAATAACTCTTTTTCCTTCCTTCCCTCTTGCATCCCCTCCGTATGGAAGGGAGACTGACATGCAGCAGATAAACACAAAGGGAGAAAAAAATGGAACTTAATGCTGACTAGAGAAATGGAGGGCATTTAAATGGATAGAGGAGAAATGTGGAGTAGCCCATTTTATCCCGTGACTATGAAAAGTTTTAGTGTCCCACAGGTAATCTGAGAAATGTTCCGTATACATTTTTTTTCTATTTCTACCCACGAGGTAGCTATCCTCAATAGCAAGGAAAAGTGCCCATTTTGCAATGTATAACCCTTCCTGATCCATGACATAACCTGTCTAGAGAAAGGTGTGAGTTGAAATTATATTACTCGTGTTTCATTTTCTAAAAATGAAAAGGAAACGCATTATTAGTACAAAGTAGTAAAATAAGAAACTATACACTTTGAAATTTGCCATCATACTGCATATACAAAATTAAAATACTTTACTGTAAGATGCATCAGATCAAAACCATTTAACCATTGGCCTGCTAAACCCAGGGTTGTGAGTTCAATCCTTGAGGGGGCCATTTAGGGATCTGGGGCAAAAAAAATTGGGGATTGGTCCTGCTTTGAGCAGGGGGTTGGACTAAATGATCTCCTGAGGTCCCTTCCAACTCTGATATTCTATGTTGGGAATAAAAAGCAAAGTTAGAAAAATAAGTATTCAGTATTTATGCCCTGTTTATGTGAGTTACAAATAAGCTACCTGTGCTTAAAGCTAGATATGTGCTAAGTGCCTGGCCAAATCAGAGTCTTAAACATGTTAACTATGGAAATTAAATTAAGACATAGTCATGACTAGTTTGGTCCCCCAATCCTGCAGTCCTTACTCAAGCAGGACTCCCAGTGAAGTAACTGTATTACAATATAATTACATATGTTGTATATTATGTAATATGGAGAAACAATAAAGGTGTCTTGCTTTTCTGTATCTTGACATTCATGTATATTTATTCTATAGTTCCAAGAATTTGTATACTTGGTCCACCCGCCTCTGGAAAAACCACTATTGTAAGTATATTACCTTAAGTGTTATAAAACTGCACTGCCATATATTTGCAAATAAGAACTTGTTCTTCAGTTATGCTAGAATAACTATGTATTTAGAAGTCAAAAGTCTTGTGACAATAGAATAAAAATAACTTTTATTCCTGTTTTGTGGGCTTTTGTGTGCCATAGTTTTGGCCTGTGCCTAGATACCACAGTGATAGACTGACTAGATTAGATTAGACAGAAGCACAGGCACCTCAGAACAGGGGAACTGAAAAAATGTGAGAAACGAGGGGTGTCTACACCAAACAACCTAGCAAGCCTGTACATTTATGGATTTGAGACATTTAGGTTCAGATTTTCGGAAGTGTTTTCTAAGTTTTGGGTGTACAACTTTAGATGTTTTGGGCTTGGTTTTCAGAGGTGCTGGTCATACACAGCTCCCAATTAAGTTGGAGTTCTGGGTGCTTGACACTTCTGAAAATCAGGCTTGAGGGGTACGATTTTCATAGTGCCTATGTGACTTAGGAGCACAAATACTATTAAAGTTAGTGTTTCTTAATCACCTGGGCACTTCTGAAAATTCTACCCTGAGTGTCTAAAGTTGGGCACTCAAACTTAGAGGCCACTTTTGAAAGTGTGGTTTTTAGTGTACTGTTACGTGTGTGTGTGTGTATGTGTGTGGTGGGTGGGAGGAGAGGGGAGGGGAGGGAGGGAGTTGAGCCACACAGAATTTAAAATGTGTTAATTGTCACAACTGCTTTTGACTTAAAAGTTTTACAGTTTACAGGACTAAGTATAACAGTGTATTTTCCAAAAAAAAATAATTATGGCTTTTTATCCTTTAAGAATTAATATCCATTTATATTTTTCTTTTTTAGAAACTTTTTTCAGATGCAGTTAAGACTTGTCAAAGAAATGGTCTTTGTACAACTAGCACCTTTCTCAACAGCTTCCATTCTCTGTGTGTATTTAAAATCACATTTGCAAATTTCAGGGACAAAAATAAGTTTCTACTGTTTTTTGTTTTTTGTTTTTTTTCTCCTTTTGGCAGTGCAGAAACAGTGTTGTTGTGAGACAGGGAGCTGGATTCTGATCTGGTTTGTGCATCATTGAGAAAATTGTTAACTGGTTCAGTAGCAGGGCCAATACTACTCTCATTTACGCTGGTACAACTCCATTGAAAATGATGGAATTGCGCTGGTGTTTATTTTCCATGTAATATAAATATATATTTCCATTATATGGCAGGGTATTGGTATCTTCCCTTGACAAGGTTATAAGACTTTATGAAATTCCCAGTCAAAAAAACGTTGTGAAAATGGTGTTAAACTTGAAAATACACATTAAAAATTCAAAAAGGGGAGGAAACAAACTTTAAAAAAACTGTGGAATTTCAAAGAAAACATTGAAAAGCTAGGAAATTAAGTTAAATAAAAATTTTAGACAATACTGTGTAATTAGAGAATTAAAGTACCATACATTATCTATATTCTGTCCTGATATCCCCGCCATCCAGTGCACCCTACTTGAAAGATAGGTACTTGATCGACAGGTATTGTTGTATATTACAGCCAGCTGCCCTATTCAACCCGATATATAGCTTCGTGGTTGGCCCCCTGACCTCTGGTGTCTGGGAGACATCTTAACTCCTATATAGTCAGTGAGAGTTGAAGATGCTCAGTACTTCTCAGGTTCAGTCTTATAATTTGGTGGTGTTCATCCATAGAGTTTAAGAAATCTGTAACTCCAGACACCTTTACAAAATTCCCCCCTGGACTGATATACCATGGTTTACATAGCTGAGTTGCAAGTATATTTAGGAAACTATATTGGGAAAGTGAGGAAGAGGTTAAGTGAGTCATTCAGGCCTTGTCCAAAATGTGCTGAAGTCAGTGGAAATACTCTTTGATTTCAGTGGGCCTTGGATTGGAACCTTTGTGCTTATGACTTGTAAAAGGTAAGTATTTGGTGTTGCCATGTTGTGAATGGAGGACCGTCAGTGACCATGGAGTGGGTGGGTATTGCACAGATTATGCTGAGTATGGTCACAGTGTAATGGGAGTATTTGGCTCATTATTCAATGTCTATCTAAGGTATTAGAAACCTATTCAATTACTTTCTAAGCCAGGAAAGATGTCATACAGGCATAAGGTTGTGTCATTAATTTGGATGGAGGGTTAGGGGCATGGATACAGAGTTAAAGTTGTTTTTGTGTTTCTTAACAATGCATATTCATATTTGTCTGCTTTTTTACGTTTTACCTTAAATTCAGTTTTTCTTGGCTGTTCAATATATATGGTTTTGAAAACTTCAGCATTCTTTTATTTCCCCTTAAGTTACTGTTAAGTATTCACAACCTTAATTACATATTAACAAAGCATCTGTTCAGCAATGTGAGTACTTATTAAACTTAGAATTACGGATTATTTGTTTAAATTGGAGGCTAGGAAAATACTGACTTGTTTTGCTTTCTGTGGGGCTTCTGAAAACATATTTTATTTTCTTTGCACCCATCTCCCCCCACCCCTTCTTTCCCCAGGCAACATGGCTTTGTAAACAATTGAATACCCCTTGTATCACTCAGGAGACTTTATTGGAAGAAACATTAGAGCTGACAAAAGAAGTAACGGCATTTCAAGAGAGAGGACAGGTATGTAGGGAGAGGTAATGGTACCAGCTCAGTGCGCTACGGAAGACAAATTATATAACACTGCCATGATTTCAAATGGTGGACAACTTGATCAGATTAAAGTATATAGTTTTGCATCAATGGTGGTTTGAACATGGGTGTATGAATTCGTAGGTGCAGGGGTTTCCATAGAGACAAAATAACCTTTTTGCGGCATATGATAATATGAACAGAGATAAAAATATGCTATGACACAGACAGGGATGGGAGAGACAGGGATTGGCAATGATTGAAAACCTTAACATTAGATTCTTATTAGATACTAGATACACATTTCTGGGTATGCACAGTACTGTTTAAAGAGTTATATGGTTTCACAAGAGAGACCCTGTTCTGTTTTAGCATGTTTGATGATCTCCATTAAGTAAGCACTATTCTCTGGGGTCTGTTTCAGTACAAAATACTTCCAGAAGATATGTTCATGGAGACCAAACACTTCTTTGATGTGACAGAGCTACTTAGCTATGTGGGGTTGATTTTTCTGTAGCATGACACAAATAATGTACTTGGTGCACTAATTCAGAGTAGTGTGCCAATCTAGTCATTTGGTGAGTGCAAACCCAAGAGGCACTCAGGCTGAGGAGGCAGCAGCAGGGTTAGGAGGACTTTTAGAGTATGTGTGTACTGCAGTGTAAGCCCAGGGTTTGAACTCAGGCTCAAGACTAACACCCCTTCCATCTAAACACAAATCATGCTCACCCAGGGCTCAGACCCAGGGTCCCAGGACTCAATGAGGGTGGAACCTCTGAGACGGGACCCAGGTTTCCAGCCCTATTGCTTTGTAGTGAAGATGCAGCTACACTGGACTCACACTCTCAGAGTCCACCAAAAGTATTCCACAATCCCAAGTGCCGACTTTCTTTGTCATCTGTACAGTCAAGTTTGGTGGACAATCAAGTTTTCCCACACTGCACCTGAACAAAGGGCTAGAGTGGCCACATTTTGGGAGGGCATTAGGAAGTCTGGGATATGGGTGGTTGGACTCAGGTCCACATAATGCCATGTAGATGCTGGGGTCCCACATTGGGACCCAGAGTTCAACAGTTCCTAAACTGGGGTTATAGTTGAATGTAGATGCTGAAGCCCTTGGTTAACAAACCCAGGATGTGGTAGGTTAACTAACTCAAGTTCTACTAATCTGGGGTTTACATAGCAGTGTAGACATACCCAGTTCCTAGGCTGGCTAAATTTAAATGCTCCAACCAACCGTCAGAAGAGCATTTGTTTCACTACTCTCTCTGAATTTATTAATCCTTCCACCCCACATCTATGGCCCAATACTCTGGAGCCATTCTTTCCCCGTCCCTAACATCTCATGGAAGATTTTTTGAGATAAGTTGTTTAGTGAGCATTTTTGCCAGTTGACTTGAGGTATGGTATTGACATGAGAGTTACTTGCCTTGTAGGTCAGTGAAGTAAGACGTACAGCAGTGGTTCTCAAAGCCGGTCCGCCGCTTGTTCAGGGAAAGCCCGTGGCGGGCCAGGCTGGTTTGTTTACCTGCCACGTCCGCAGGTTCGGACGATTGCGGCTCCCACTGGCCGCGGTTCGCCACTCCAGGCCAATGGGGGCTGCGGGAAGGGCGGCCAGCACATCCCTTGATCCGCGCCGCTTCCCGCAGCTAGTGAAGATAGAAGAAAATGAAATGGGGGAAGGATGTCCTGAATAAATCGGGTCAGCACCCTCTTTACCCTCCCCACCACAAAAAAATAAAAATAAACCCCTGTATTTATTACATTGAATCAAAGAGTAAGGTTTGGAGATGCCTCGAGTAGCACTCCTGGTCTGAAGATTTGTGAGGAAAAAGTCCATCAAAATCACTGAGACTACCTCCAAAATGTCTGCTTTTGACTGGGATGGAATAGGTTGGTGTAAAAATGGCTTTTATTGAGAAAGTGAACTTTAATAATTTGAGTGAAGGGTTTTTTTAAAGATTATTTTACTAGATTCATGAAACTCCATTCAGAGAGGGGGAAATTTAAAACAAAAATTCCCTTTGGTTTAATTACTCTAATTATTAACATATCTCAGACTGAAGAGAAGCACTTTCAAGGGTGTCCTTTTGGGCTTACTTGATTTACTTGTGTGGAAGATTAAAGCCAAAGATATCAGGGCTAATCAGGTGGCAAAGAGCATCTGAGAGCTGAAATCGGTGGTGTTTTTGTGTTGTGCTGTTTACACCTTTGTTTGTAGGATGTTAGCTGCTAGAGGGATGACTTTCATAAATAATTTTTCCAATTCCCTTGCATGATTTTGTCTTTTTATGTATGACTGTTATGACTAAGGATGAAATTCTGGCTCTATGGAAGTCAGTGGGAGCTTGGCCACTGATTTAATTGTGCCCAGGATTTCCCCCTCAAAGATTTTTTTTTTCCTCCTTGCTCACTCCTTCTGTCCATGGTCTAAACCCACTTTTGGCATAAGTGGCCATAATTCCAGTGGTGAATTTGATCCCATATGCACACTTTGCACCCATTAGCACTAAGAGGAAAAGGGTGAGTATGCAGAGACTAGAATACAGAACGCAATATACATATAACTCAATATACAGCTGGGCACTAAAGAACTGCAAACTTCTCCAAAGCAGTTTAATAAATGAAATGAGCTTATGTTTTGTAAAGTCCACCCTGAAGATCATCCATTGCAGCTTAATTTATTTAGATGATCATTTTACTTCGTGTGTATGAGATAACCAGGGCTGAATTAACCCAAAGGCCAAAAAGCTCAGGCATTCATTAACTCAGTATACCTATGCATTGTTACTAGAGCTGGGCATGTACTGCAAAACAATTTCCACAAATATTTATTCAAACTTTTTGATTAGTTCACTTTGGCCCCATTTGCTTCCTGTGAAAATTTGAGCATTTGAGTTTTATTGGTGCAGGGGTTCATGGAATGGGGATTTTAAATGTATGATTATTCTCAGAAACTGAATTTTTAAATTTGCACATGCAAGCATTCACTAACCCATGGTCTAGCACTGACTAATGAGCTCAAATAGTGACAGCCAGCTGTCATCAATATACATTTACAAATATTCAAAGGAGAAGTCAGATATTTTTGAATACTGGATAAATTTGAGGGAATCATGATCTGCTAACAAATATTCCATGAACGGAAGTAGAGGGTCCATTTTTAGATAAATCATTGCAAATTATTTCCTCATCTCTAGTTATGGCAATGTTAGTACAGTAGAAACCACCTTCAAGTTATTCCTCTAGTGAAGTTTAATGATTAAGTATTTAAAGATTTACTTATTTTGTCAACTGGCTAAAACAAGAAATTGAAACAACTATCGGTGTTAGGGGCTTGTGAGGGAAGTTTGTTCTTTGGACTCTAGCAAATTGTAGTGCAGATATTTGCATACTATGTAATTACTTTAAAGTGCTCTGCTGTTGCGAGTCAGCACCTGCATAGTCTCCCTGTGTGTTTAAAGAAGAAATAAAGAAGAGAAGAAAAACAGAGGCATCCTTATCTTTGCATGTCCAGTGATCAGATCTGTTCCAGGACAAAGCACTACAAAAGAACAAATAGAAAATGTCTGTATGTATGAGTCGCGTGGTATGCACACCCCATCCTCCTTTGGGGCATGGTGGGGTTGTGATACCACCACAGTTACATTCTACCGGACAGTCTTTAGGCTGAAAGTGGCACGGCCCAGAGGTCAGAGACAATATGGCTGCCCTTGGGGTCAGGGCAGTGCAGCCCAATGGCCAGAATTAATTACAGCGGCCTTTGCGTTCAGGACAGCACGGCCTAGTGGCTAGAGTCAATTACAGCATCCTTTGTATTCAGGGCAACGCGACCTATCAGCCAGTACCCGGGTAGGGGGGCCCTGGCCCACCCGACTCCACTGGGCCCTGACCCAGGGCCCTAACAGTGGCGGAGTGGTCCTCTACTGGGTCAGCAGGGAATCCCATCAAAACATGCTGAAATCACTCAGGTGGGAGATACCACTTGTGCACCCTCCCTTGGTCACTTCCTACCATGCTTCCAGAAGCTGCAGTCCCTGGGGCGTCGGGATCTCCGGGCTCCTCAGCATGGACGATTCCCTGAGGCTCCGTTGGCCATAAACCTCCAGGTTGACTCTCAGGATCTCCAGGTCCCGCAGGCAAGGGCTATGATGGCTCTTCACCTGGGGCTTCTGCCAAAAGTCCTTCCCATCCACGGCATTCACCCTAGAATGAGCTGGGCTGCTACCTTTTATGCTGGGGCAGCAGTTGGAGCATGCCCAGAATGGTTTGAGTGGTGGGACTCCTGCTGCTTATAGCATGGGATTAACCCTCTCTTGTCCCATGTGTAATATGCACATCCCGTCACAGTATGTAAAAAGATCTGTATGCGTCTGTGTGAGAGAGAGAACAAGCTGAATTGAAACTTTTATGACTTCTAAAACACTAAAACAGTTTTCTTCAATCTCGAATGCTTTTCTTTCCTCAGGGAGAACTATAAAACAAGCCAAGTTTGAAGTTTCTAGATACAGACATTTTTGCAATAAGAAAGTGAAGAAATTCCATTTGGAACATATGGGGAACATCCCTGTCCCCTCACTATAATCAAAAAGCATTTGTAGGGGTTTTACTCAAATGCTTTTGGGGGAAGGCTGTGCACAGAGTATGCATTATGATGTCATTGGACTAACACATAACACTTGAAATTCATCATGAATGAGTGCAGTGTATCATTAATAAGGTAGAATCATGAAAAGAACTGATCAAATCCATGTATACATAAAAAATAATTTGTCTTTAAAGGCAAAAACCACACCATAGTTTTAGGTTTCAGAGTAGCAGCCGTGTTAGTCTGTATCCGCAAAAAGAGAAGGAGAACTTGTGGCACCGTAGAGACTAACAAATTTATTTGAGCATAAGCTTTCGTGACCTACAGCTCACTTCATCGGATGCATGCCATAGTTTTAGGGAAGTCTAACATTCCAAACAGTGGGTTTGTCCATTGACTTCAATGGACTTTGGATCAGGCTCACAGTGCCGTAGCAGGTAGGAATAGAGTTTCCCACTTACCAACCATGCATGTGCACCAATGTCTGAGATCACAGATCAGAGGGAGGATGTTTAACAACACAACAGACTTGGGGCTTTTTTTGTAATAACACCAGTGTGTTAGCTCCTACTGTAATTTTGCTCTGATGGGGCAAGGAATTGCTCTATAAAGCTGTGTTCTGTCAGATGCTGTCTATCAGGTTTGGCCATTTTTAGTGTAGTGATCTGGTCTAAAGTGATTGAATATGCCCTATTAAAATATTAAACAGAGTGGTGATTTTGTAGACTACTGCTTAGTGAAAACTTCACTGACCAGGAAACTAAACTGGAATTGAGCCATAGTCTTCAGAAAGATCTGGCTTGAGTGCTGATAAAGTGCAGCACCGATACATATGCCCTTGATTATTTTTCTCCGGCAAATTCTGGTCAAAAGAGAGGACTAAGATTACCACTGCAGTGAAAGAAGTTAGAATAATTTTGGTTTAAATTGATTTGGCAGGGCTCAGCAGAGTGGACCCCCTGGCAGTTGCTAGCCTTTCTTGACATGACACATCAAAGAAGTCAGTAAGACACTAGCTGTTTCTGATAGCAGCATGACGCACCTTTGGAAGGTGACAGACTCAAAGCCACAGACCCAGGCTCCAACAATGAAAGGCTGCAGGAGGCTTTGACGCACCACCCTATGGGACTGGCTGACTTTCAAGAAACAGAGCAATTTCTTTCACTTTTTCTCTTTTACCTGCTTGAATGCTGTTTCGTGAATGGCTGATATTAGGAAAATGATTGAGAATTGGAGACATTAGAGATAACAAAGACCTAATTGGGTCATCTTGGCTATTCCCCAGCTGGGGCAGCATTGTTCTCTGTGGTATATTCTTAAATGCTTTGTCCATCTAATTTTAAATGACTTGCATGATGGAGCTTTCACCATTTCCTTTGGAAATTTTCCATGGTCTAACAGAGATCATTGTTAGGGAGTCTTTCCTGATGTTCAGCCAAATTTTCTGTTGTTCACTTTCATCTAGTTATACCCACTAGATCATCCTAAACCAGAAGACCAAAAAACAAAACAAAAAAACCCCCGAACGAAACCTTCTTCAGGTTTACACCCATCAGATTGTGTGGTGAAAGCAAGGAATGGGGAAACCCACAAGTGATGTAAATGTTTATTTGGAACAACAAACGTCAAATGCACATAATCAAAGAGTTTTCTGAGTTAGGTGGAGGATAACTTTGAGTCAGAAAGTAGAATATCCAACTAGAGAAGTAATCCTGGATCTAGTTCTTATCAATAATGGGGAACTCAATGAGATTGTGAAAATTAATAGGGGAGCTTGGTACCATGGACCATGAGCTGCTTCAATTTAGCAGAGTAATTAATGGTTTTGCTGAGCAGTAGAGGGTTTTAGACTTCTGCAAGGTACATTTTGGAAAACTGCAAAATTAAGGTACTTATCCTGCAATGAACTCTATGTGGGCCCTTGGGGGTCCGCCTATGCAAAGCTCATTTTAGGATCAGGCCCCTAGTGAATAAGAAGTGGTAGAAAGGGATTTTAAGATCCATCAGTCTGGATGACCTAAATAAGGCTTAATATGTTAAGTTCCAAAGAAAAAGAAGTATCCAATGTACATTGCCTTTACGAGGATACTCAGTCAGCTAAGACTTTTAAGTAAAAAGAAAAAGAGCCAACTGCCCTAGTAATTTAATAATTAATAGTTATCTTAACATTGATAGAATGATACTCCTTTATGGTGTTAGAGTAATTAGCTAATGAATTTACCAAACCATTATTCATTATTTTTGAAAAGCCATGGAGAAATGGGAGGTACTAAAATAATGGAGAAATACAGCTGTGATACAGCCTTCAGAAGAAGAAAGAAGGGTGTTTCTGACAATAGCTGCCAAGTGAACCTAGTAAAACAATGGAACAAATATTAGGGGAAAAAATCACTAAACATCTAGAATAATATAATCTCTTCTGCTATCGGACATGGAAGATATTTGCTTATGAAATATTGCCAGAAAGTAAAGATATTGACAAGTTGGATAGAATACAGAAAAGAGTAACCGAAAGGAATGGGGGCTGAAGGGGTTTAATTATGAAGAAAGATGAAAAGCTTTTGTTAATGTTTAATTTGTCTGACTAACAACTACAGCTTTGTGGGGTGGGACATGATAATTGTCTGCCGATATGTGGCGTGCACACCACAAATTATTTAGGGAGATACAAAGAGTTATTAATTAGGAGTATTGTGATAAAATAAAGGGAAATTCAAATTGATTATCAAGAAAACTTTCCTGACAGCAAGAGCTACAAGACAGTTGAATATTTTCCTAAGGGAAGTTGTGGAAGCCATATTGCTCAGAACATTAAAAATTACACTGAGTTAAGCTCTAAACAAAATATGGTAGGGAACAGTCTTGGCTTACCAGAGGATGCGCTAGGTGGCTTAATAGATTTTTTTTTTCTATATCCAATTTCTTTGAGTCAAGGATCCTGCATTATGTTTTCCCTCTAAGTTTTAACATTTAATTGAAGAAAGCAACCATGTTTGTGTGGCATGATTTGATTTTTGTAAACCGATGCTAGTTATTGCTTGTAGTTCCATCATCCTGTAGGTGTTTACGGATTATTTTCCTCTTGGAGAGTTGTTTGGTTATTTGAACAGTGATTTAAGTTAGGTTCTTTCAGTGAGTAATTACCAGGATTGTCCTTTCCTCTTTTTTTGAAAAGTTAGTGTCCTATTTGTGTCTCTCCTCCTCTCCCCCAGTATTCAGGTGTTTCTCCAGTTTTCCTTGGCTTCATAACAATGTCAGTAGCTCAGTACATTTGTTAGCAAATAATTCATTTAGTAACCCGTGTTGCAGACCATCCAGACCCATTGAATTAGTATAGATCGTTTTTGTTAATGCATTCTTCATTTTTTTCTTACTGTCTGTACACTTTTTTCATCTTTTTTCCTTGTTATTAAAAAAACATTCAGTAGCTTTTTAGAATCATTGTGAATTTCCTGTCTCCCACTTCTCTTATTAATGAACCTACAGTATTTGTATTTGTTTTCCTCTGATATATTTGTAAATTGTTTCCCCTAATTTAAAAGGAGAAATGCTTTTGGGAAAAAATATGAAGGACTGTTTTAAGAACGCAGGAAATTAGCAGTGTATATATGTAAAAAATACAGAGATATAAGATTATAAAATACAGTATTTGAAAATCAGGTTCTCTCTGATTGCCAGTGCTGAGTTCAGGGTTCTTTATGTCCCATGTTACAGCTGATAACATCACTAATGCCACAGAGCTTGTCCTGTAAAACAGCATGTAGACCAGAATTCTTCTGAAGTCAGTGGGACTTCTTATGAGCATAAGATTTTTTTTCACTTGCAGGATTGTGGCCTAACACAATAGTAGGAGTGTGGATCTCGGGGCTGTTTACATGTTCATGACATGTTTAAGCCTGGTAGGTAAAAAGCAGAACCATGAACTCAGACCTTAGCAAGTAAAAAGTCATTTCGTTTATTTTTAAAATGAATTTCTGTGTTCTTTTTAACTCAACATATATGTTGTGCTAATGATTTGGGGGTCTCAGTTTGATTGATTGATTTATTTTAAGAAGGCATTTCAGTCCACCATTAGCCAGAGTGCCTGAGTGATAAAATTCCTTTTGAACTCCATTGTGAATATTCAGCCTTTCTTTTTTTGTTTTATTTTTTGTTTTGTTCTTTCTTTAGAAAATTCCCAATGCACTGTGGGCCAATCTGATCCAGGAGCGTCTGTCAAATGTGGACTGCATCAAACAAGTAAGAATTGCTCCTTGGAGGGCCAGTGGATAAGCACTTACAGGACTCACACACAGTAGTTAGCATTCCAAGTCCAGAGCAGAGGAGGGAATGGGAGCAAATCAACAGGGGCTCAGGAGCGGACTGCTTTCTTGAACATCCGTGGAGGGAGTTTGGAGCTTTACTAGCAGGATGAAGGGGAGGATGAGAGTATGCATATGCTAATCGTATAGCAGTGAGATGATCAAAGGCTGAACAAGCATAGCTTTGTTGATTGCCTGGGGCAACTGGCAGTTACAGTGGACAAAACAGATAAACAGAAAATACATAAAAATCAATATATTGGTTTAGAGTTTTAACTCCCCTTGTAGGTGGGGAGAAAGAGCCCTAACGTTTATCATTTCATTTCAATCTCCTCTGTTTCTCATCATATCTTTTTTTCCCCCTCCATGCTAAGAAATGCTGTATTTGAACATATACTCTTCTCGGTAATCATTAATAAGTTAATTATTAGGTTGCAGAAATGGGCAAATGAATAGGCTCGAATATGCCCATGGGTACAAGAAATTCTTTCCTGTGGGTTTTGCATAAATGTAAGGAGGGTGTCCTAAACTGGAACTTCTGAAGTAGATTAATACTGGGCAAACTGAGTGGTTTGAATCTGGACTAAAGGAAAGCCCAACCCCCTCTTGTGTATTTCCTTTAGATCTGCAGAAGCTGTTATGGTTTATTGAGTCAATAATCAGTCTATTATTAAGATTGTTAGAGCCATAACAGTCTGTTGGGTATAAAGCCTCTTTTTGAATTATGCCATAACACAGACTATGCAGTATAGGGTGCACTTTTCTAAAAGCACTGTACAGACCACAGTCTACATTAGGTTCACGCAGTCTGTGGTGTATCAGCTGAACTGTGCCTCAGTTTACCCACCTGCAGATGGCACTTCCTGCCATGACAGGGATGTTGTGAGGTTTGCCATTTAATAAAACCTTGTCCCTTTTTGACATCACTGCCTGGCTTGTTCATTGAATAAAGCAAGACAGCAGCTAATGTTGAGATAATGTCTTATTGAAATACTGAAAAATCCTCTCTTAAAACAGCCTTAACAGATAATTGCAGGTGCCAAAAATGTCATGTAGCCCGTGAATCTGTAGTGTTTCCATGATTTGTACTGCATTTTGCAATGTTCTGCAAATTCTAGGCTTTTGTTTTAAGAGGAAAAATAGAGGCCTTGTTTATTTTACAAAACCAACCACATTTAAACATCCGGGGCTAGAATACGATTGTAACATGTCCTGGTCCCATCATCACAGGTGAGACCAAACCATGGGCCACCACATACTTGGGCCACTACCTTGTGCTTTAAGATGGTAGATTTTGTGGCACAAGTGGTGTAACTCTTCTGTCTATTTTTGTTGCAAGTACATAGCTATGACCACATAAGTGGTGTGGTACTGTCCAGTAGCAGAAAATGCTGTCCAGCCGAGCAACAGCTGAAGTGTGCGCTGTCCCATTGCTCAACCCATTACCACGATTAAATCTGAACTTAAAAGTTTACATGCAACCATTTAAATGACAAGGTGGAAATTAAAAAAAAAAACAAAAAGGAAACCAAATGCAAAAAACGGCATTAATACACTATGGTTACATATTTGCAGTTCACAAAAGGCCAAACGGTGGTACCATTATTTGCATTATGTTGTATCTTACTCCTTAAGTAATTCCATTCAAATCTAAAGAGAAGGCATCAAAGGAATAAACAAATCACAGTCTGTAAATTCCTATATGGGGAAAAATATTTAATAAAGCGCTTTTCAATCTAGCGGATAAAGATATAACACAGTCCAATGACTGGAAGTTGAAGCTAGACAAATTCAGACTGGAAAGAAGGCGTACATTTTTAACAGTGAGGGTAATTAACCACTGGAACAATTTATCAAGGGTCCTTGTGAATTCTCCATGATTGGCAATTTTTAAATCAAAATCGGATGTTTTTCTAAAAGGTGTTCAAATGGAATTATTTTGGAGAAGTTCTATGGCCTGTTATATGAGGTTAGACTAGATGATCAAAATGGTTGCTTCTTCCCCTGGAATCTGTGAATCTATTAAATTATTGCTACATATTTTACAGATAAAGTTTTTTAAAATACCTTAATATATATTTAGCTAAATATGTATTTACTAAGGAGACTGGAGTCATCCAAAAAATCAGGGTATGCTTTGTAACATTTCAATAAGATTTTTTTCCAAGTTACCATGTATTCAAAAACCCCAAACAAATATATACCATAACTTTACAAAAGGAAATTCATAGACCAAGTACCTGATTCACCATTACATTAATCCAGATTTATGCCAGTGTAACTCCCTTGAAATCAATGGGGTTACAGCTGCATAAAACTGGAGTAGCATAATGATGAATCAGGCCCCAGATATCTAAATTACATCATCTATGATGAAAGGCACAACTTTATTAGTTTAAGCTAATGCTCCTTCCCTAAATCTAGATGCTATTTCCCCTTTGAATCCTCATGCTATAGTGGTATGAGTCCAGGACAGAAAAAACTATGGAATAGCTTTTCAGTTCATTATGTATAAGACTTCCCCTCCCCCTCCTTTTTTAAATGGCCTATTTTCTTTGCATTTTAGAATGTCCTGGCACACTCTCCATCTCTCAACCACTGGGAGATTTGAAACAATCATTTTGAATTGTTAGAAAGAAATTAGTAAAGAGATTCGGAAAAAAACCTAAATGTCTGGGAAGTGGTTGTCAGTTTTCCTGTACAAAATACTGTATGCCTTAATCCATAATTTATCTGTTCATTTTGAATTTGCAAAGTAGAATTAAACTTATGCATTGCAAATCATTATGCTTGAATTATTTGGGTCTGCCTAGTTTCTCTTAGAGCTTTTTTTAAGATGATCTGCCTTTTTTTTTTTTTTTTTTTTAAATGGTGATAGATGTTTATCCCTTCAGGCCAAATATCTGGTGGTATTTACTGTATTTGCATAAATGTACTAAATACACTCTGGAATTAAGCCTTTCTGTGTAACTGTAGAATGTGTTTAAAAACACAACTATACAGTACACAGTCTTGTACAATTATGTGATATGTGGTTTAGCAACTGCTGAACTCAAGTGAAACCAATATTGTCAGCTGTGGGTATAATTGAAACCGAGCAGAATGGGGCAATAGAAACAACCAAAATTTTACATCGAGGTAGTGCTATGAGACTGTCAAAGATCTGTGGCAATTCTGTGGCAAGGAATGATTCAGTTTATTGTACGATCGTTGCCCTCACAATTGGATATGAACATTTTAATATTTCTCTAGTTGAGTAAAATCAGCATGCTTATCATGCCCCCTAATAATAGTGACACAATTCTCACTTAGAAGGCAGGGAGTATGATCTAATGGCTAGACCAGGAGACTGGGAGGTAAGACACCTGATGGCTATAAAGTGCTAGATGGAACTGCTTGCTTGTTCTCAGAGGCCAAACCCATTGAAATAAAAATAATTACAAAACACAGCAAAGCCCAGAATGAAACCCAGGAGTTCTGACTGCTAACCACTAGGCACACTGTCCTTGCATTATCAAAGAAAGGAGTGTCTATGCTAGGTTTTTATTTTTACTCAGATTTGCCACCATAACTATCACTGGTGCAACTCCACTGCTGGTGGAAGCAATGGGGTCGCTAGCGTAGACAAGGTTACAAGCTGCCACTAGCGTTTTTAAAAGCATGTTTTTTAACCGTGGTCAGAGCAGACCTACTGAAATGATAGCTGCTGGTACATTGTGTACACTAGTGCTTCCACTGTTGTCACCAGTAGTGGAAGTGATTGGTGGTAGAAATGGTGGGAAATTTTAGAGAAAGAGGATATGTGCAGACAAGGCCTTCAAAGCAGATTCTGTTTACTGGTGAATAATTCTTCAGTTTAGGAGTTTTTGAAAAGCACCAGAGTATTTCTAAACCTTCTGTAATGTACTCCCATCCCTCA
Source organism: Natator depressus (assembly GCF_965152275.1). Taxonomy (NCBI): domain Eukaryota; kingdom Metazoa; phylum Chordata; order Testudines; family Cheloniidae; genus Natator; species Natator depressus. The sequence goes on along the minus strand of NC_134249.1, from coordinate 17,116,964 downwards.
CAGAAACCATATTCTCTCTTGCTGAAGCACACATGTTTTTAACAGCTAAGTTTCTTACAAGTTCATTGTGGTGCTATTAAGATAAGTGTTGACATTCTTCAATATGCAGACAAATTCCACTCTTCTCCAAAGGTCCTGTGCACACTACACTTTTTTGCCCCATATTTTCCACAGTTGCTAATGCTGTTTAAGCTCCACTAGTGGTGGCAATGATCGGAGCTTGAGTCAAGAAAAGGCACTTCCAGCTGCTGACATTTTAAGCATGTAGACCTGCTCTGAGTAGGACATCATGATGCTTAAAATGCCAGCAGCTGCCTGGAACCCTGTCACTCCCATTGTTGTTACTGCCAGTAGAACTGAACCAGTGCTTGCAGTGACGGGACATTTGGGGCAATAAAAACTTACAGACATCTCCAAAAAAGCCAAGTTAAGCAAAAAGGGAGTGCTTGCTACTAGTTGAGTTAGATGTGAATAAGTTCACTGGGCTCTAGAAAGAATGTATAATGGTGCAGTAATCAACAGCCACTAAACGTAAGGATGTCCTCTACTTGCGCATGTGTAATTTCCATATGAAAGAGGATCAGTGCATTTTTATTACTCTTTTTAAGTGAAATCTAATACAATTAATATTGTGGACTGTAGATTTTTGAATTCTTTGTATAGATTTATGCTATATTGCTCATAACACAATTCAGTATTTTATACTGAAGATGTTACTAGATTGCAGGAGCAGTGTGCTGGACTAACATAGTACCACCAGCTGTTTGTTTTATTTCTCCTTGTGGTGTCATTGGGCTGGCATTAATTGCACAGCTTTCATCCCACTGACAGTAGGAATACAGAATTTTTTGTGCCATTGTTTTGACACTCACAGGTTTATAGATGTCACAGGCATCCTCTAAGGAGTACAATTTTATTGATCAACAGCTCTGCTGAGACTGTATGTGTGTGTTCCTCTAATACAAATGTAGTTAGGACTGCAAGGGATCAGGCAGTTAGGTCTTACAGCATACACAGAAAACTTATTGCAGGCATTATGTTAGAACAAGGGACCTGTGAAGCTGATATGAGGATGTTTCATCTTATAGGGTTAGTACATGGTGCCTATAGCTCCACTGGCTATTACCTAATTCTTGGTGCTGTTGGGATGTAATGTTGTGGAATGAATTTTATAGAACTGGAGAAGTCTAGTGTAGAGGTTGCTAGGTGGTGAATTTGCACCCTTAGGAATGGCTTTTTGAGAGAGTGGCAGTTGAACCTTATGTACCAGTCTCAAGATCATTTGAGAACTAAGCCTTTGCCAGTGATTAACTTGAGTAATTGGGGTATTTTACTTGTTGATACTAAGCAGTTTGGGAGAGTTGAAGAGGCTTTCATTGATGTGAAAGAAAAGATTGCTGGTGGTTGGGTATAAAAAGTGATGAACTCACACTTGCATTGGCTACAGGAACTTTCTTTGGTTATTGTTTGGTGGATGAGATCATGTAATCAGTGGGCCAAATCCTGCCTCCTGTTTCATCTGTGCAACCCCATGCAAGTTGATAGTGTACCGTGTTAGTGTAACAGAGGGGAGAATTTGACCCATTAACATCAATTTATTTGTCTAAACAGGACACGGCTTCTTATTCACTACTGAGGCTACCAAAATGCTTTTTATGTGGGAAAAGACTTTCCTTTCCAATAGAGAGATTGACAAAGTGTGACCTCCTCCAACCTCTAGTCCTCCTTGTGACGGGTTGCCCCCATTTCACCCCTGTCTGGGGTGCCACCTGATGTACTGGAGTATCCCTGAGGCTGCCTGTTCCACCAGCCTGGGCTTCCTTACACTGTCCTGCTGAGCCAGGCCCTCAGGCCTCCTCCAGCACACACACAGGTGCAGCTCCAGCTGCAGAAAGACACAGACATTGAAATCAGCACTGCATGGGAAGGCTTCAGCTAAGGAATTGCTCAGCACTCAAGTGCACACCCCCTCTGGAGTGTAAACCACAAATTGCATTGTCTTGCGCTGGACAGAGAACTATACAGTGTAAGCTCATGAAATTCGTCCCCTCCCTCAATATGGAGGAAGATATGCACAGCTGTTTGCTTCCCAGTTATGAATTCCACAAACTGGTTTTAGAGAAAACAAAACTAAGTTTATTAGATTTTAAAAAGATAGATTTTAAGTGATTATAAAGGATAGCCAACAAATCAAAGCAGATTACTGAGCAAATAAAACAAACACACAAACTAAGCTTAATATACTAAAGAAACTGGTTACAGGTAGTAATTTCTCACCCTAAATGTTGTTTTAGGCATTTCTTTCATAGGCCAGATACCTTTTCCAGCCTGGGCTCAGCTCTTCTCCCTCTCCCACTTTTGTCCTTGTTTCTAAGATGTTTTCAGCAGTCATCCTGGGCAGGGATTCAGTGAAGAATGAAACCTGATTAACTCATTTCCCTGTCTTAAATAGGATTTACATATGGCAGGATTTACTTTGTCTTTCAGTGGGATTCCCACCCCTCTTAGTTGAAAATACTGGTATTCTATGATGGAGTCCAGTACCAGGTGACATGATCACATGGCCCTGCAGTGTCAAATCAGCCACGAGTCTAAGGACATTTGTAGCATTCCAGGAAGCTTCTCAGAAAGGTGGGAGATTAGCATCTTCAAAGTCCTATTGTTTTCCCCTATGGCCCATCCAGACTGATTGCATTCTGTCTTGTGGGCATTCCCCAGGTACAAACACTTTTGTAATTGATACATAGACAATATTCCTAAGTTCAGATACATAAACGATACATGCATACAAATAGGATAATCATATTCAGCAAATCATAATCTTTCCAATGATATCTCAAAAGACCCATCTTGCATAAAACACATCTGAGTTATGCCATATTCATAGAATGGAGATAACAGTATCTCTATGAAGAATATGGGGTCTAGTGTCACACTCCTAATACCGACAAATTGCAGGAATCAGCTTGTCAGTAGATACTTTCACACATACTGCCCTCCGCATAGTGATTATTGTGGCATCTTTGCTAGAGGTGTCCTCCCCGATTCCCTTTGGTCTTGTTCCCCCTAGTTCATAGGGATGGAGGAAGAGGATGGGCCCAGTACAGGTTAAATAAAGGAGTAGTTCACTGCAGAAAAGATTGTGCAATCGAAGCTTATAGAGATGCCATCAAAAGGCCTGAGACAGTGCATTGTATTGGCAAGAGGTAGCTACGGTCATGGGAGAGTTTCAATCGGTAAAGGTCATGCAGCCTACATCAGTCCGGATGCTCCTATTCTTGTAAGAATTATTATGTCACCTTTAAGTCTGTCTGCTTATCTCACTATTTATACTGCACTCCATGCCCTGGTAACTAACAGACTTGGGTCCACAGGGGACTATATTCATTGATAATTTTTTGCTGTTTGGTTACCTCTCCTTTCTTTGGATGGGAGGGAAGGGCATATAATACATTTAAAAAAAATCTGAATGTTGTGGGAAAACAATGGTGAAGACATTTTGTTCTGAAGGCAACAAGATTTGTGGTCTTTCTAATCTTTTGTGAAAGGGCATTCCAAAGCTGTGGGCCTGTGGCTGAAAATTCTTTCTCAAGTCTAATGTGATTGAGTGTTGATTTTCTGCATTTCTTCACTCTTTGCCTCGTTCTAACCCTATCTGTGTAAATAGCTTTCTATTTTTGTAATGAGTTTTGAGGATGCTCAGGCCAAACACTAACAAAAGAAAGCTGAGTGTCAGTGTAACTATTATTTGGGTGGAAGGTGTCAGTCACGGATAGGTTGATAACAATACTGCACTGCAGCAAAGGACACCCATGTTTGAGAATGACCTTGGGTTTTGTCTGCTTCAGATTCCTTGAATTTGAAGGAGTTAGGTGATATCTGTACAAATACCTCATTGCTGCTGATTTACACAGTGAGATAGGTCTCCAAGGAGCACTTTACCTGACCTTAAGGCAAGAGCTGAATGCTGCATTTATCACTGTCTTTAAGTTGGAGGGGATTTGAGGGTCCAGTTGTGGGGAGTAGATGGTGGCCCCAGAATGAAGCATTATGGAATCCTCAGGATCCTAGCTTTTATTCACGGCTAGACGTGAGGATGTGCTGCCCATGCTTGGATGCCTGGAGGTTATTGTTATCAAGAAGAGAAAATAGATGGCTTCATAAAGAAACACATTCTTATCAAGTGAAGTTACTAATTACACTTTAATGATAGTCAGGAGGGCAGAAAAGACCAGTGTTTGCATAAAGCACGATAGGCATATTTTAAGTCAGGTCTTGCTCTGCTGTATGTTGCTACCTCTTGCTTAGTTCCCAAGCCACACTCCCTTTTTACTGTGTTTTTCTTTTTTTATCTGTGACATCTGCTTGGAGCTTGTCCCTCCTGTGATACCATACTACTTGCAGCTGTTCAGACCTCCAGCTCTGAGCTGTGCATGGGGTGCCCTGAGCATACGGCCTTTTTGATGTGTGATAAAACAGAACCAAGCCACTGGGGGTATGGAGAGGGAATGCATCAGAATATCAATAAACCTGCTCTGAACAAAGCTCCAACTCTGTGGTAGAATAGACATTTCACTGAAGTGTCAAGTAGATGGATAATATATTCTAATTAGGGACTATTGGTACCTCAGAATTCATAGACCTTGGAAATAAGATCCAAAAAGCTAACTATTTATATAGGGTTTATTTATTATGTATTTGTTTAGTGACTTAAAATATATTTGTTACACACAGCTATTCACTGAGCTATGATTTCTTACTTAAACTTTTAGCCATTAAATTGTATGCGATCTGCTTTAAGGGACTTTGGCATTTGTATAATTGTATGTGAATCTTATAAAGTGTGTTGCATCTTGTTAAAAAGATTATCCTCTATCTTTTGTTCATTGCCAAGTATTTGCTTTTGAGCTGTAATGCTTCTAAACTGCCCTGGCACCAGAAAGCTTGTAATATGTTGTTTAGTTTGGATTCCAAAGAATATTAAACTAGGAATGGAGATAGTGGGTCAGGTCCTCAACTGGTGTAAATTGGCATAGCTGTATTGATGTCAGAGGTGCTATGCTCATTTACACCATCTTAGGATCTAGCCCACTGTGGGTACAGGACTCAGTTTCACATGTATGACTGAACAGATCACATTTACAATGCCTAGGATCCTAACATACTGCTAAAACACCATGGAACCTATTTCTGTTTTCTCTCCTCGGTAACTCTCAAGGGAAAACTGATTTTTTTAGCACCTGTGTGACCTTATTCAGTGGTTCATCCTAATTTGATAAAGCAAACACTGGGAGTGGCAAAATATGGCTTGCAGTTACCGGAGTCTTTTTTTATTGTCCTCAGATAACTGCAGGATGGCATATGGGTGAAATCGGACTAATTAGGGAATTTTAAGTAGTCTACTCTATTTTCTTGTGTAATTAGAATGCCCGGATTTCCTCCTACAAAAGTCACTGAGGTATGTTTAGCTGAAATAATTCTAAAATCTTTGTACCCCATAGTGATAGAGCTTCAGATTTATGTGGGAGATGACGATGATTGCTAGCTAATGCAATACAGTATTAAAATGTCTTTTTTCATACAAAGATATGTTCTTTCAGCTTCCTTACCACCTCAGAAAGTTATTGGGAGTACAGTGACAAGCACTTGTTCAGCTAAACAACTAACAGAGAGAAATTTAGACAAAGTTTAGCAGATTTAGACTCAGGAGACATAAGAGAGGTAGATTTCAGATACTGCATCACATAGAAATTGAGTAATGCTGCAGCACTCCTGTGGTATTTCATAGATCTGTAAATGCTTCTTTTTTTAAGATGTTCAGTCCAACACTTATCTGGCTATAACAAGGACTTAAGGGAGCAAAAGGATTTTCTTTCTTTTGCTCTGTTGCTTCATTAGCTATGGGAAGTAGGTTTCCATTACTATGAATTTTCCTGTATAATTTAAGAAAATAATGAAAGAGTGCATATTTTCTTCAGTGCTCATTGCTCTTTAGATTTGTTTAGTTTCTCTTTTTTTTAATCCATGGTGTGGCTTGGTATTCCTTTGAATATTTCAAAATTGTAGTGGTGGGTTTGTGCTGTTTGAGGGTATTTTTGCCTTTTGTTTTGTTTTTTCAAGAAAGAAGACATTTGTTTGTATCCTTTTAGGTTTTTTAGATTGAAACTTTAAAAATAAATCACGAGTAGAATATGTAATTGTCCATTTTACTGTGGTGATGTTATTAGTGCGTGTCACTTTCCGACACATTCAACACTGCAAACGGTCAGTTTCTTTTCTCCCAAACATCCACAGTAGAACACATCTTATGCTCTAGGTCATTGAGATGCTTTTCTCCCTGCTGGATGAAATTCATTTTTGGAACTGAGTACAAGGTACAAGGTCCCATTTTGAGGCAAAACTTTGTGTGCAGGCAAAGGGGCATCACATCTGTATTGTGGAGGGGTGGACTGCCCTCTGCAGAAAGCTGGAGTAACCACTTTAGAGGGACTGCATTGCAACGCCATGGTCTGCCTGCACATTGGGATGTGTAAATGTTATATCTCCTTAATGCCTGCTTAATGGTTCACATCAAATCTGATTTCTTGGGCTTTGGGCGGATGTGGGTGTGAATTCTATCTTAAATAAAGGAGAAAGGATGATATTGCAGCTAAAGCACAGGACAAGAAGTGAAGAGATCTGGTTCCTGTTACCTCCTCTGATTCCCTGTCTGAACTTGAGCAAGTCACTTCACTGCTCTGTTCCTCAGTTTTCCTGTCTGGTAAATGGGGATAATAATTTGACCTGTCTGATTTCACTGCCCAAGCTGAGTGCTAATAGTTCAAGTGGTGAAAAGTAAATTTGATTTAAGAAATTATTTCAATTGTAATAAATTGAGATGATGGTGTTAACATGTGAAATTATTTTTTAACGTCTGTTCCTAATTTTTGATGGTGCCTCTTTAAGTTTAATTTATATTATTTAT